>NC_138094.1:23611389-24144307 GCF_964212035.1 Myotis nattereri | reverse complement strand
TCTCAGGAGTGCTTTTGCTGTTTCCCAGAGATATTGTGTTGTTATTTGTTCATTTTCCTTTTTTTCCAAAAAGTCTTTGATATTTTCTTGATCTCATTGTAACAAATTCATTGTTTAATAGCATGCTATTTAGCCTGTAAGTGTTTAAAAGTTTTTGGGTGTTTTTACGCTAGTTGATTTCTCATTTCATTCCACTGTGATCCAAGAACATGCTTGATATGATTTAAATCTTCTTGAACTTGTAGGGACTTGTTATGTGTCCTACCATGTGGTCTATCTTTGGGAATGACCCCTGTGCACTTGAGAAGAAAGTATATTCTGCTCTGTTGGGGTGAACGTTCTAAAATGTCAATTAAATCCATCTGATGCAGTGTGTCCTTTAGAGTCTCTGAATCATTGTCTTGTCACATGGAAGATCTATCCAGTGAAGTGATAGGAGTGATAAAAGTCTGCTACTATGACTGTCCTTTTTTCAGGCTCTCCATTAAAGTCCCCTGGAAGTCTCTTTGTTTGATTTTTGTTTGTTTGTTTCAGATGTATAAGTAATTCTTTCTGAATCAATTTTGGTAGTTCGCATTTTTTACTGACTTCATCTATTTCATCCACATTGTCCAGCATTTTGGCATATAGCTTTGAATTGGCATGTATATACTAGAGGACCGGTGCACAAAAATTTGTTTACTTGGTGGGGAAAGGAGGGTCCATCAGCTGGGTCTGTGCCCCCTCGCAGTCTTGGACCCCTCAGGAGAAAATGACCTGCTGGCTTAGGCCTACTCCTGGGTGGCAGAGGGCAGGCCCAATCCCTAGGTTCAGCCCCTTGTCGGGCTCAGAGCAGGGCTGATTGGGGAGTTGGGGCTCCTTCTCCTGTCATGCACAAAGCAGGGCAGATTGGGAGGTTGCGATGCCACCCTCACTCATGCTCAGGGTAGGGCCGATTGGGGGGTTGGGCCACCGCCCCCAGTCACACTCAGGGCAGGGCTGATGGGGAGGTTATGGCTCTACCCCGTCACACACAGAGCAGGGCCCGAGGGGGAGGAGAGGGTTGGGGCCCAGCACCCTGTCAAACACAGAGCAGGGCTGATCAGGGGTTTGAGGCGCCGCATCCTGTCACACACAGAGCCGCAGGGTGATCAGGGGGTTGGGGAGCTCCTCCCATCAGGCACCGAGCAGGACTGACCAGGAGGTTGCGGCGCCTTCCCCTGTCATGAACAGAGCACAGCGGATAGGGAGGTTGAGGTCCCATCCTCTGTTACACATGGAGCCTCAGGGCGATCAGGGGTTTTGGGTGCTGCCCCCTGTCACGCTGATCCCCCTGCGTGCCGGGAGCCCTCTCAGCTCTGCTGATCCCGGTGCTGGGAGGCATATTACCCTTTTACTGTATAGGATAGAGGCCTGATGCATGGGTGGGGCTGGCTGGTTTGCCCTGAAGGGTGTCCTGGATCAGGGTGGGGGTCCCCACTGGGGTGCGTGGCCAGCCTGTGTGAGGGGCTGAGGGCTGTTTTCTGGCCTACTGAAGCTCCCAAATGCTTTTTTTTTTCTTTTGTTTTTATTCTGGGCCAGCTTTAGCTCTGGCTCCAGCTCTGAGGCCTCTGCTGCTGAAAGAAGGTATCTGGTTTGTTTGGGTTCTATAATCGAAACAATATAGAACTCCAGCTCTGAGATCCCGGGCTCACTGAAAGCATGTTTCTGGGGCTTTGTTTAGCTTCTATATTTGTTTCAATGTTTCTTAAACTGCAAGCTCAGAGGCCGGCAAGGCAGGCTAGGAACGTTGGTGTCCTCTGTCACTGAAGTAAGCAAGCCTCATGTTAGTTTCAAGCTGCCTGGCTGCCGGCCGCCATCTTGGCAGGCAGCTAATTTGCATATCTCGCTGATAGCCAAAGGGAAGAGTACTGGTCGTATGCTAATTACCATGTTTCTCTTTTATTAGATAGGAGATATACATATATTCCTATGTTGGATGAATATTTGTTTCCTAGGGTAATATTTTCTGCTGGTTGATCCCTTTGGTATCATGCAGTGACCTTTCTGTCTCTTGTGATGGCCTTTATTAAAATGTCTATTTTGTCTGATATGAATATTGGTACTCCAGCCTTTATTTCTTTCCATTTGCATGGAAATTTTCCCATTCCTTCACTCCAATCCTTTGTGTGTCTTTTGTTTTCAGATGGCACTCCTGTATACAGCATATACTTGCATCATATTTTTGTATCCATTTTGATACCCTATGCCTTTTGATTGGAGCATTTACCTATTTATATTTAGAGTTATTATTGATAGGTATTTATTTCTTTCCATTATCTTTCTGTATGGCTAAATTTCTGTCTCTGTTTCTCATTCTCATTACAGCAATCCCTTTGCATTTCTTGTAATGCTGGCTTGGTGACAATTTACACTTTTAGCCTTTTTCTGTCTATGAAGCTCTGTATTTGACTGTCTATTTTGAAGGAAAGAATTGCCGTATATAGTAATCTTGGTCTCAGATCCTCTCTTTCCATTAACTAGAGTACTTCTTGCCAATCCCTCTGGCCTGTAGAGTTTCAGATGAGATATCAGGACTCATCCTTATGGGGACGACTTCGTAGCTAACAGTTTTCTTTTTAATTGCTGCCTTGAAGATTCTCTCCTTGTCTTTAATTTTTGGCATTTTAATTATGATGTGTCTGGGCACGTGTTTGGGTACTTTTTCTTTTGGGTTCTCTTTGGCTCTTGACCTTGTGTGGGATTTTTCTTTACCACGTTAGGGAAGTGTTCTGCCATTGTTTCTTCAAAGACCGTCTCTACGCTTTTCTCCCCTCCTGCCTCTTTTGGCACACTCGCTATTCTAATACTGTTATGTAAGTGGTCCTCCTGTTTGAATTATGTCATTTTATATCTAGGACTGTTCTTCTTTTCATAGTCACTATATCTTTTTTCATGCTGTTGAGCTCTTTTACCTTCATAACCCTGAAGTCAGATTCAGATAAATGTCTTCTCTGTGCTTCATCTCTCTCAATATCTGGAGAATTCTCTAGTTCTCTCATTTGGGGGTTGTTTATTTATTTCCTCTTTCTGGCTTTCTGTGTGGGTTTGTGGTGACAAGTTAGGTAGATTCTCTGTGCCTCTCAGTCTCTAGTGCAGAACATTGTTAAAGGATGTTTCTGACTAATTAGATCAGGCAAAGACTCAAAGCCTCCAGAGACCTCCTCTGTCTATAGACTGATAGGATTCCAACTTAACTTGCTTCCAAGGCAATGGTCCTCAGGTTATAGCAAGAGTTTGTTTCAACAGGGTGGGGCAGTTGCTTCTGTGTGTAGGTTTATTGTTATTTATAATCTCTTAAGTGTCCTCAGGGCAAGGTGTTTCCCAGTAGTGTGTGTTAATTGTCACTCCTCCAGGAAAGGCAAATGTCTGCGTGGGAAAGATTTTCTCTGCTGCCTGAGGAAATGACTCCTCCCAGGAAACTTGAAGTGTCTGTCTTCTGTGCTGGAACCCTTGACTCTGCAGTTCTGGCTTTTTCCTTCACAGCTCCAGTCCACTTCACCCTCCCTTTGCCAGGGCACAAGGTGTGTGGCTCCACAGGGAAATTTGTGTGCTGGCCCTTTAAGAGTATACCTGAATTTCTAGCTGTCTCTCCCTGGCAGACAGTGCCCTGCTGCTATTCACATCCACAGGTTATATGGGTACCCTCCTCAGTTCTGGTGCTCTCTGCTAGGAGGCCCAGCTTGGGGATTAGACCCAGAGTTCTCAGTGGCAGTCCTCCACAGCTGAGATATCTCTCCGAGACTTCAGTTGCTGTCTGTGGGTGTCAGGCCCGCCCCTTCAAGCCTCCTCTCCTCCTACCAGTGTCTAAGTGGCCTCCACCTTCGGTCTTCTGGTTTCAGGGTTCTCTCCTGTGAGTTTTCCATTGATTATTCAGGAAGTTGTTCTGTATTTTAGTTGGAATATCAGTTTTTTCCTGGGAGCATGTCCCTGCATCATCCATGATTCTGCCACCATTCTTTTAAATATATTTGTACTTATCTCAGAGAGGAAAGGAGAGCAAGTGAGAGTTAGAAACTTCAGTGATGAGAGCGATTCTTTGATCAGTTCCTCCTGCAAGCCCAAGACTGGAGATTGAGCCCACACCCAGGCAAGTGCCCTTGACCTGAATCAAATCTGAGCCCTTCAGTCTGAAGGCCAGTGATCTGTCCACTGTTCCAAACTGGCTATGGTTCTGCCACCTTTTTCAATGTTCTTCAGAATCCCTCTGCATTGTAAAGTCCCTGCTAACATTCTTGTCCAATAGGCTTCTCTTTCATGTGGCTTCATGACGGAGTTGTGCATGAAGGCCCTAATGTCCTGTGAGTGCACATTCTGATCAATAGCACCATCAGGAAATGTGCATTGAGGGATGCTCAGTAGGAATATAGTAACAGAAACCTGCCATGTCTCTTGCTGTTTCTGTCTCTGTTTGGATCATGATGGAGCCCAACTAAGGCTCTTGTTTCCAATAGGGTGTTAAAGGATACACCCCGGATTTCAAGCCATGTTCTTCTGAGAATACTTTGGAAAGGTGCCCTACTCTAAAATGTATTAGGCCATTTAATTATAAGGCCAGATCTTTTTATAAGGATAAGGCTTTCATTTTTTAATTTTTTTTTTATTCCTTAAAGTATTTCAAAGGGTAAAGAGATGTGTCCATTTTTTTTTGTTTTCTCCCCTTGACCTTCCCAGCTTCCCCCCCCAACCCCAGTTTTTATTTCTTATTGAATTAATAGTCTAAGAATCACATAGATATATAAAGATATACTTTGTGCTTCCAACAATCATGTACTTAATGAGGAAATATGAAGACCAAATAACGACATCTTCATCAGGAGAATGTAAGTACAATAGGTCCTCATGTTACAATTAAGATCTATTCCTGCAGCACGTCATAATGGTTTTTGCCGTAAGTCAGAACCCACCTAGATAAGCATCTACATCACTCACATGGAGCACACATACACAGCAGTAATGAGGTGAAACAAAAAAAAAATATATAAAAGTAAAAAATTAAAAGTAAAATAATGATTCCTGACCTTTACTTGTGCTAAATCCTATCTAATAATAGACAAACAGGGTAACTGACAGTATCTTCCCTTAACCTCCCATTGGCTAATCAGCATGATATGCAAATTAACCACCAACAAAGATGGCGGTTAATTGGCATAAGTAGGTGCCCAATGGCTATAGGCTATTGGAGCCTGCAATCAGAGCTGAGAGGTCCCCTGCCAAGGCCTGATGCCTTGGTCAGAAGTGTTAGGCCTGGGCAAGGGCGGAGCTGGGATTGTGGGTAGCAGGGGGTAAGCCAGCGATGGTGGGGAGCAGGAGAGGGGTTGGCGATGGTGGGAGCTGGGGGTCCTCTGCCCAGGCCTAATGCCTTTGCCAGAGGCATTAGGCCTGGGCAGGGCTGGAGCCGGTAATTGCAGGGGTATTATTGGTCCCTTCCCAAGTCTAATGCCTTTGCTAGAGGCGTTAGTTTTGAGCAGGGGAGGAGCCTGTGATTGAGGGGAGCATGGGGTCTCCTGCCCATGGCATTAGGCCTTGGCAGGGGTGGAGCTGACAATCCTGGGGAGTTGGGGGTCCCCTGCCCAGGCCTAATGCCCCAGCCAGAGGCATTCGCCCTGTGCAGGTGCAGAGCCAGCAATTTCGGGGAGCAGGGAGGCAGCTGGCCATGGCCGGGAGCAGGGGCAGAGCCAGTGATCATGGGGAGCAGGGTCTGAGCAGGCGATTGAGGGAGTTGGTGGTCCCCTGCCCAGAGCTAATGACTGGACCACAGGCATTAGGCCTGGGCAGGGACCAAGCCGGCAATTGGTGTGAACTCCAGAGGAAACACCTTTTCTGACTGCTCATTGGTTAAGCTCCCTCTATGCCACTGGTAATATTCTTAGTAAATTGGGTAATAAGAATCAAAATAGGTGATGTAGGGATTTTTACCCCACTCCTGGAGAAAAAAGGAAAGTCCACTGCTGGAGGGGTAGGAAATGTCATATCCTATCCTTGCTGGTTTTGCTGAGTGGATAATGCCTTGGCCTGCCCACTGCTGAGTCTTGGTTCAATTCTGGCTAAGGGCATGTACATAGGTTGCAGGCTCCTCCCTGGCCTGGGCCCAGGTCAGGGCTCATGCAGGCGGCAACCAATCAAAGTGTTCCTCTCACTTTGATGTTTCTCTCTGTCTTTCCCTTTCTCTTCCACATTCTTGAAAAATCAATGGAAACATATTCTCAGGTGAGAAGGAAGGAAGGAAGGAAGGAAGGAAGGAAGGAAGGAAGGAAGGAAGGAAAAAAAGGAAAAAAGAAAGAAATGTCATATCCTATGAAAGACACATCTTGAGAATGCCTAAAAAAAGTTGTCATTTTTTTCATAGTAAAGGGACTGGAGTCCGTGTTGATGAAAACACCTTGGTGGCTGAGGTTGACTGGCAGTGGCTGCAACAGCGGGGTGATTGAGCTGATATCTTTGCCTGATAAGCCCGGTCGGCGCCCACAAAGGGAGGCCAGGCTGTGGCTTAGGCCCACTTCCCAAAGGGAGCATGGAGCAGGGAGTAGGACATCCCCTGAGGGCTCACAGTATGTGATAGGGGCCAAGCTGGGCTCAGGGGCCCCACTCCAGTGCACAAATTTTTGTGCACCTTGCCTCTAGTAAATAATAAAAAACATAAAGCACATGTAAATACATATAAATGATGGAAGTTTTTTTAAAATAAATACTCAGAGGATGGCACTGTAACCACAAAATGATGTACTTCGAGTCCAATGTAACCCGAGGATGGTCTGCATTTTCTTAACAGACTGAAAAGGGATTAATGTGGGTTCTGATGGTGTTTTAATGAAAACAAGGGTGGGAAGGCACACTTAAAAGAGTCAGGCATTGCAAGTTCCAAATCATTGCATGCACACAGTTGTGAAGAAATCAGGTAAAAGTGACTTATTCATATTAGTAAAGAGATGTTTTAAAATCTAACATAGAGACCCTCACTATAAATTATGTTGGAAAAATGAAAGTATTGAGAGCATCAGTGTAGTTAAGAAGAATATGCCTCTGCACTTGAATATAGACAAGCAGCCTCCCATTTCAATTTTGGATGAGCTAGTGAGCAAAGAAAATTAGTGAAAGGCTCACTTAGTGGCATTAGTGGAAAGAATTAGCACTGGAACATAGTAATATTTATGGGAATGTAATATTTCTCATATTTGAAGGAGATTAGTGCCCTTCATATAAGCCATTAAATAATACCGCTAAAGAGCAGTTAAATCTCAATGGCCATCATTACCAAAATTCAGTTCCTACCTTTAAATTATTCAGCATTAGAAGAGAACCATGCTAAATGGGTGATAAATTATGAAATGATTAGAGGCCCGGTGAATGAAATTCAAGCACCGGTGTCATCCCACAGCTTGGCCTGCGGCCTCACACAATCTGGGACCCCTTGGGAGATGTGGGACTGCCAGGTTAGGTCTGACATTTCCTGAGGGATGTAGCAGTGCACAAAACGGCGGGCAGATGGGCAGGAGCCCAAGCTGGAGCCAGGTGCTGTGTTCCTGCTCATCCAAGCCCCACTCCACCTGCCACCACCAATTGGTAGCACTGTGGCATAGGCAGCGAAGGCACCTCCTGCCACAGCTGCACTCTCCAGGTGTGAGCCTGGCTTCTGCCTGAGCAAGGGTCCCACTCTGGGAGCTCCCTGACCACCAGGGGGAAGCTCCTGTGTTGAGCATCTGCCACCTGCTGGCCAGTGTGCATCATAGCAACGACTCATAATGGTCCCTTAGGCTTTTGGCCCAATAAAACCTTACTATTCACAGATGACATCTTGCCACTATTAGAATACTTGTGGCCCTAATTAATTAATTAATACTAAGGAAATACTAATTAATACTAAGGAATTAATTAGAAGAAATATTGTAATGCCGCTATTTGCCCTTTCTCTATAATAGAAGTGTCAACCAAATTCAGGATTGACAATGACAAATTGAAACACATGCATACCATTGGCGCCAGCAAGAGCTGCATATGTTTCACACGTGGGCAGGTCAACCTAGAGTGACAGAGAGAGAGCGAGAGGGTGTAAACTTGCTTAATTAGACCTGCTGTCTAAGGTAGCTAAATTTTTTCCAACCCAGTGAAGCAGCACCACTTCTCTTTCAGGTAATTGTTAGCAACACAGCAGTAAATTTCAACACAAGCAGGTTATTATTGTAGCTCACCCAGGGAGAACAAAGAGTAAACCATTTAACTGCAGCAGTGTTTGACTATATTCTTCACAGTGAGAAAACCTGAAGTCATTTACAAGTTCCATCATTTCTTCCTTATTTTCAGTCAGGTCAAGTTTCTCAGCTTTCTAAATCTCTGTTTTCTGGCTAATGAAGAGAAAATAGGATACCACCGAGTCTACCATCTACCTATTCCACGACTTCTGTGAGGATCAAAAGACACACGGGAAAATGCTTCACAGACATTTGGTTAGTGTAAAATATTCCCACCTGGCTCTAAACCAAGTCATGTTCCAGGACTGAAGAAACTGCAAGGAGGTGAGTTGCTGGGGAGAGGAAGCCTGGCATTGCTACATGATGTCATTACCCAGATGGACACTTAGCATATTTGCCTTTTAAAAATGTAGATTGCCAGTGCACATCATGTATACTGGCTGTGGGTCTGATGGTCACAAAGACATACAGTCAGTCACTCAGTCTTTTATATGTAGAGAGAGGCCCGGTGTACAAAAATTTGTGCACTCGAGGGGGAAGGTGGGTCCCCTCAGCCCGGCCTGTGCCCTCTCGCAGTCTGGGACCCCTCGGGAGATAACGACCTGCTGGCTAAGGCCTGCTCCCGGGTGGCAGAGGGCAGGCCCAATCCCTAGGTGCAGCCCCTGGTCGGGCTCAGAGCAGGGCTGATTGGGCTGTTGGGGCACCTTCCCCTGTCACGAAGAGAGAGGGCGGATAGGGAGGTTATGGCCCCGACCCCTGTCACACACAGAGCCTCAGGGCGATCAGGGGGTTTTGGCGCTTCCCCCTGTCACGCTGATCCCGGTGCCGGGAGGCCTCGAGGCTCAGCTGATCCCGGTGCTGAGAGGCATAGTACCCTTTTACTATATAGGATAGAAGTCTGGTGCACGGGTGGGGGCCGGCTGGTTTGCCCTGAAGGGTGTCCTGGATCAGGGTTGGGGTCCCCACTGGGCTGCCTGGCCTGCCTGGATGAGGGGATGATTGCTGTTTGCAGCAGGTCACACACCCGTCAGGGTGGGGGTGCCCACTGGAGTGCCTGGCCATCCTGGATGAGGGGCTGATGGCTCTTTCAGGCTGGTCAAGCCCCACCCCAGTGATACCCTAACCCCATGAAGGTTTGGCCAGCCTGGGTGAGGGGCTGAGGGCTGCTTTTAGGTTGGCCAAGACCCTGGCGATGGAAGCTCCCAGCCTCTCCTCTTTTTTGTTTTTGTCTTTGTTTTTTTATATTCTGGGATTTATTTACCTAGTATAATTGAAAATTTTTAGCCTTGAGTATAGCTCAGAGCCAGCCAGGGCGGGCGGGAGGCTTGGCTTCCTCCATACCAGGGGCAGCCCAAGCCTCCTGCTCGCTCCAGCTCCGAGGACACGGCCAGCTTAAAGCAGGAATCTAGGATTAATTTATCTTCTATAATTGAAAATTTGTTGCCTTGAGTGGAGCTCAGATCCAGTCATGGCAAGCAGGAAGCTTGGCTTCCTCCATCACTGGGGCAACCAAGCCTCCTGCTCGCTCCAGCTCCATGGCTGCCAGCTGCCTTATTGGTTGGTTTAATTTGCATATAGTCACTCTGATTGGCGTGTGGGCATGGCTTAGGTGTAGTGAAGGTATGGTCAATTTGCAAGTTTGTCCTTTACTAGTGTAGACTAGAGGCCTGGTGCACAAAAATTTGTTCACTCGGGGAGGCCCGTCAGCCCAGCTTGTACCCTCTTGCAGTCTGGGACTCCCTCGGGGGTTGTCCACCTGCTGGCTTAGCATGTCCACCTCAGCTGGAAGTCAGACATCCTTCTGGCCACCCGAGAGCCCTCAGGAATGTCCACTTGCCAGCAGGGAGAAGGCGTAAGCTGCAGTAGGACGACCTTAGCACTGCTGAGAAGGCTGGAGAGGCTCCCAACACCACCACTGCGCTGGCCCCCAACAGCCTGGCTTGTGACTGAGTAGAGCTCCCCCTGTAGGAGTGCACTGACAACCAGGGGGGCAGCTCCTGCATTGAACATCTTCTCCCTGGTGGTCAGCGTGTGTAATAGTGATCAGTCATTTCCAGTTGTTCTGCTGATAGAGTTAATTTTCCTATTACCCTTTTGTTATATAGGACAGAGGCCTGGTGCACCAGTAGGGGCTGGCTAGTTTGCCCTGAAGGGTGTCCCGGATCAGGGTGAGGATCCTGCTGGTATGCCTGGCCAGCCGGGGTGAGGGGCTGAGGGCTGTTTTTAACCCCCTGGTGACCCAAGCTCCCAGACTCTCCTTTTTTTAGTTTTTGGGGGATTTATTGTTTTTTTGGGGGTAGTTTATAATTGAAACTTTGTAGCCTTTATTGGAGCCCAGGGCCAGTCAGGACTGGTGGGAAGCTTTGCTTTCCTCATCGCCAGGGGATACCCAAGCCTCCTATTTGCTCCAGCTCTGTGGCCACCGCCATCTTACTTGGATTCATTTGTATAGTTCCTCCCGATTGGCTGGTGGGCGTGTCTTGTGGGTGTAGCAGGGTGATGGAATGATGGTTGATTTGCATCTTTCTGTTTTCTTAGTGTAGACTAGAGGCCTGGTGCACAATATTTTTGCACTCTGAGGGGGTTGCTCAGCCTGGCCTGTGCTCTCTTGTGGTCTGGGACACCTCGAGGAATGTCCACCTGCTGGCTTAGGCTCACTCCCCAGGAGACTGGGCCTAAGCTAGCAGTCAGACATCCTTCTGGCAGCCCGGGATGTCCACTTGCCAGTGTGGAGTAGGCCTAAGCCGCAGTCGGACATCCTTAGTGCTGCTGAGGAGGCAGGAGAGGCTCCAACCACCATCGCTGTGCTGGCAGCCATCAGCCAGGCTTGTGGCTGAGCAGCACGCCCCCTGTTGGAGCACAGTGACCACTTGGGGCAGCTCCTTCATTGAGCGTCTGCCCTCTGGTGGTCAGTATGCGTCGTAGGGACCAGTCATTCCCAGTTGTTCTGCTGTTAGGGTCAATTTGCATATTACCCTTTTAGTATATAGGATAGAGGCCTGGTGCATGGGTGGGTGCTGTCTGGTATGCCCTGAAGGTTGTCCCGGATCAACCTTGGGGTCCCGCTGGCATGCCTGGCCAGCCTGGGTGAGGGGCTGAAAGCCATGTTCAGGCTGGCCACGCCCCCCGGCTTCCCAAGCTCCCAGACTCTTCTTGAGTGGAAACCAGCGCTGGCTGGAAGCAGATATTGGGGATTTATTTATCTTCTATTAGTGAAACTTTGTAGCCTTGAGCAGAGCCCACGGCCAGCCAGGGCAGATGGGAAGCTTGGCTTGCTCCATCGCCTGGGGAAACCCAAGCCTCCTCCTTGCTCCAGCTCTGTGGCTGCTGTCATCTTTGTGACAGAGTGATGGTTAATTTGCATATTGTTTTTTTATTAGATAGGATATATAGATATACCCAAGTGCACAACAAGAGCACAAGGCTTATCCTCTGTCCAAAATGTTTTTGAAAGTACACCACGAAATGTTCTTAGATAAGTGAGGAAGTTGATTTTGAAATTGCATGTGCATTACTTGGCATATTATGGACTTCCGGGAGCAATGGAAAGTGTTTTCACCGAGAAGCTAATAATTCAATACTTGCATAATGAAGGAATTATTAGTTCATAAGTGAAAGTGCATGGTGAGTGAGTGTAGCAGGACGATTAAGAATCTTTTAGTAATGTCAACAAGAGATTGTGAGAAAGACAGTGCAAAGTAGAGAAGGAGAAAAATTGACAAATGCGTGTCAAGATATAGGAAGGCACTGATAAATATGTATGTGGACATCATGGAAATTGCTTGCACTTTGTTCAGGAGTGGACAGGTTTTTCCCACCGATGGTAATTTAAGAAATTAAGGAAGATATAGAGGGAGGACAAGATGTCAAAAGATAATACATTCCAGAATAACATTCTACAGTGCATTTAACCATGAGCTTATTGGAGTCTTAGAGGAAATGTAAACATTTTCATTGAAAGAGGAAATAAAGTGGCGCTTTGAATAGTTGCTTTTTTCTTAAAACATTGATCTCCATTGTGATACCCTCAGGTAAGTATTTGTCATTTACAGCACCGCTGTCATGTGTGAGAGAGAATTATGCAGGCGTTCCTTGCAAAGAGAAAACCCCTTCCAGGAGAAATTACCATTTGTCTCCAAGAAATGATGATGGCACTACTAGTTATAGGTAACCGGCAACAAAACATAAGGACACCTAATATATGCTAGGTACTGTTGTTGGTGAGGTGAAATTCATCTATCATAACACTAAATATTTACCATTGACCGACTAAGTAGCATGTAGTATATTCAGAGTCCTAATTTCCATTATTTCCAACAGCAGCCAGACCTTGTCACCTTCCTGTTCCTTGTGCACAGGATTCCAGTTGTTCTAAATCCCCAACATTTCCTGATGTTTTCCTCTTCAAACATTGGAACCTACTTAGGAATAAAGTATCTCATTTTAGTTGATTGGCACTTCCCTAATGACCCATCCTTTCATGAGCTTGTTAGCTGTTTGTCTATCTTCTTTGGAGAAATGTCTCTTGAAGCCTTCTGCCCATTGGCATTTTCCTATCTGTGTAGTCAGAGTGTGTCCCTGTTCTGTATCTTAGAAGGTGATTTCAAAATACTTCTGCTTTATTTCCTTCAGTTATTCCGGCAGAGCTGATCCAGGTTCCCGAGTCAGGAAGCATTATGGCGCACCATCTAGGGAGGATGCACACTGTGACCATGGCCTTTCAGGTTCTGGAGATGAGCACTCCTGTAGGAGACACAGGTGTTTAAAAGCCTTCTCTCTTTTTATCTAGTAGCACACTGCAGTTGTTAACTTGGACAAAATTAATACCGTGTTTTTTTAACGTAGTGATTGTGATGGCTGTGGCAGCAGTCCTGGTAGATATTATTCTGAATATCGAACTGGAGGCTCTTACAGAGGTTCCTATGAGAGCTATGGTAAGTGTCCAGACAGACTGTGTGTAAGTGACAGGATTGGATTTAACAGGCCGCCTTGTGATTTACTCTAATTTTACTTCCATTTGCCACAGGGAGGACTATATGCAGTATGGGTTTTGTATTATCTGTGAGGTCTTGTTTTCTTTTGTTAGCAGCTCAATTGGAACAGTGCAATTCTTTCTGGGGTGAAGGATCACACTCATTTATTGTCTTTATTAATGAAACAAAGTACAACTTTTTCTTTTTCTTTTTATTTTTTTCTCACCTGAGGATATATATCATTGACCTCGGGAGAGTGGTACGGAGGGAGTGGGGCTAGTGGGGCTGAGAGAACTCTACATCAATGTGAGAGAGATACTTTGTTTCGTTTCTTCATGTACAATCCCCATCCAGCGCAGGAATGGACCCTGAAAATCAGGGTCATGCCCTTGACCTGGAGTCAAACCCGGTATCCTGCAGTGCAAAGGCTGGTGCTCGACACACTTAGGCACAACATCCAGGGGGTTCTTTTCACTTTTTTCTTTTTCAGAAGGAGAATTTGACAGTGTGAAGCATAGAGATAATACGAAGGTCAGGATTTCAGCCTGTTTCCAGAAAATGTGCCTTCACATATATTCATAATCAATTATTTCAGTTAAAACATTATTCTTCAGCTGTATTTTCGATAAATGTAAGCTCCCTTGCCTGCCTCAGCAATACTGACATATTTTTAGCACAGGTGTATGTATAAAAGCATAGGTTTTCCAACTATTTAAGGCTTTACTAGGGTCATGTCATACTGACTTAAACTTATTCGTTAAGATGTGAAAGTGTTGTTATCTGGTCACTGACTTTCCAGGAAGCTCAGGTGGAGCACCACCAACATGAGGGCCCCTCTGACTTACGGTGGAAGGAGTCGCTGGGATGATTATTACAGCCGCAGACGAGATGGATATGATGGAGGGGGAATAACAATTACTGCAACAGCCGATGGGACACCCCTGTAAGAGGTCCTGAGCATGGTGCTGGCGGGGATCATAGGATTCACCATCTACGCAGGAGAGAGTGAATCATACAGTGCAGTAGCTAAACTATTGGGCTCCTCTGGAGGAGTCATAGGGGAAGCCCCTGTGACAAAGGAAGTAGACACTGAAATAAAAAATAATGCTAAGGTTTGGTTGACATTTAATTTGTAAAGATATTGCCTTCTTTTATTTAAGAATGACTAAAAGCAAATGGTGGGATGGGCAAGAAGCAAGAATTATCGACCCTTTATGAAATTTCTGCAGAGAATGCAAAATTTGAATTATTCAAGGTTTTTTCATAAGTGTTTATTTAATTACAATATACTTAAATGTTTAATTTGAATACTTGTTGTGTTAAAATTTTCAGAATAAAGTTTCCCACAAAATTGAATTTGTCTGACTTTACTACAAACATACAAAGCAATGTGCTTGGATGGTGAGTTATATTCATGGCCCAGATTTCCCAGGGTGTCTATGACCATACGTACATAAAGTCTTTGAAGTGAACTGCATACAAAATGAAGCACTGTGTTTCTGCTTCAGGGCATGCTGCCCTGTTTTCCAGTTAGGGAGGGTACACAAAAGAGGTATTCTCCTTGGAAAACCTAAATGGATAAACGGATTGAAGAACCTCTGACAAGGCTGCAAAACAAGGATTCCTCCAGCTCTGTGGCCCACACTTTTTCCCCTAAGATACTGATAATGAGCAGGCCGATCCCAGTGGCCCCAGGAGGAAGAGGAGACCTTGGGGAAATAGGAGATGGTGGTGAGCAGCAATAGGGCAATGTAGCGTGGCAGCACAGCAGCCTAGGCCTTGGCATGAGGAGGATTTGCAGACACCTGTGGAAAGGAGTATAGGAAGAACATGTCATGGCAGCCCCTGTTGAGGGGCAGGTGGCAAGGCCTGAAGGTGCTGTGGGCGGCCTAGAGGGAGAGTTCAGAGGAGTGGCTCAAGGAATCTGCTTTGACTCTGAGTGACAGTGGACATGCACACTCCCTCCTCCTGCCTAAGCCCCCCTGCCTGAGCTGGAATTGCACTCCCCTTGTTATACTGGTAGTTCCTGTCTCAGCCACACACCCTGCGGCCCTGGTGTCACAGGCTGTTTCCCTCCCAGCATCCAGGTGTCCTTGTGAGAGAAAAGCAATGGCCCAGGAACCTGGCAGCACACCGGGGGAGACCCAGGCGGCCCCTCCTCACCCGTCCTGTCCCCTCACTGGGGGCCATCGCCCAGCCATAGTTCTTCAGGGCATTGAGCCACAGGTCCTTGTTGATGATCTGGTAGGGCAAACAGACCTGGGTTAGGAGAGCACAGGGACCCGAATAGAATCCCAAGCAGCAGGCGGACACAGGAAGCTGTATGCTGGCATGGCCAGCAACATCCCACCTCAGCAATCCTGCCAGATGCTGCCACACTGTGGTCAGAGAACCAGTAGAAGAAGCTGGGGCTCCTGTCCTGGTGCCTGTGCATGGAGGCTTCTCATTCACAATGCTGGTACCACTGAATGGGAGAGGCACGGGACACCCTGTATCCTGCAAGAGAGGGGTCTGTGAAGCTGGGCACAGCACCTTCCAACCGTGCCCACCACCAGCTGCTATTTTCATTGGGCTTGGAAATGCCCTGGAGAGACCCAGCATGAAGCAATGCAGATTTCTGCTAGTGCTGGATCTTGGGTTGTTTTTAACATTTTTTTCTGATGCCAGCTGCTGCTTGTTTGAGAGGTGTTAGAGAGTCTGAAGCCTGAGCCAGGCCAGGCCATGCATATGGAAAAGCTGCTACAAACAGCTTGGCTGGAGCTGCTAATTAGATGGGGTGCGGACTCAGGAAACCACTAAGGTGGAGGAAAAAGTGTGGGCCATATATATTGATTATTAAAAGTTATGCAAATGCCCCCTAGAAATAAGCAAAGTTTTACATGTCTCCCATATGATGAGAGATTGCATGCATTGCCCTCTCTTCATTTTTGCATTGTCAGCTTTTATTCATTTTAAAGTGTGCCCAGGTGGTCAACAAGTGTGTACTAGCTTGGAAATAAAGTATTGAATCATTCGTTCAGAGTGCTTTGTTATTTTACTTGTAGTCTGTATTATTTTTATTACTTCTCCGGTTAAAATGCCAGAAGTAAAAATTCTCCATTTGAATTGCATTCTTTGCTTACAGCTTAAAATGATTTCATCTCTTCTATTATGAAATAGAATCATTACATAATCTATCGTATGTTTACATCACTCAGCTATTTTTACTTAAATGGGTCTATGAATATAACATTTTAAAATGTAGCATTTTCATTTTCATAAATGCTTAAATTCGCTGATGTCCCAAAGTCAAATTGGCTGTGTAAACATAACTGATGGGATAGTAACTGATGCACATAAACAACTTCAGAAGGAAAATTTGGTATTACTTTTGTAAACAAATCCCAATAAAATTTCTGCCACACAGGGGCCCTGATACAAAGTGACAGCCATAAGAGCCATTCACATATTCTGGGTCTAAAATATTCCCTCGAGATCTACGCACCTCTGCCACATCCCCAACATTCAAGATTTAGCTAATACCCTTGGTTCCCTTGATTTTTTATGAATAAAAGCGTTTTCAAGTGCCCCCACTGATTCCGCCTAAATTACCACCCTTATTTTCCTTCTCAACATTCTTGTGCATAATAGTACTTACTTTCTTTTCCTTGAATATCTGTTGTCTTTACCACAAAACTCATTGCTGAATAAAATATGGTGTTTCTCGTACTTAGCACTCAGAAGGCACACATGTAAATATCTGTTGAAAGAAGAAATTGAGGAATAACGTCTACACAAACTACATTTTGTTGTGCTTAGAAAGTAGCAAAAAGGGAATGACCATCAATTATTCTTCATAAGTCAAATAAATGGATCTTTGAACTCAACAAAAATTATGAGGCAAATCTAATTATTAGCTACTACAAAACCCTAAATATGAATGTAGGGTATAAAGGTCAATATGTAAAGAGCACCTTCAACACACCAGAAACCCAAAGGACATTGAGCAAATTAAAAGGACAATGAGGAATCACCTCACTCCTGTCAGAATGGGTACCAACGACAAATGACAAGTGCTGGCAAGGTTGTGGAGGAAAGGGAACCCTAGCACACTGATGATGGGAAAGCAGACTGGTGCAGCCATAATGACAAACAAAATGGCATGTCCATAAAAAAATTGAAAACGGAACTCCCATATGACCCTGCCATCTCACTTCTAGGAATATATTTTAGGAAACCCAAAACACACATCATTAAGGATACATGTTCCCCTATATTCATAGCAGCATAATTTACAATTGCTAAGATTTGGAAAGCACCTAAGTGCCTATCAACAGGTGAGTGGATAAGACAAACAAACTGCTGTACATTGACACAATGGAATACTACTCAGCAGAAAAAAAGGAAGAACTCTTTCATTTGCTAAGCATGGGTGGACCTATAGAGCATTATGCTCAGGGAATAAGCAAGCCAGAACTACACAAGTATCGTGTGATCTCACTCTTATTTGGAATCTCATGAACAAAATACATTGATTTAAAAATCATGGAGGCGGAGACATGGAAGCATGGACAGGCTGTGGAAACTCACAGGGAAGGCAGGGGAGGGTGAGTGGGTGATGGCTGAGACATAACCAACCAAGGACCTTGTGTGAATGTATGCACAACCCACAGAAGCAGACAATGGGGGTGGTCAGGGCCTGGGGAAGGGAGCTGGAGTGGCCTGGAAGGGTCGCTGGTGGGAAGGAAACAGACATATGTAATACTTTCAACAATAAAGATTTTTAAAAAATAACTGCCATGAAAAAAATAATGGAAAGAAAAAGGACATGTTATACGTTTTCAGGGGACAGGGGCTGTGTACACTTCAGGAGGACAGGGGCCTGATGTTAGCTCCCGGTCCATAGCTTCTCAATACCTTTGACTTGGGTAGTCACTGACATTGCAATTTTCTCAGACACCTACCCTTGTCAGCACAGAAGACAGGTGACGTTTTCTAGTTGCCATCACTGCTAAACCAGAAGCCGTGGAACTAGACCCAGAAGGTAGCAACCCTGATCGTCATGGTTCACTGGTTTGTGGATAGCTGACATGAGCTAACCTCTAGGCCAAGCTCCATGGGATTCTCATTACCCAGAGACCTGTGGGGAGTCGATAGTTCCATGCTCTGTCAGAGGTCTTCTCTGGGCATCAGAGGTGGCTTCCATCCCCTCTCAGTTCCAAGGTGTTGCTACCAAGGTGGGGAAACCATTAAGGAGAGGGTGCTGTTGACACATCTCAAAATGGACTGGGGTCTGTGCGAAGGTATATCTTTGCTTTCAAAGAAGAAAGGCTTTACCATGGGCGACACATCTTTGCCCAACATAAGCCTTTCTGGCGGACTTTAAAGGATCATGAATTGGATCAGAGGGGCCCGGGCCCTGGTCATGAGCTGGGGAGGGAGGACAGGAGTAGGAGCAGAGCATGGTGCTCCGTATTCACTATCTAAGGCCACAAGGGGTCAGCAAGGGCCTGTAGTTGGGAAAGGTACTTTCGTTGTTATCCTTTGCTGTGTAGAGTCTCATTAGCTGCATGCTGAGCCATTCCTAAGTGGGACACAAAGAATGTTTACTGTTTATATCAATGTTGATTGTGTCAGGATAATTCCTTTTCTGGAAGTGCCAGTAAGCATCTCCCAACAGAGCGGGATCAAGAAGGGGTTGAGGGAGAATTTCCAATCTCCAGCTCTGCCCGTGGTCCCCGAGAAGGGCAGGATTTGGATCGCCCTAACCCCAGCCATCCTGTGATGTTCTTGTTACCTTTGTCCCACACAGCAATGGGGGATGTCCTAGGATTCCTCTGCCTTCAGCACTGTAACTCCTGCAGTAGGAAAGTAAGGACACCCTAAGGCGGGCTTGATTCCCTCGGCTCTGTCATTGGGCTCCGTCTGTCCTGACTCAGAAACACACGGATGGGGCACAGGCAGGTTTACAGCTGTGAGTATGGGAAACACAGAGTTTATGCCTGTATTATTATTTATTAATCATGGTATTCTTTTCCACATGAACAACTGTTAAGCTACTTTTGCTCCACCCTGGATATATAAAATAGGCTCTCACATGGTTATTGATTACTGAGGCAGGAAAGTCCCAGGAGCTGCCCACTAAGCTACAGAGACAGGAAAGCTGGTGTTGCCACTCAATTTCACTACAAAGGCCTGAGAACCAGGGGAGAAGATTATGTAAATTTCAGTCTGAGGGCAGGAGAAGGTGAGATGAGATGTCCCCATTCAATCCATGAGACACAGGGGGGGTCAGATCCTTCTTACCTGGCCTTTTGTTCTTCTCAGATCCTCAGTGGGTTGTTTGAGCTCAATCTCACGGGAGGGCAATGTGTCTGCTAAACTGAGTCAGCCAGTGACATGTCCATCACAGCCAGGAACACCCTCACAGATACACCCAGAAATAATGTGTAATCCCAGAACCCCGTAGCCCTCTCGAGATCACCATGAAATTAATCTTCACCATGAACACCTATCCTAATTGCCCTGAGAATGAGGACCTTGCTAAGATATACGCTTTCAGTGCTAAAACCGGGGAAATCCTGGAAAAATGGCAAGAATCGGTCACAGTGCAGTTTTTTCAGTGCTTCTGCCAGGCTGATTGAGACATGCAAACAGTTCTTGGCATTGTATATACACAGCAGACATACATATGTGCCAGGTAGAAACTCATCGACGTATCGCAGACCCCTTGAGGGTCCTTGCAAAGAGGGCACACACACACCCTGTATCTCTTCCCTTGTGGGGAAAAAGGAGCCATTTTGAAAAGAGGCCAGGTGATAGGGAGACAGGCATTGTGAGAACCGCCTCCAGATTAGGAGTCCATTGCTCTAAGGGAGAGGACATTCTCCGTAAAACAGAGTTGCATCTCCAGACCTTTACTGCTCAGTCTCCTTGGATATGGTGTCACAATGAGATATCCCAAAAGACTGAGAGCACCTGACTCTCCTCAGTCCCTCAGCAACACAGTCCCCTTTTCTCAGTTGCTCTTCTTTCAGCAACGGGCCCAGAGAGGGACCACCCACTGAGGAGGGCCATCCTGCCAAGAGAGCCTGGGCACTCAGAATTGAAGTGGGCAACAGTAGAAGAAAATCCATCTCTGGCACTCTGCTCTGCGGTAGAGATGAAAGCACTTAAAGTGGAGATTCTCCTGAGAGCGGTAAAATGGCCCCATGCATGCTCGCCCTCTTCTCCCCATGACTGCAGTTGAAGAGGTGGAAAGAGTTGCATGTTCTGGGACTCTGACACACAGGTAAAGAGGAAACCGTCACTGTCCCAAAAGAATAAGCTAGAGAGACGGTTTGCGTGCCATGGTGAGAGAGGCTCCTGCAATGTTTCTCCAGCCCATTGTGAATGAAGGCTGTGGAAGCATCTTCAGGGCACGAAGGGATCCTGTGAGCACAGGGCCAGTTGAGTTCCCACTGTCCCATGAGCTGGCTCCACTGTGTAAAGAGTGTCACTCCTTGTGTGTGAGCAACAGTAATGATCAGCCTCGTCCTCCAACTGCAGCCCAGGCATGGTCAGCATGGCTGTGTTGCCAGACTTGGGGCCAGAGAAGTGCTCAGGGATTCCTGAGGGCCAGTGTGACCCCATAAATCAGGAGGTTAGGGGCCATGTCAGAGACATAAACGGTACCAGGTCACATAACCCAGTGCCATCACTTCTTCCAGCAAGCAGATGGTGACCTACTTTCCAGGTGTGCCAGACAAGGCACAGGACCCTGAGGGCAGACAAGGACACAGGACCCTGAAAAGACCACGAACACAATCTGGCGAGCCAACCTGAGAGAATGGGAATAGTTTGAGTGTTTCTTCTTACTCAGGACACACTGAGACCTGGTGACTGGATCCAACCTCTGATGTCCTTGTCTTTTCTCCTGTGGGCATCAACATGGTACTTGACTGAGGAATTGAGGACTTCCCTCATGTGACATTGGGAGGAAAGAGCGGACAGTGACTGAGGTTGTCTCGGAAAACATCCAATCGCTTGGTTACTCCAGAACCATGGACAAATCTGGACTCTTTTATTCTTTCTCAGCCATTTCCTTGACACTCTCAGTTGCAATGAGTCCTCATGCCCCCCTTGTCCCAATCTGCACAGTGTCTGATGCTCGGGGCCCGTTATTGCCACTTCCAGAAGTAGAAATATTGGGAAGTTGAAATGTTGGGACACAGCAGACACAGGGCATACCCCTCTGTGGCAGACACAGACTCAAGAGAATCTCCTGTTAAACACCAGTGAGGACTTCATACAGGTCAGGGGTAAACCACAGCAAACTTCCTCCCCATATGAGGACAGCGGTGCCCCCTGATGGCCTAAGATGATTCACCCTGAGAGTCAGAGAAGGCAGCTGAGAGGGAAGTGGCAGACTCTGCTCTGTCTGCTTCTCTTACTCTTTCAAGTCCAATCCAGCTCAGTACCTGGCCCCTCGATAACTCCTACATGCATCTGAGCCCAGTTACCTTTGTATCCCACTTCCTTTCGCATGGGCTGTCACCGGCCACAGGAGGTGGACCAGACCCTCCCCTTAGGACCATTTTGCTTGTTTCTAGGTAGTTTTGGCAGAGGGTTGGTGCTCCTGAGGTAGCTCTTTGCCTTGCCTGAGGAGACATTAGACGTTGAGTAAAATCAATTGCAGGAGGGCAAGTGGGTGAAAAGAAAATGGGATCAAGGGAAGACAGAATGACTTCCCACAACGTTGAAGGTCACAATACCCATGATGGAGAGAGCTCAGTAGGATTGATTGCAGTGAGAGGAAAACACGAAGTGGGATCCTGAGTTTGAGATTCAGGGAGGTGACTTGGCAAGAAACCTAACCCCAGGTCTTCTCCCAAGAGTGTGGCAGGATCTCAAATGGGGCACACCATGTTCTTCACTGTACCCCCTACATGATCCACTGGGAATCCTCACCTCTGAGCCATGTGACTTCTGGTGGCAAAATCTGCCTCATGCACAGAGAGATGGTTGGCGGGGTGTATTCTTCTGGAAAGAGTTGGATTTGGAGAACAGACAAGTCAGAACCGAGTGGTCCTTGCCAGATTGACATGGCACTGTACTCAGGTAATGACTGGAAGTCCTATGGATCAAGATGCTCCCACAAAGCTAGGGCACAAAGTTTGTATTATTGTTCATACCACAGCACAGACATTCTGAAGAGCAAAGGGTGGTGACAACTTGGCTAAGGGAGGTCAGACATCTGTGATGGAGCAGAGCCGTGTAAATTGGATATGTTAGGCAGTGACAATATTCTATGTGATACCATGGCTTCAGTGTCAGTGCCTAAACCTGTATGTGCTCCATTAAGTCAGTTTCCACAGTAATGTCTTTGGTGTGAGATAACAGTGAAATGGTACTAATCCCTGACCTGTTCTTAAATCCATCAGCTGGACCTGTGGACCAAGTAGACTGAATCCTCATCTCCTGGGAAAAGTGTGGGAAGCCCTAGGCACATTCCAGTTATCCTCATCCTTCCTGCAGGAAGCAGACCTCTGACCTTCATGGAGTTGCACCTTGTCCTCGTTCATTGCGCCTTGTTCTGTCAGGACCACAGGGACCCAGGGCCAGTGCTTCAGGAGTAACCACTCTCATTTAACACCATCCTCTACCCGTGTGCCCACATGATAACACGTGACGTAGACATGCTAAGCATGATGGCTGCCAGAGCAGGCAAAAGGACCACTTGCAAAAATAGTTAATAACCAATAGAGCTAAACAAATACATTTAAACACACTAATATTTATTCCCAAACCCATACTTTCAGGTCAAAGAGATATAATAATTTCCGTTCAGAATGCCAACTAGGGAGAAAGATGAAACATCCGGAAATAGTACATGATAAAGAGAGAGGCACCTGACACGGAGGTTCTGTGACACATGAAAGGTCATGCTCTGTGGTGCTGAGTCTCTGACTGAATCTTATGGGAGAAGAGTGATGGGTACATTGGCCATAGTGACACCTAAAGCACTTCTAATCCCTTCCATCAAAAATGACCCTTCTTCCACATCCAATAAAAATTAAACAGGTGTCCAATCGTGTTACTTGAGAAATGCAGGGACCATGTCTACCATCTGAAACCCCAAATACCCAGGAAACAGTGTGCTTCTTACTCCAGCAAGGTCTCATCAGAGAGACCCTGAGCACCCAACAGCTTGTCCTGGTTCTCCTGGTAATAGTCCCTCTTATGAAATAGTGACTACCTTCTTAAAAGGAAATGGTGGTCCAACTTTGAGGAGAAACACTAGAAGGGCCAGTGGGGGCTCCCACAGTCGTATGAACATCGAAATAACATGCAAACTATGGACCCTGCTGTTACAGTCAGGAGCCACAACCAATCTCAAATGCCACGGTGGAGGGTCAGCAGAGCCATTACTCTCTGGTTCGTACTGGTGTCCAGCATAGCTACATTGCTCGCCCCCCGCCCCCTCACACACACACACACACGCACACACACACACACACACACACACAAACACACACACCCTATAGGCAGGCTCACCCCTCTGACCAGCTTTACACAGATGTGGGGCTGGGACTCAGGATCTTCTCCGCGTCTTCATTAGCAGGGACCCTTTCCCACTGCGCTGTGACACAACTGGAGAGGGTCTACATGGGTCACTGTTGCAGCTTGGACGATTAAAGCATGATGGTAAACAAAGCAGTACTTGGGAAAATGTCACCAAGTGACTTAAATGGAGAAAATTATAGCAAAGACTTAACTTCCAGGTAGGGTGATCATCCATGTCATTTCTAAGAGCTGACATCTGCAGGGCTGGTAGTCAGAGATGGCTTACAGCCTTTGGATCATGAGGTCACACACCAGGGCTTGTGGCACCTTGGCCCAGCTTCCTTCAACAGTCCTGAACTTCTTGGCCTGATAGTTATGTGTACTTGTACTGTTTGATGCACTTTAACTGGGATTATCACTGGAAATGTGTTGCAGCATCACGGAAATCTTTGGGGACCCCTGAGGAATGGGGCCACCTCCCACAGATTCTGCAAGATCCAAGCAGCCATGGGCTGCTTTTAGAAGCATCCTTTAGATACCTGAGTGCAGAGGTGATTCTGAGAGGACACAGAACCTTTCACTCAAAACCCAGCCTCAAAACTTCCTAGGTTCTGGGAAGTACTGGGAGCATAAAAAGACAGAAAATCAAATTGGAAGGAGGGGAGAAAGGAAGAGAAGGAAATAAATTTTTTTCCTTTATTCTCATTCCCACTTCATTTGTGGAGAACTGAATCCAGGTGGTCTGCACAGGTATGAGAGTGTTATGCCCAGAGCTCGGGGTCCCCAATAATCCACCACCAGGAAGCCTCCTCCGATGCAAAAGCAACGAGTCTTTATTGATCAATTCTAGAATTGGCTCCCAGCCTCTATCCGGCACAGCGGTGAGGCGAGAGAGAGTGTCCCAGGAGAACAAAGGTTATATAGGGCTAGCTATTTGGGGTGGGCTTTAGGGGTGGCGTGAGTTACAGAGATTGGTCAGGGTTTTACAGCATAAGGGTCAGGAAGTGACCATCATATTCTGAAGGTTGGAGCCGTCCTCCACTGTAGCCTTATTAGGACCGTCGCTACATTTCTGGAGCTTCATTGGTCCACTCAGGTGGGTGGTTGGGAGAGTTAGGACAATACCAGCATTCTTGTGGTCACTCTCGGGGGGGGGGGGGGGTGGAGCGGCTTGGGCTGAGGGCCCAGCCTTGCAAGACAAGATAGAGGAGAGGGAGAAGAGTATGTCCCTGCTTCGTCCTTGAAGAGGGAGGAGGGTGCATTTCTGCTTAGTTCTGCTTAGTTCTTTCAAGTTCCGTTCTGTCCCTTCATTCCCCCCTTGTCTTGGAACTCACGGCTCAGTCATGAGACGGACTGCATTTCTACCTCTCCCTCTGTCGCTAGAGGCCGGTATTGAGCTTGTAAGACCATTAATTGAACTACCCCTATGCATTCCTTGACAAATTGAACTATCTTGTTAATAATGCAGGGGCCAAAAGTTAGCAACATTAGGAGGATTACAAGGGGCCCGGCGAGGGCAGAAATGAGAGTGGTTAACCATGGGGACCAATTAAACAGGGATTTATACCAAGACTGAGACCGCTCTTTTTCCAACTTCCGCTTCTGCAATCCTTCCCTTATGAGGGCCATAGACTCTTTAACAACACCTGAGTGGTCAACATAAAAACAACATTCCTCTCCCAAAGCTGCACATAAGCCCCCCTGCTGCAGGAATAGCAAGTCTAGTCCTCTTCTGTTTTGAAGCACTACCTCAGATAAGGAGGTGAGAGAATCCTGTAAATGGGTAATAGATTTTTCAATTCTTTCTATGTCTAGGTCAATGGCTGCTCTTAGGGCTCCATAATTCTTGTCTTGTATGACAAGTGAGGATATTCCAGTCCCTGCTCCCGCTAGTCCCAATCCCAAGAGGGCGGCCATAGTTAAGGCTGTGATGGGCTCTCTTTTATTTCCGGGATTGGCAGCGCTGAATTTGTTAAGGAACCTCTTAACAAATTCATATACCTCTTTCTCTGAATGGTATATTAACTTGGGAATTAACTGCACGAGCACGCAAAAGCCCTCCTTCTGGGAATTAAGGACCAGGGAGTGGACACAAGGAGCGAGGCCACTGGAGCAGGCCCACCATGCATTCTTGGGAGGCAAAAGGTATACTGCCTCTTCAGGGATAGTCAGAGTTTCGTTGCAGAGATGCAACTGCTCAGGGGGTACGTTGCCTACGCAGGCCCCCTGCCCCATTACTGCCTGGAGGGTTAGCCTTGCAACAGTTTGCTGCCACCTGCAGGAGCTGACAATCGTGGCGGTTGTATAGTTACCCTTAACCGCGATACCCTCATAATACGGTGGCTCAATGTCTAGACAGAGCCAGCAAGATTTGGTCAGGTCAGGCCTGGAGGCGTTTAAAACATAATAAGCTCCTATAACCATGCTTATAAGTGGGTCTACTTTAGGCGGGGGGGGTATGACTCAGAGTCAGGTTCTTCGTGGTAGGTGCGAGTAGGGTGTTAGGCAGTGATGCCGGGGCCCATGCTCCTTCAGTTGTAGATACCCGGGGAGTGGTCAGCTGAGGTTGAGGAGCTAGTACTTTGTTGGGCCCCATTCCCACAGGGGAATGATAGTGAAGGGGGGTATTTTGAACCCGGAGGGTGAACAACATCCCAGGGTCCGCCCTACGCAAAGCCCCCCTGCAAGAATAGATTCGGAATCCCCAAGTCTTTCCGGTGTCCCATCCTGTAGCCTTTCTACCCTCTTTTGTGAAGGAAATGCTCACGGGGTTGCAGTAGACACGGCCACTCTGGGGACACGGTGGAGCAGCCGGTCGCCCAACGGTGATTAGGTCACCCTTCTTGGGGGCCTTCCACCAGATGTGTCCGGTTGACACACATGACCAGGAAGCACAGAAGTAGTCTCCAGCACTTCCACAAGGGTCATTTCCCCGGGACTGAGCTTGTGAGTGTCCGGGGAAGACATAAAAATAGAGGGTTCTCCTTGGTTTTGAGTCCTCAAAAGCCTGGCGTATTGCCGCACCCAGGCAGTAATCGCTGGTGTCGAGTGGGTTGGGAAGGAGAGTTAGGAGGTCTACTCGCAGTTCAGGGAACCAGGTGTCTTTGGGATGGATTTGAGAAGTCTGATTAAGGATCACCCCTGAGTTAGTGTCTATGATCTGCCAGGTGATATTATAAGGAGTGTGAGGGCTCCCGGTGGCAGGAGTGTTCACGAGTAAAGTTACCAACATCAGGTAGGTCGAGTGCACCGCAGCTTGAGCTTGAGCGGGTTGCGCTGGTCTTGGTCGATGCTCCATTGTGTGATGAAGTCTTCCTGGATTGCAGAGGGGTCAGTTGGGCGAACGTGGGAGTGATGGACCCAAGTTGCGATGCCGTCTACCTTGAGAGCGGTGGGTGTAGTCAGCACGACGATGTAGGGGCCTTTCCAGCGTGGTTTGAGGATCTCCCGGCAGTGTCTTCTGATGAACACCCAGTCACCTGGCTTGTACTGATGAGGCGTCGGGGTGAGGCCAGCCTCGTAGATGGCGCGGAGGCGCAGCCAAATGTCCTCATGCACCCTCTGCAATTCTCTTAGGAAAGAAGATATCTCCTGATTTTCAAACTCAATAAGAAGTTCAGCTTTTAGATTAGGGATGATAGGAGGGGGCCTACCAAACATGATCTCGTAAGGGGTGAGTCCCAGGGTGTAAGGAGAGTTCCTCACCTGGTAAAGGGCATATGGAAGGAGAGCCACCCAATCCCCGCCAGTCTCCATGGTTAATTTGGTAAGGGTCTCTTTTAGAGTTCTATTTATTCTTTCTACCTGCCCTGAACTCTGGGGCCTGTAAGCACAATGCAATTTCCAATCCGCCCCTATGACTTTGGCTACTGCCTGTGTTACCTGCGAAATAAAGGCTGGCCCGTTGTCGGAGCCTATCATAGCAGGAAAACCATACCTGGGTAAGATGTCTTCCAGCAGCTTCTTGGCCACCGTCTGGGCCGTCTCATGCTTAGTTGGGTATGCCTCTACCCAGCCAGAAAAGGTATCTATGAATACTAAAAGATATTTATAACTATACTTCCCTGGTTTGACTTCAGTGAAATCAACCTCCCAGTTTGCTCCTGGTTTGGTGCCTCTGAGCCTGGTTCCTTGTCCACCTGACCCAGCTCTTGCATTTGTGAGTTGGCAGGTCTTACAGGAGGTTATAATTTGATTGATTTTGGAGTCTTGTTGGTGGATCTTGATTTTGGCATGCTGAATTAAGTCCTTTAACTTCCAGGCTCCCAAGTGGGTGAACCGATGCATGCATTCTAATACTGTGACCCCAAGCCAGTCCGGTAGTATGAGTTTCCCATCTGAGGTGTACCACCATCCTTTCACTTCCTTAGCGAGGGGGAGTTTTCTGATCTGCTGCAGCTCTTCCTGAGAGTATTTAGGCTGATCTGGTAGAACTAGGTCCCCGGGGTCTGGTAGTTGTATGGCTATTGCAGGGCCCGGGGTGAAGGCCGCTGCCTTGGCTGCCTGATCAGCTTTTTGGTTACCTTTTGCTACTGGGTCATCTGCCTTCTGGTGCCCTTGACAGTGGATAATGGCTAGCTTCGTGGGAAGCCATAGGGCCCCAAGCAGGTCGAGAATCTCCTGTTTGTTTTTCACTGTTCGTCCTTCTGCTGTCAACAGCCCTCTTTCCTGGTAAATCGCCCCGTGAACATGAGCCGCAACAAATGCATAACGGCTGTCTGTGTAAATGTTGAGCCGCTTCCCCGCCCCCAGTGTCAGTGCCTTGGTGAGAGCAATGAGTTCTGCTCGCTGGGCTGATGTCCCAGGGGGCAGTGCTTCTGCGCACACAGTGTCTGTGTCGGTGACCACCGCTGCACCCACGTACCTGCATCCGTCCCGCACGAAGCTGCTTCCATCCGTGAACCAGGTGGCCTCTGCATCAGGGAGGGGCCGGTCGGTCAAGTCCTTCCGAAGTCCATGTACCTGCTCCAGGATCCCCGCACAGTCGTGCAGCGGGGCATCTAGGTCGGGGTCAGGCAGCAGGGTAGTGGGGTTGAGAGCCTCGCTGGCATGGAACCGCACTCTAGGAGGGTTGAGCAATAAGCTCTGATAGTGGGTCATGCGTGCATTGCTCATCCATCGGTCAGGAGGCTGTTTTAGGACTCCCTCAATGGCATGGGGGGTTGTTATCCAGATTTCCTGTCCCAGGGTCAATTTGTCGGCATCCTTGACTAAGAGCGCGGTTGCTGCAATGATTCTTAGGCACGGTGGCCAGCCGGCGGCTACGGGGTCCAGCTTTTTGGACAAATACGCTACTGGGTGGCTCCAGGGGCCTAAAGCCTGAGTTAAAACCCCTTTTGCTCTTCCCTTGCGCTCATCTACAAAGAGGCGGAAGGGTTTTGTAATGTCTGGCAGGCCCAGGGCTGGAGCAGCCAAAAGAGCTCTCTTTATCTGATTAAAGGCAATTTCCTCTGTCTCAGTCCATTCAAAGGCCTTTCCCTCTTTGGTAGCTTCATATAGGGGCCTGGCGATCTCTGCAAAACTTGGGATCCAGAGGCGGCAATAGCCAGCTGATCCTAGGAATTCCCTTACTTCCCTCCGGGTGGTGGGAATAGGGATTTTCAGGACTGTCTCCTTCCTAGCGTCCGACAACCGCCGCTGTCCGCCCTCCAGTATGTACCCCAGGTAACTCACCCTTTCTTGGCATATCTGAGCTTTCTTCGCAGAGGCCCGGTACCCTAAGGTCCCTAGGGTGGTCAACAAGTCTTTGGTCCCCTGCTCACAGTCCTCGGCAGTGTCTGCAGCAACCAGGATGTCATCTACATACTGCAGGAGGGTGAGACTAGGGTGTTCTCTCCTGTACTCACCGAGATCCTCGTGCAGTGCCTCGTCAAAGATGGTGGGCGAATTCTTGAACCCTTGGGGTAACCGCGTCCAGGTTAATTGTCCACTGTAGCCGCCCTCTGGATCGTGCCATTCGAAGGCGAACAGGGGTTGGCTTTGAGGCGCGAGCGGCAGGCTGAAAAAAGCATCCTTCAAATCCAATACAGTGTACCACACTCTAGTGGGTGTTAAAGAGGTTAGGAGAGTGTACGGGTTAGGAACGGTTGGGTGTATATCCATACTCTTTTATTTACTTCTCGGAGGTCCTGGACTGGTCGGTAGTCATTCGTGTGGGGCTTTCTGACTGGCAGGAGGGGGGTGTTCCAGGCAGATTGGCATGGAACCAGTATCCCTAGGCTTCGCAGTCTTCGGATATGAGGCTGAATCCCCTTCCGGGCCTCCTGGGGCATTGGATACTGTTTGACTCTTATCGGACTTTCCCCTGGTTTTAACTCTACCAGGGTTGCGGCTCTGTGAGCGGCCAGTCCTACTCCCCCCGTCTCTGCCCAGGCGGTGGGGAATTCTTGTAGCCATCTGTCCATATTGTTCTCTCCTGGGGGCGCCCCCTTGTGGAGGCGATATTCATCCTCCAGTCTCAGAGTCAGAACCTGGATGGGATGGCCTTTGCCATCAGTGACCTGGGGCCCCCCTTGTCTGAAAGTTATTTGGGCTCCGATCTTGGTCAGCAAGTCCCATCCTAATAGGGGGTAGGGGCACTCCGGTATTACCATGAAGGAATGGGATACCCGGCCCGTTCCTAGATCTACTGTTCTTCGGGTAGTCCATGAATACTGGCTTATGCCAGTTGCCCCTTGCACCCAGGACTTCTTGCTGGCTAGCTTCCCTTGAGGTGTGCGTAGGACCAAATGTTGTGCCCCAGTGTCGACAAGGAAGTTAATAGGCGTCCCCTCCAGTCTAAGAGTTACCCTGGGCTCGGGGAGGGGGTCCGAACCCCGACTGCCCTAATCACTCAGTCCTCCCAGCTCCAAGACCTCCACCTGATCTATCTTGTTTCCTTTTTTACCGGCCTTCTTTGTTCATTCCCGGGCCCAGTGTCCTATCTCTTTGCAGTAAGCACACTGGTTCCGTTGCAGCTTCTTCTTCCCGCCCCGGGCGGTTCCTTTACCTCCCTCTTGGTCATCGGCAAGCTGGCGAAGGTGGCGGGTCCGCTCCTCAGGGTTCTCCGTGGTGGTGGCCAGCAGAACCTTGGCCAGGTTTCGGGTCTGCTTGTCCCTGGCAGCCACCATGGCACGGGCTTGCCTATCCTCAGGAGATTCTCGGTTGTTATACACCTTTTCAGCCACCTCCAACAAGTCCCGAAAACTCTTTTCCACTAATCTATCTATCCTCTGCAGTTCCTTTCTAATGTCTGTGGCTGACTGGTTTATAAAGCTCATGACCACAGCCGCCTTATTTTCAGGAGCTTCTGGATCCATGGGGGTATAGGTGCGATATGCCTCCATGATCCGTTCTAGAAAGGCAGCTGGAGATTCATCCCTTTCCTGTTGTACGTTCCCTACCTTGGCCAAATTGGTAGGCTTCCTAGCAGCCATACGAAGACCCCCCCATCAAAGTCTGACGGTAGATTTTGAGCCTCTCCTTACCTTCAGCCGTGTTGAAGTCCCATTCAGGCCTGGTTAAAGGGAAAGAGACATCTATCTGGGCCTGGTTGGTAGTTGGATTCCCATCTACGCCGGGAACCACCTTCTTCTTTTCTGCATCCTGCAAGGCAAGTATGGGTGCCGGCTCCGGAGGGCGTGGAGCCAGGAAGGGCTTGAGCCAGGAGGGAGGGTCCTCCACGAGGTCCTGCCAAGTAATAATGTAAGGGAGTTGATTGGGATGACCCCCCTTCGGCCGAGCTACGACTTCCCTGACCCGGCGAATGGTGGGGAGGTCGAACGTCCCCTCCGGCGGCCACCCGGCATTGAGAGCCGGCCACTCGATGGAACAGAAAGTTTGCCATTGACCCTTCTTCACTTCTGCACTGAGGTTGTTATCCCTTCCCTTAACCTCTTTAAAATGATCAACCATAATGCTTAAAGGAGTAGTTTGAGTCTGTCCCATAGCGTCCGTCCAGTGAGTCCACAAAATCAAACAAAAGAACACAGACACCAAACAAACAAAGACACCTAAGAACAGCCTTCCGACCCCGCAGAAGAAAAACTGAAAAGAAAAAAAAAAACAAACAGATGGGGGCTTTTACACCCCGACAGATGGAGGTGCAAGGCGTCTGTTGCTTCCTCCTGCCCGAGACCCGCCAGTGCGTCCACTTAGATCTTTATCAGGCCAGATTGCAGAAGCGAGCTCACATAAGACAGAACAGATAACACATAGACACTTACCGCGGACAGCAGACTCTGGGATTTGGGTCCCTCGTGGGTTTTTCTTGGGGATCCCGGACGCGCCCTCAAAATGTTATGCCCAGAGCTCGGGGTCCCCAATAATCCACCACCAGGGAGCCTCCTCCGATGCAAAAGCAACGAGTCTTTATTGATCAATTCTAGAATTGGCTCCCAGCCTCTATCCGGCACAGCGGTGAGGCGAGAGAGAGTGTCCCAGGAGAACAAAGGTTATATAGGGCTAGCTATTTGGGGTGGGCTTTAGGGGTGGCGTGAGTTACAGAGATTGGTCAGGGTTTTACAGCATAAGGGTCAGGAAGTGACCATCATATTCTGAAGGTTGGACCCGTCCTCCACTGTAGCCTTATTAGGACCGTCGCTACATTTCTGGAGCTTCATTGGTCCACTCAGGTGGGTGGTTGGGAGAGTTAGGACAATACCAGCATTCTTGTGGTCACTCTCGGGGGGGGGGGGGGTGGAGCGGCTTGGGCTGAGGGCCCAGCCTTGCAAGACAAGATAGAGGAGAGGGAGAAGAGTATGTCCCTGCTTCGTCCTTGAAGAGGGAGTAGGGTGCATTGCTGCTTAGTTCTGCTTAGTTCTTTCAAGTTCCGTTCTGTCCCTTCAAGAGGCCAAGGGATTTAAATTGGGGATTTCCTAGAGGATTGTGGGAAACCTACCCAATAAGCACACGAGGGGCCTCCTTGAGGTTGTTACAATGAAAGGTTGAATGAGTGGTCATCTGGATGCACAAAACACAAGTAAAGACAACAAGCCAGTAACGGAGAGTTTGCTTAGGGATTGTGTGTGAGAGAGAACACTATGTGAAGAAAACAACTGTGCTCTCAATGCTATGTGAGAGGAGGAAGGACAGAGAGAGGATGAATTTTCCTCAGAGCCATGTTGCATGAGCACCTGCTCGGGGTGGTGAAGCATCTTCAGAGCAAGGAGGGAGCCTGTGAGCCCAGGGCAGGTGTTCGTCTCACGTTCCCACAAACAAGCACCACTGTGGATTGTCGAGTGAGACTCCCTCCACGTTCTGCGTGGAGTAGGGTTCGGTATCTGAAAGAGGAGCCACACAGCAAATGAGAGAAAAAGACGCGAGATAATTTTGCAATATTGGGGGACCAGGCGGCAAGTCCCGAAGGACTTCCTCCTTGGTCAGGCCGCTCCAATCTTTTATTGATCTGGAGTAGCCCTTAGGGTAAGGAGGTTTCAGTGACACACAGATCAGCAGAAAATTTCCAGGAATAGACAAAGTATCTGATTAGCCCATCAATAGATTTCTGGGAGTATCTGATTAACAATAATCAAGAAGGATCTACATAAGTATCTAAGGAATTAAGGGAACTAAGGTGGGGATGCTTCAACTATTATTACCTAAATTAACTGAGTGGTTCCTAGATTAACTGGGTGGTGCACAGCCCTGACCTTTGCTAGGACTTTCAAGCCCTGACCCTTAGTAGGACTTTCAAGGGCTACTAGCTTTTGGGGGGTCTCTGTCTAAACTCAGCTAGTGAAGACAATGAATGGACTCCGGCAGTGGGTAGTGCCATGGCTCATGTGAAGAACAACAGTACTAATCAGCCCCATCCTGCAATGGCAGCCCAGGCCTGGGCAGTGTAGCTCTTTTTCCACATTTTTATCAAGAGAATAAATAAGGGATCAGTGATGGCCATTTTTGGATTTTATAAACCAGCAGTTTAGGGCCATGCCTGCTCATTCTTTTTACTAGGAGACATGATCATAACAACTAAAATCATCGCTGTGTCTGGCACAGGTGGAGGAGACTGCCTGATCCAGGGCCCTGGACACTGAGTGAGGATGAGTCAGGGCAGACTGGGCCCAGGACCCTGAAAACAGCAAAAGCACTCACTGGTGGGTGCAGTGCTGGGAACCTGGTGAGCCTGAAGAGGAGGCAAAGAATCAGGCCAAGGTGAACCCACGGTCCCTTCCACAGAGGCCTCACCTGGGCCCTGAGTGAGGCCGGTGAGCAGGAGCAGAGGCCAGGTCATGGTGGAGCTACACCAACAATGCTGCCTGCTGACACCCCAAGCCTGAGCCTGGCTCCACACACTTCTCTTATCCACTCCCCTGCCTCAGAGGAGGGAGGGGCCTCCATGCAAATCTGCTTCCTTCACCTGCCTCAACACATTCCACTCCATACTGACCTGGAGTCTACATACACCTGCAACCCTGGAAAGAAGAGCTTTCCCAAGAATGAAGCTCTTGCCCTGGCTGGGTGGCTTAGTGGGTCACAGCATCATCCTGGTATGGCAAGGTTGGGTGTTTGATGCCTGGGCAGTGCACATACAGGAATTCATAATGAGTGCTTAGGAAATCAGAACAAAACCTCCACGTCGTTCTCTCTCCTCCCCTCTCTCCCTAAATTCAATCAGTAAATGCTTTCAAAACAGTCAAACTCTTTCATATACTCTAAGTAAGGTCAGACAGAGCCCAGGACAGCATGCAGTAATGGAGCCAGTCAAGGGATACCTACCTTTTCTCTTCTGGGAGTCCTGGTGTCTCCTGGATGAGCTATCCCAGGACTTCCCTTTGTGTGGTGTGGGCAAAGGTAAAGACAGCTTAACTGAGGCAGGTTCGGGCACTCCATTTCCTGGGTGTCAATGGCAGAGCTGGGGTCTCCATATTGCCCTCCACTCCTTCTCATTCCCCTTAGTGAGGATGGCTCCTCTGCATGGCTCCATCCTCTGTCTTTGCAGTGGTTTTATTCTGAAGCAGAGCCCATGAATGTATTAGCTCTTTTAAGAGATGATGTATCGGGCACAACAGTTTGGGGACCTCATGGGCTCGCAGGGAAGCAGCACTTCAAACTTCATCCCAGGACAGCATAAAGCCCAGCAAGTACCTTCCCCACATCCAGGCTCTTGTGCCCCTAGGGTCCTAAGACTATACATCCCCCTGGGGTCCCAAGACTGCATTCCTCAGGGAAGGCAGCTGAGGGGGAAGGGGCAATTCCCAGATTACTTCCTTCCCATCTTCTGTCCCTTCCAGCTCAGCACCAGGTTCCTTGACCCCTTCTATTTCCCGGTGAGCCCATTGCCCTTTGTCCATCAACTTCCTCTAGACTGGAAGGTGATGCCTGCCACACCAGGTGGCCCAGATGCTATTATCAGGGCTTATTAGTATGCCCCACCATAGACTAGGCACCATGGTGCTGCTTGTGAGGCAGCTCTTGGCTCAAGGCTGAGGACACATTACCTAAAAACACCGAATAGCAAGGTTGGATGAGAAACATGGTGCCAGGTGAAGACACACTGACCTCTCAAATTGTGAGGAGAAAAATATTGTACAAAGAAGCAAAGGCTCTGTGGGATTGAGAAGACCCAGGGGCTTAGAATAGCAGAAGTCAAGGTGAGAGATACGCTGGTTCCTTGTGGAGATTCCAGGGAGAGTCTGTTTCCTGGCTCCTCCAGTTGCTAGGTCGCCAGCATTCCATGGCTGTAGCAACATGACTCCAATCTCTGCTCTGTGGTCCCATCTCCTGCTCATCTTCTGTCCCCAACTCTGCATGCACACATTCGTAATCCACTGTATTAGTCAGGGTTCTTCAGAGCAGCAGGAGGATATGAGGACTTGGCTGGTGTGATTCCAAAGACTGAGAAACCCCAAGATCTGCAAGCTGGGGGGCCCAGGAAAGCTGTTGGTCTAATTTGGCCTGAGACTAAGGACCTGAGAACCGGAGGAGCTGATGGTTTAAGATCCAGTGTGAGGACAGAGGCCTGTGAGATGGGGTGTGATGTCCCAACCCTACAGTGATTCATGAATATAGGGGTGAGTTCCTCCTTTTGTTCTAGTCAGGTTCTCAGTGCATTGATGCTGTGCACATAGGGAGGGTGATATCCTTTTAGGGTCCACCACTTCAAATGCTAATCTTCTCTTGAAACTAGCTCAGAGACACACCCAGAAATCATGTTTAGGTTGAGCTGCTGTCCTGTCCTGTGGGCTGTGAAACCAAGGCATACAATTAACAATCCCAGTCCCCATCTCAAAGCCTTCTTCCCATCTGCAAACTCCCTTTTGCCTTATTAGGTAACATTCCCAGATTCCAGGGATTAACACCAGGATATCTTTGTGGCCTCATTACCTAGGCTCTGGAACCAGCATTCCAGTCCTGCACAGTGACACACACACACACACACACACACACACACACACACACACACACACACACACAAACACACACACACACACTCACACATAAACACACACACACACATACACGGCTCTGAGAGGCTGTTCTCAGGATGTTTTGCACAGTGGCACATGGAGGTGTTCCAGACACAGGAGCTACCCCAAACCAACTTTTAAACAGCGTTTAAATTGACCTGGCTGTCCTTTTCTTGAAATACTTTTAATATTAATGGAAACCTGAGAGTCTGTTCCCACTGCTTAGGACTGCACACAAAGTAAGGGAAGGACCTAGAAATATCCATCAGTATAACCTTGCTCACAGTCTAGCTTCTGTAGCCTTCACTAGTGCTTCCCATTGAATTATGCCTTACCATAAACCAAAGAGGACATTTTCCTCCTACAATCAAAGACATTTTAGGACGTCGCTTATGAATTCCCACACTGGTTCCCATGTGGTTCTTTGTTTAAGGAATTCCTTCCCTCCCATCACGGGCAGGAAGATGCTTTCCGTGTGAAGCCTGGGTGACATCCATTGGCACCTCTCAACTTTCTGCCCTTTCCTTCCTTGATGTCTAAGGAGGCACTGGGCCCAGCCCCTACCTGGCATTACAGAATTGAAGGACAGGTGATCAGGGTGTGACTCCACCTGAGAGAGGAGAGGCTCCCCCTGGTCCCTGTGAGGCTCTGCTCCAGGAGGGGCAAGGAGATTCCTCAAGCTGGGACTGATGGCTATACTCTGAGTTTGGGAAAATACGGAAGAGAGAAGAACCAGGTACACAAGGCTCCAGAAGCACAAGCCCAAGTTTGTTCAGAAGTTCTTCATAGACTCCACATTCATTACACCTGTGGGTGGATGAATTTCTTCATGCTTTCATCTAGGCAAATTAGGTGAATGCAGTTAGGAGGAAGTTGCTCAACAGACAAAGCCCCATGCTATCTTTTGATAGATGGGGCAAAGGAGCCAATTGGGAAATATTTCATCAAGATGGAAAGGACACTGTGCCAAGCTTGGTACGAGGGCAGCGTGTAGGGCCTTGGGGAAGTCAGTTCTGCACAGTGCACAGGATTTGTCCCTCCAAATCTCCCCCAGCTCAGTCCTCATGAAATATTGACTGATTGTTGTGTCAAAGGAGACAGAGAGCCTAAAGGAAGTTCTCATCTGTGGTATATCTTGTGGTAAGCTTCTTTTTCAAGGGGCCACCAAACTGAAGTAGGTTCCTCGTCTCCATGATGAGAGGTGAGAGGAGTTCAGAGAGAACTCCAGCCATGGAGACAGAAATGTCCCTGGACACAGGGAAACAGGAATTCAGTGATCAGGAATCCTGGGAGCTCAGGCAGGTTTGCTCTATTTCCCCCAGTTGCTTGAGGCACTGTGGTAAGTGCCACAGATGGGATATGAAACAATGACATCAGCCCCCTTCCAGGCTGGAGCCTAGAGATGATCACAGAGGCTGGAGTGCCGAACCGGTAGCCAGAGGAATGGTCTGAGATCCCTGAAGGCTACAAACTGACAGGATCCATCAGAGGTTGAGAGGCAGTGGCCCTGCCTTATTGGTGCTAGGCCACCTCATTATAACCCGCACTCCTCCCCACCCAGTGTCACTGGCTCTTCTGGAGCTTCTGCTTCAGAGACCTGAATGCTGAGGGAGGTTGAGTCATGAAGAGAGAGTTCATGAACTTGAAAATGAAGACAAAGGCACAGGCAGATTGCAAGTCCAGGACCATGGCTCCAGTTGAGCCTCAATGAAATAACTGGTCACCCAAGAAACAAACTATGCCTGTGCAGTGATCAAGGGTGGTGAGGAGCACAGGAACCCAGCCATGCTAGAGGCTCTCAGAGTGCCTCCTGAGCCCAGAGCTGGACAGGGCAGCCTACCCCTGGGGTTATTGGTCTCAGCAGGCTGTCCTGTGTTGGCGGTGGAGGTGGGAAGGTGTTCATGCCTATTCATTCAGAGGCCTTCTCTGAGCCTGGACTGTCTTCACTGTCCCCCCTCACTTCAGACCCCTAAAGGTGGGACCTCAAAGAGTGTCCTGCCTCCTTGGGACCTGGCCAAGAGGGTGTGTCTGGTATATATGTTTAAAAATAAATCTGGGAGGGGCTCCCCATGGAGACAAGGCCCCGGAGCAGAGTTATTCAGGGCGAAGAGCTGAGACCACAGGACCCAATAAGTGTGAGCCAAGGTTTGTTCCAAAGTTCCACAACTGTCTAAACCAGTGTTCTCAACATTCCTAATGCTGCGACCCTTTAATAAATTTCCTCATGTTGTGGTGACCCCCCACCATAAGATTATTTTCGTTGCTACTTCATAACTGTAAGTTTGCTACTGTTATGAATCGTAATGTACATATCTGATATACAGGATGTAGTTCCATTGTTCCTGACCCAGAGGTTGACAACAGCTGGTAAACAAACATTCATGATACCTGCGCATGATTCACTTTCTCATCTATGGGAGCAAATCAAATATTAGGAGCAGTTTAGGGAGCCCGGAGCCTCACCCCACACCCCCGACACACACCCCACTTGGAGGTTTGCAGAGCCCAGAGACCTCTGCTCAGCACAAAACTTAGTGAGCCCTGGACTGAGATTGGGGACACTGGGGCCCAAACAAAGGTTCCCTGCTGTGTCCCTAATTGTGGCTGCAGCTGCCACACAGCCAAACAGAGCTGCAGCATCTACCCTTGCAGTGTCTTCCCTTGACCAGTGCTTGCAACATCTCCCCTGGGACCAGTTTCACCAACAGCAGTCCCTCCCCACCCCTGGAAACAAGGTACTCAGCCTTGTAGTACCTGCTGTGCTGCACATAGCAGATGGTCAGGGCCTCCCTGTCCAGTACGGTAGCCACCAACCCCATGTGATGATTAAGCCCTTGAAATATATGCAGTGCACTTGAGGAGCTGAGTTTTTATTTTAATCTATCAAGGTAACATATATTTTGGTTATTGTTTAGAACACCTTGAGTGTGTCAATGAATCTATTTTATCAAATGCTAGGGAATGCAAATACAGACTCAGCATTCCTGATTTAAAAAGATACAATTTAGCACTCAATCCTTAGTGAGATGGCCTGTGAGAGACATCAAACTAAGAAGACTTTGTGCAAAACTTGAAGGTAAAATACCTCATTAACATTTTTTTCCTTTTTTTTTTTTGTTGCTTAAAGTATTACAAAGAGTATTACATATGTCTAATTTTTTCCCCCACCCTTGACAATCCCCTGGCCACCCCTACCCCCCAGTTTCTTATTTCCATTGGTTTTGCTTGTATGCATGCATACAAGTCCTTTATTTGTGGCTGGTTGGTTCTTCTAGGCCAGGCGAATAGACAAATTAACACACAGAGATTAACAGGAGAACATCAGGGGTTAGTACATGTGCAAGAAGGTTTCACATAGAATTGACGTAGCCATAAAATTACAAACACATTGAAGCAACATTGGGTATATGACATTTTTAAAGTTTTTAAAGCAAGTTTTTTATTGATATCAGAGAGGAAGGAGTGGGAAAGAGAGGTAGGAACATTAACGATGAGAGAGAATCATTGATCCTCAGCCTTCCGTGGGCACCACCCTGGGGATCCAGCCTGAAAACTGTCATGTGCCCTGATAGGAAAATGAATGCTGATGCCTGGCTCATAGGTCCATGCTCAACCACTGAGCCAGGCCGATTGGACTATGTAGTATATATTTTGAACAAAGGAGAAAGGGAGGAAGTTATTTTTCAGAAGTGAGAATGGGCAATTTGCAGGTAGTTGAGGAAGAAGAGAACACACGTGTCAGGAAATTTAAGAAACCATGAGACACGGGTTATCTAGCCAACTGACACCAGTCTGAACCCTCTTAGCCAACGGTTAAGAAATAAAGGAAACCAAGTTTCTGCCACCCTGAAGCTTCTTTTGGGGATATTGATTTTCAGCTGTTTATTAAGTAGCCAAAGTGTCAGAGAGCACCTTTGGGCACCCCAGCACCCTCCTGGCCAAAAGAGAGAGAGGGAGAGACCTTCTTCAGACGGTTGTTGCCTTTGCCTGATTGGAGTGAAACATGGTAAACAAGAGGGCTTCAGCAGATGTCTATTAGCTAGATACCCCTCCTCCCCTGTCACCATCAATCAGGAGTGTGGGAGCGGTTCCCAGACATTGTTGGTCCCAGGAGGCAGGGTTATAAATTCCAGTGTCTGCTGTGTCCAGTGCTGGAATTGGTGGCATTTCAGCTCACCCAGCACACCTCGTAGGCCCACAGCTGGACAGGGCAGAGGCTGGGTCCAGGATGGCTGGGCCCAGGGCCTGGATAAGAGGGGGAAATGCAGAGGAGAAGAGGGGGATGACTCAGGTGAACCTGGAGGGGAGGGAGAGGCGTCAGTGCAGGCACCCACATGAACTTGCCTTGGGAACGGTCACGTGTGTCCTGAGGAGAAAGAAGGAAGTAGAGCCCAGGCCATGGGGGAGACCCCGCCAGGACAAATAATTGCCAAGTGCATCTAGGAAAGAGGTGGGAGAGCTGGGCTGAATATCTAGTTCCAATCTACACTAATAAAAGAGAAACATGGTAATTGGCGTATGACCGCTACCCTTCCCATTTGCTAATCAGCGAGATATGCAAATTAACTGGCAGCCAACATGGCCGCCGGCAGCCAGGCAGTTGATGGGAACAGGGAGGCTTGCTTGCCCCAGCATGAGGATGCAAAGGTCCCCATCTGCAGCTGGGGGGCTCTGAGCTCCTGAAGCAACAACTCCAAAAGATACAATGTTTTAATTATAGAGGCTAAAGGATGGCGGTTAATTTGCATACTCAGGCTGCAAGCTGCGCGAAGCCATACAGCCCTGAAGCAGCAGGGCAGAGAGGCCTCAGGGCCCCGGGAACAGTGGAGCAGACAGGCCTCCTGGCCGGGGATAAGTGGAGCCAAGAGGCATCAGGACCCCGGGATCAGCGGAGCTGAGAGGCCTAAGGACCCCGGGATCAGCAGAGCCCCGAGGCCCCAGGACCCGGGGATCAGCGGAGCTGAGAGGCCTCAGGACCCAGGGATCAGCGGAGCTGAGAGGCCTCAGGACCCGGGGATAAGCGGAGCTGAGAGGCCTCAGGACCCGGGGATCAGCGGAGCCGAGAGGCCTCCCGGCACCAGGATCAGCGGAACCGAGAGGCCTCCCGGCCCAGGGATCAGCGGAGCCGAGAGGTCTCAGGACCCCGGGATCAGCAGAGCAAGAGGCTTCAGGACCCGGGGATCAGTGGAGCCGAGAGGCCTCCCTGTACAGGTTATCAGTGGAGGTGAGAGGCCTCCCTGCGCCTGGGATTAGCAGAGCCAATAGGCCTCCCTGTCCAGGTTATCAGCAGAGCTGATAGACCTACCAGCCCCTGGGATTAGCGGAGCCCTGAGGCCTCCCGGCACCTGGATAAGAGGAGCCGAGAGGCCTCCCCGCCCAGGGATCAGCGGATCCGAGAGGTCTCAGGACCCCGGGATCAGCGGAGCAAGAGGCTTCAGGACCCGGGGATCAGTGGAGCTGAGAGGCCTCCCTGTACAGGTTATCAGTGGAGGTGAGAGGCCTCCCTGCCCCTGGGATTAGCAGAGCCAATAGGCCTCCCTGTCCAGGTTATCAGCGGAGCTGAGAGGCCTCCCGGCCCCTGGGATCAGCGGAGCCACGAGGCCTCAGGACCCCAGGATCAGCGGAGCGAGAGGGGTCCTGGCCCTGGGGTCAGCGGAGCAAGGAGACCTCCCGGCACCGGGATCAGCATGACAGGGGGAGCGACCAAACCCCTGATCACCCTGCAGCTCTGTGCATGACAGGGGGCGGCGCCCCAACTCCCCAATAGGCCCTGCTCTGTGCATGACAGGAGGCGGCACCCCAACTCCCCAGTCGGCCCTGCTCTGAGCCTGACCAGGGGCTGCACCTAGGGATTGGGCCTGCCCTCTGCCACCCAGGAGCAGGCCTAAGCCAGCAGGTCATTATCTCCCGAGGGGTCCCAGACTGCAGGAGGGCACAGGCCGGACTGAGGGATCCCCCTCAACCCTAAGTGCACAAATTTTTGTGCACCGGGCCTCTAGTATAAAATAATAGAGTTGGTTCTTGTTTGTTTGTTTGTTTGTTTCTGCTTTTTATCTGCTCTGCTCTAGGTGACAATCCCAGATCCACTGGGGCTGAGAGCAGTCGCCTCATTTGTCCACATTCCTCCATCTATGTAGCTGGAAACCTTAAACTCTGCTCGTTCATAGGCATGGGGAACGTCTGGAGGAATGGCAGGGTAGGGACACACAAGAAGCCAGCCTCACCACCCTGCTGTTACGCTCCGCCCACACGACCTCCCCACAGCCTATGGTGAAGAGATGCAGGGTCACCTGCATGACAGGGACACAGTGTCCTCTGCCCACTCTCCCTCTCAGAAAAGGTCTCACAGTTTGCAGAGTCTGAATATTCCCCAAGGCTGAGTGGGGAAGAGAAAGGCAGTACAATGTGTCTGAGGCTGCCTGTCACTCCTTGAGCCAAGTTAAGCAGAGAGAGGGTTGAACCACACAATGAGTATTTATCCAAGGATGCGGTCAGTATGGGGAGAGCAGTCGCTCACCCTGGAAATTCGGCTCTCAGCCTCTTGGGGAGAAGATAGCTACCTGTAGCTGCCAGCTGCAAGTGTCACATGCAAAGGGGAGGGGAGGGCCTACTATCTGCCCTTCAGGAGCTCAAAGGCTGACCACAAGGTGGCTAATCTCCCAAGACTTTAGGAACAGCTCAGCCCTTTCCTGGGATGAGATTGGAATGGTCAGCCCTCCTGAGAAATACCCCAGGAGAGCGTCAGGGTGCAGCACAGCTGCCAAATCAAAGCCGGTCCTGTGCCTGGTCTCTTCCCAAAATGCAATTCTTTTCTGAGTAATGGGCCATGGAGGCAGCCTATGTTTTCAGTAGAGCCTGTTTCATCCTCCAGTGTCCCAGGGCCTCGTATTTATAGTTTGTAAGTAATGATTAAACAACTGCGGCTCTATTCTTATTACAAGCCCTTCCTCACTAAGAGAAGCAGATTTCCAAGGACGCCCAGGAGATGCCTCAGGCCAGCTTGGATGACAGGGCTGGGCCTCAGCTTTGCTCTTCCCCTCTCCCTCTCTCCTCACAAGCCTGGCTTTTGTCTCCTAAAGAGACTATGGAAAAGCAGGCAGCAAACCCTGTCAGACTGAGCATGCCAGGCCCCCTGTGTGCCCTGGAGGCGCCACCTGAGAGGAGAACCCTGGGTTAAGGTTCAGCTAAGGGGCAGCTCTGCCAGAGCCTGAGCACCAGGCTGTGGCTGGTGCCTCCCCACATCTCCTCAGCTTTGTTGGCTTGCTCCTCCTCAGGAGCCTCCTGCCCACTCGTTCTGTTTTCAGGCCCAGGTGTGACTTTGCCAAAGGGATTTGTTGGTGAGAGGAGAACCCCTTCATGAGGAGGGAGCACGGCATGGAGGCTGCCATCACCTGAAGGCTCAGGGGAGGTGAGCAGAGCAAAGGCTGGATTCGGGGCTTGTCAAAGAGCTCTGGTGACCCAAACCCCAGGGAAAGGCTGAGGAGAGCACCTGTGGAGAGAGACAATGTAATTGCATCTGGCCAGCCCTCCTCTGCCCCGGGGATTTCTAAAATGTCCCCATCCAGACAGTAGGGACACTGGACTAGCTCAGGGCAGGGAGCTCTTTTCTAGACAGAGGGCTGAGGTGAGGTGGGAGTGGGGCGCCAAGCCTGGCCCAGGGAACAAGGTAGGTAAGTGGCAGCCACAACCACAGAGGGAAAGGGGTCCCCAGAAACACAGACCAGGGGTGGCGAGTGGGAGGTTAGATTGGGGTTGTGTCCTTCTGTTTCTCCCTCCACATCCGAGACCGCCCCCATCCTCATGCCTGGAAGCACAGGGTCCCCCTAACAGCCATCCACCCTATGCCACCCCTTGCAGCCTGGTGGGTGTGGCACAGGTGCCCCTGTCTCCACCCTCTCTGGGCCTGTTAAAACACGCCCCCCCTCCTGCCTCCTGATCTTGGTTTCCTCCTGACCTCTTGATCTCAGGAGATTTCGCCCCCAAAGGAACCAGTGCGCAGTTCCTGGAAGCTTTCCAGGCGGCACCCCCCACCTCTTCTTTCCTGCCAGCCTCCTTGCTGTGCAGGAGTCCACTTGGTTGCAGCACGGCCTGTGGAAAAGGTAAGTGCACACTCTAGGATTTGCTGTTTCCAGGGGTGAACTTGCTGTCTCTGGAGGTGAACTTGCTCTAGTCACTTGTAACCCACAGCCCCTCCCCCGCAGGATTTTTCTATCTGAAAATGAGTTCCCACCTGGTTGGAGTGAAGGCCTGAGGTCCAAACCTGGCTCGATGGGGTGAGGCCAGCCGCCTGTTGCACCAGAGTGGGAGCTCGCTGAGGGGATTTACATGCAACAATTCATAGAACTTTGGCATCGGCCTTTATTGTGTGACCTCAGCTGGCAGAGTTTTCACTTGACAAAGGGGGTCCCCACAGCACTCGGCGCCAACTCCCCCAGGATCTGGCTCCTCAAGTCTGTGGGGTCTCAGGCCAGTCCAGCCGTTCTCAGGGCGTGGGGGACAGAGAGGGGGCAGAAAAGTGGCTGCTGGACTGTGGGCAGTGTCCAGGAGGGAGAGGTCACTCATCATTGTCCTCTGGTTCAGCTGGTGAGAAAGCACTGGTCAGGCTGGGAGATAAGAGGTGATTCCCACTGAGAGCAGCAGAGCCCTCTCCTGGTGTGAGTGTGCCTGTGCCTGAGTGTGCGTGAGTGTGAGTGTGTGAATTCTCACCTGATGATATGTTCCTGGGTTCCTTTTCTTTCTCTCTTATTACTGACTAAGGTATTACATTTGTGTTCTTATCCCCCACTGCCACCACACCCCCACCCCGACCCCGCAAGCATGCCCTCACGCTCACCCCCTGGTGTCTGCGTCCATTGGGTAGGCTTATAGGCATGCATACAAGCCCTATGGTTGATCTCTCCCCCTTAACCCCACCCTTCTCTACCTTCCCTCTGAGGGTGATGGTCTGATCCATGCATCTCTTTCTCTGGATCTGTTTTTGTTCATTGGTTTATGTTGTTCATTATAATCCCATGATGAGTGAGGTCATGTGATATTTATCTTTCTCAGACTGACTAACTCGCTTTGCTTAGCATAATGCTGTCCAGCTCCATCCATGCTGTTGCAAATGGTCAGTGCCCCTTCCTATTTTGTGGCAGCATACTATGCCCGTGTGTAGATGTACCACAGCTTTTTAACTCACTCATCTGCTGAGCAGCACTTAGGCTCTTTCCAAATCTTAGCTATTGTAAATTGTGCTGCAGTGAACAGAGAGGTGCATGTATCCTTCCTGATTGGTTATTCTAGGTTCCTGGGATATATTCCTAGAAGTGGGATCACTGGGACAAATGGGGGTTCTGTGTTTAGTTTTTTGAGGAAACTCCATACTCTTCTCCATAGTGGCTGCACCAGTCTGCATTCCAACCAGCAGTGAAGGAGGGTGCCTTTTTCTCCCCATCCTCACCAGCACTCGCCCTTTGTTGATTTGTTGATGATAGCCATTCTGACATCTGTGAGGTGGTACCTCATTGTCCTTTTGGTTTGCATCTCTCAGATGATTAGTGACTCTGTGCATGTGTCTCTTGGCCTTCCTTTAGTCCTTTCTGGAAAAGTATCTTTTTAGGTCCGTTGCCCATTTCTGTGATTGGGTTGTTTATCTTACTTTTGTTAAGTTGTATGAGTTCCCGATAAATGTTGGAGATGAAACCCTTATCAGAGAGAACATTGGCAAATATGTTCTCCCATGCAGTGGGCTTTGTTGTTGTCTTGTTGATGGTTTCTTTTGCTATGAAGAAGCCTTTTATTTTGATGTCGTCCCATTTCTTTATTTTAACTTTATTTTGCATTGTCCCAGGAGCTGGGTCGGTGAAGATATTGCTTCAGCATATGTCTGAGACTCTGCTGCCTGTGGCTTCCTCTAATATTTTTAGTTTCCCATCTTATGTTTAAGTCCTTTGTCCATTTTGAGTTCATTTTTTGTGTATGGTGCAAGTTGGTGGCCTAGTTTCATTTTCTGAATATATCTGACCAAATTTCCCAGCACCATTTATTGAAGAGACTGTTTTGTCTCCATTGTATGTTTTTGCCTCCTTTGTCAATATTAATTGAGCTTAGTGGTTTGGATTGATTTCTGGGTTCTCTATTCTATTCCATTGGCCTATATGTTTATTCTTGTGCCAGTGTTAGGCAGTTTGGAGAACAGAGGCTTTGTAAAACAGCTTGATATCTGGTACTGAGATACCTCCTACTTTGTTCTTCTTTCTCAGGATCGCTGCAGCTATTTGGGGTTTGTTTGTTTCTTAAATATATTTTATTGATTTTTTATAGAGAGTAAAGGAGGGGGATAGAGAGTTAGAAACATTGATGAGACAGAAACATGGATCAGCTGCCTCCTGCACACCCTCTACTGGGGATGTGCCCCCTACCAAGGTACATGCCCTTGATCAGAATTGAACCTGGCACCTTTTAGTCTGGAGGCCGATGCTCTATCCACTGAGCCAAACCTGTTCAGGCTCAGGGTCATTTTTTTTAGTACAGATGGATTTTTGGAGAGTTCATTCAACGTCTGTGAAATATGCTTTTGGTATTTTAAGGTGCAGTGTATTGAATCGATAGTTTGTTCTGGGTAGTATAGCCATTTTCATGATGTTGATTCTACCAAGCCATTAACATGGCATGTTCTTTCATCTGTTTTGTCATCCTCTATTTCTTTTTCAAAGTCTTACAGTTTTCTGAGTAGAGGTCTTTTACCTTCTTAGCTAAGTTTATTCCTAGGTATCTTAATTTTTTTTGGTGGATGATAAATGGGATTTTTTTTTCAAACTCTCTTTGTGTAAGTTCACTATTGTTGTATAAAATGCCATACATTTCTTGGCGTTAATATTTTACTCTGCTACATTGCCGAATTCATTTATTAAGTTTACTAATTTTTTGAAGGAGTCTTTGGGGTTTTCTATGTACAGTATCATGTCATCTGCAAATCATGACAATTTACTTGTTATTTTCCAATTCGGGAGCCATTTATTTCTTTTTCTTGTGTGATCACTGTGGCTAGCAGTTCCAGTACCATTTTGTAGAGAAGTGGTGTAAGCGAGCATCCCTGTCTTGTTCCTGTTCTTGAGGGAAATGGCTTTAGTTTTTGCCCATTGAGTATGATGTTGGCTGTAGGCTTTTCATATAAGGCTTTTATATGGGTAGTGATGATCCTTCTATTCCCACTTTGCTGAGTGTTTTTATCAGAAAAGGCTGTTGCACTTGGTCAAATGCCTTTTCTGCACCAAATGATGTGATTGTGTGGCTTTTGTCTCTCAATTTTTTTTTTATGTGATGTTTCATGTTTATTGATTTGAGGATATTGTACCAGCCTTTCATCCCTGGGATAAATCCCACTTGGTCATGGTGTATGATCTTTCTAATGTAATGCTGGATCCAGTTTGCTAGAATTTAGTTGAGGATTGCAGCATCACTGTTCAACTGGAATATCGGCTTGTAAGTCTTTTTCTTTGTGGTGTCTTTTTCGGATTAGGGTAATGATGGCTTCATAAAAAGAGCATGGAAGCATACCTTCCTCCTGAAATTTTCGAAACAGTGTGAGAAGAATTGGTTTTACTTCTTCTTTGAATGTTTGGTAAAACCCCCTTGTGAAGCCATCTGGTCCAGGGCTTTTGTTTTCTGAAAGCTTTTTGATTACTGTTTCAATTTTATGACTAGTTTTCGGCTTGTTCACTTTGTTTGCTTTTTTCTGATTTTGTATTGGAAGCTTGTATTTTTCTAGGAATGTGTCTATTTTGGCCAGATTGATGAGGGATGTTTAATGAACCAAAGACGCAAAGGTAAGACAGCCATATAGGATGATTGATGCCAGACAGAGGGCTACAGCTCACTTAGGCATGTAGCAAACTTTGCACTCTCACCATTGCTTTTATTGGGGTTTTGTACAAGGTCAGTGCATCAGCAGTTAATCAATTAAATCTTGTTTTGTTCTATATTATTACAATAGCTTATTGAGGAAAACTTGCAGCTGTGCCCTCCCTTTCTGTTCTACACCCATGACTATTTAATCCTAGCCTTTCTCATGGATGCAAATGTTCCTGGAACTCAAGATTGTGTGCAGTGTTGACCCAGCGTGACTCGCTTGCAAGTCATGCTGTGTTCCTGATAAACATTCACTCCTTCTTGGCAGGACTTCAGGTCCTCGTTTACAAATATCCAGCTACAAATCCCCCTTTTTTCTTGCTTCATTTGATGGAGCATCAGAGATAACACAGCTGTTTTTCTCTTAATTATTTGCTAGGTTTTCCAGAGTCCTTGGGAGACTAAATATAAGATGATACAGAGATAAAGTATTAATAATTGTATTCCAGCAGAAGCTCCTAAAGTAGCTTGTAAATGGGGTATAGGATTTAATTGTTGCAATTCCTTAACCATATTTTTAACACATTTTGCCCAGTTAATTTATGCAATTTCTTTTGAAATATTTTTTGTATATGTGATTGTAAATGTAGAATTTCTTTTGTTATATTTTTATGATTGAACAAATGTTTTTTAACCTTTTCCCATGGAAACAGACTTCCATTCTAAGGTACAGGAGTAATGCAAATTGATGAATAATTCTAGTTATATTTCATATGCATTTGTCTTTGCAGACTTACAATTTGATCTTCTATCATTAATAAAAATGGTAATCGAACACAGGCTTGTACAAAGGCTGTTCTGTTAGCATGAATTGTAAGGTGTAATTCCCAGAGTTATTTTTATAGATTTGCTTATTTTATGCAAATATATGCTTTCAAAGAGTGTAAGGCAGACCCCAGTTTTCATAAGTCAGATTCAACAGGATGTCCATCTTGATGAGGTTTTGGGGGAGAAAATGCTCCATCATGCCATACAATGCTCACATTCACTTGCGTGGATATGGACTTATTTTCTCCTCTACGCCTTCTTAGATCAACTCCATTGGCTTTGGAACAAGCAGAACCTGAAGGGCTCCAATCAATGACACTTCCATAGGAAGTATTAGATGTCTCTCCTGAACAGGATTCCCAATGGACCCAATCGGACAAGTGCGTAAACGTAGGAACATAACATGGGGGAAGTAATGGAGGTGTACTGTTGTTATCCCAACTAACATTTTTAACCCATGGGCACTCAGAAGAATCAAATGCGTTTTTTGTTTCAGTAGTAGTTTTTTCAAAATGTTCAGCATGGCTTGTACCTGTACTGTTAAACCATGGTCTCCTTGACCTAAGCATATTGGCACTCACTGCGTTCCAGTGGTATGATTTTTTATGACTCTACCTTCCTCTTCTGGTTTTAATGGACCTTGATCATCATAAGGTCCAGGTAACCAATTTGAGTCATTAACATAAATTAGAACCTTTAAATCCAACCAAGAAGCACCTCTATTCAGTGGGGGATTAGGAATGTAAGCCCAGTATGTATGCTTCCCAGCATTTACCTGAGTGGTTATTAGTGCAAGCATAGCAAGGAACAAAGTCAATGGCATCACTTCTTTACCATGATGCCAAACCAGTTGTTCTCCCTCTTGGGTAAGCTTCTTCACCTGACCCCACGTTGGTACAGATGAATGTTGTGTTGACCTTAGAGCTTTGTGGGTAGGAGGCCCCATCAACGTCATCTCTGAGAAATCCTTGGTCAGGTCACTTAAGTAGAACTTCCTTTTGGTTCCCATGTCTCCGGTGAAGATGCCTCTCAGGAGTCCAGAACTTTTCTTTACCTGTGGAAATATAAGCATAACCTCGCTCCCATTGTAGGACCCATGCAGGATCCCACGACTGAGAGGACTCATTACGATAAAACACAGGTTGATTGAATTCTTGTGAAACATCCTTTACACAAGGATGAGCAGCAGTACTGTCAGTCTCATCTTGATTTAAAAAAATTAAAGTAAATAGAGCTGTTGATAGTCCTCATTTAGGGGATTCTCCCCCTTTTTGTTTTTTGAGCATTTCCTTTAAGGTGTGATTTTGTCTTTCAATAATAGCTGGTCCTGTATTGTTACAAGGGATGCCAGTGATGTGAATGATATGATGAAATTGAAAAAATGTTTGATATTTTGTAGATAGATATGCAGAACCATTATCAGTCTTAATATTTTGAGGTATTTCCATTACTGCAAAAGCTTTTAGTAAGTGAGTAATTACTGCATATTGAGAATCAGTGACAATATTTACAGCTTGAGGAAAATGTTGTAGTAATAAAACAATGGCAAATAGTTCTGTGCATTGTACAAAAGTGAATTACCTTTGTTAGCTGTTGAAAATGAAAACCAGCTATTCCTACCTTGTTAGCATTGGTATAAACAGTAGGGCCTTGAATTGGTTCATTAGCTATAATATGATGAGGCCATATTCATTGAGTTTTCTTAAGAAATTGTAACCTTTTATTTATAGGATAATGATTATGTATTTTCTCTAAAAAATGAGCACAAGCAGTTTGCTAATTATCACATATTTGAAACAATTTTTGAATTTTTTTTGACAGTAAAAGGTACTATAATTTCTTCTGGATCTAAACCACATAATGTTCGTAATCTTAATCTTCCCTTGTAAGTAATTTGGCAAATTGTTTGAATATAAGTCTGTATTTTTTTCTGTGATTTATGAGGCAAGAAAATCTATTCAATAACATTACTATCTTGAACAAGTAAACCTGGAGGAGAATGCTCAGTGTGGAAAACTAATAATTTAAAATTGTCTATGGGGATAAATCTATTTAATTGTGTTTGTTGTATATGCTTTCCTATCCAAGTTAATTCTTTTTCTGCATCAGGGTTAAAACATGTGGGATATTTAATTCAGATGGCCCCTTTAGCATTTGAAATAAATTAGTCAATTGATATGTAGGTATATCAAGACTGGGTCTCAACCAATTAATGTCTCCTAATAACTTTTGAAAATCGTTTAGAGTCTCTAAACTGTATCTTCTAATTTGAACCTTCTGTGGTTTAATGGAGACATCTGTTAATTTTTGCCCAAGATATTTCCATGGCTCCTGCCATTACTTCTTTTCTGGGGCTACTTCTAATCTATAGTCTTAGAAATTTTCAAGGAGGTATTGGTAAATCTCCTGTAATTGTGATTGAATTTCAGAAGCTATTAAAATATCATCTATATAATGATAAAGTAGAGTATTAGGAAATCTTTTTTTGACTATTTCTAAAGGTTGATGCACATATGCCTGACATATAGTGGGACAGTTGAACATTTCTTGTGGTAAGACTTTCTATCGATACCGTTGAGTGGGTTGAGACTGATTTAAAGCCAGGACAGAAATGCAAATTTCTCATAGTCTTGAGGTTGTAAAGAAATAGTGAAGAAATAATCTTCATGACTCTTCCTGATAGAGAGACTTTTTAATTGCTGTTGTTAATCTTGACAGAAAGTCAGTGTAAGGCTCCCCTGATTGTTGAGTAATTTTAGTAAAAGCGGGAGATGCCTTTCCAGGTGTATCCACTCTCTGCCAAGCTCTTAAACAACATAATTTTATCTGAGTGATATGCAAATCTGAAAAAGGTGCCTGTGCTTGCAATCGCCCATCCTGTCCAGACCCAGTTAATTCCTGAAATGTTGGTCCTGGAGGCTGTTTTGCTGCATTTTCTCTAGCCATAACGTCAGCTTCCTCTCTCCACCATGTTTTAAATTGTAAATATATTCCTGGATTCAGTACAGTTTAGGTCAAAGCTTCCCAATCTAGGGGAATTAGCAAAAATCCCAAGGCATAACTAGTAAGTAATCCCATCACAAACGAGGAATGCATGCCATAAGAATTAATTGCCTCTTTTAAACTTTTGAGCAGTTTAAACTCATGAGGACTGAGGACGATGAGCCACATTAGCATAACCATTTGGATATTGGGGATATTATTGCAGATGCTGTGGCATTTGCTGCCGCTGTATCAGAAATGCAAGGAAATCATCATCTCTTCTAAGTGTGGGAGGAACAATATCATCTCCAGGTTCTGAATCAAATAATATTTTGTTTATTTCAGTAGGCCAGGGCAGCTGGAATTGCCTATGTGCCCCTGTGGAATAATGTGGTGGGTCTGGAGGAAGAGCCGAAGGAGTTACTCCAGCCTTCTCTGACAGTGGCTGTTGAACTGGAAAAGCATTTTTGATTAATTCCTGTAACTTTTTAGTGGGTTTAACATGAGGCGGTGGGATACCACATATTAAAGCCTTCATATGAATCAGCAAATCTTTTAAGAACTCTTGTTTGTCATCCCTTGTTTTGCTTTTCTTTTTTAATCTCTTCCATTCGCTACCACTAGAATCAGTGCTACTAGTTTCACTTTCTTTTTTTTATTTTATTTTTTTAATATTTTATTGATTTTCTTCAGAGAGGAAGGGAGAGAGATAGAGAGTTAGAAACATTGATGGAAGAGAAACATCGATCAGCCGCCTCCTGCACATCCCCCATTGGGGTTGTGCCCGCAACCCAGGTACATGCCCTTGACCGGAATCGAACCTGGGACCTTTCAGTCCGCAGGCCGACGCTCTATCCACTGAGCCAAACCGGTTTCGGCTAGTTTCACTTTCTGACAAATCCTGGATGCCCTCTTTATCAGTCTCTTCTATATCTTCATATCCCTTCAACTTCTGTTCAAAATCTTTCCTTTTTTAACAGGAGTAGTCTTATAATCTGATTTTGACTGCAAAGATTTAAGAGCCATAGTAATCAAAGTACACAAGGACCAAACTTCCTGTCCTATAGGATCTCCATTCTGATGAGTGTGACGTAGCGCATGAACCTTTAGATTTAACTGATTTCTGCCTGTTGGCTCAAACCAAAAACAATGCCTTTTTATTTCTCTAGCTAATTTCCTAAAAGTGTCTTGAGACACACTAACCTCAGTACTTTAAAGCACTGAACGCAGCAGAGTCATATATTGACTCTCTGCCGTTGGGGAGTTCCCCAATGCGCTGCCTGGCTTGCCGAAAGTTTTGCATACACCATTGCAGACTTTTTGCCTTTCAGTCCTGTGCATTCCCAGTACTTACCTTAAGGTCCCTATTTGGGCGCCAAGTGTTGAGGGATGTTTGATGAACCGAAGACACAGAGCTAAGACAAGCACTCAGGATGATTGATGCCGGACAGAGGGCTACAGCTCACTCAGGCATGCAGCAAAACTTGCACTCTCACCATCGTTTTTATTGGGGTTTGGTACAAGGTCATGTGTCAGCAGTTAATCAGTTAAATCTTGTTTTGTTCCCTGACTGGTTTGGCTCAGTGGATAGAGCTTCAGCCTGCGGACCCAAGGGTCCCAGGTTCGATTCCGGTGAAGGGCATGTGCCTTGGTTGCGGGCACATCCCCAATAGGGAATGTATACAGGAGGCAGCTAATAGATGTTTCTCTCTCATCGATCTAACTATCTCTCTCCATTCCTCTCTGTAAAAAATCAATAAAGAATAAAATAAAAAAAAATAAATCTTGTTTTGTTCTATATTATTACAATAGCATATTGAAGACAACTTGCAGCTGTGCCCTCCCTTTCTGTTCTACACCTACACCTATTTAATCAGAGCCTTTCTCGGGGACATAAATGTTCTTGGAACTCAAGATTGTGTGCAATGTTGACCCAGCACGACTCGCTTGCAATTCTCGCTGTGCTCCTGATAGAACATTCACTTCTTCTTGGAAGGACTTCAGATCCTTTACAAATGTCCAGCTACACAGGTTGTCCAGTTTGTTGGAGTAGAGTTGTTTGTTGTAATTTTTTATAATCCTTTGTATATCTGTGGGGTCACTTGTCACTTCACCTCGTTCATTTATAATTTTGCTTATTTGGGTCATCTCTCTTTGTTTTTGGTAAGCCTGGCTAGCAGTTCATGATTTTTGTGTATCCTTTGAAAGATCCAGCTCGTGGTTTCATTGATCTTTTGTATTTTTTTGGTCTCTTTGTTGTTCATTTCTGCTCTGATCTTTATTATCTACTTCTTTCTGAGGACTTTGGGCATTTCTTGTTGCTCTCTTTCTAATTGATTAAGTTGCACAGTTAGATACTTCATTACCATTTTTTTCTTGTTTTTGGAGGTAGGGCTGTAGAGCTATGAACTTCCCTATCAGGACTGCATTCATTGTGTCCCATAGATTTTGGATTGTGTGTTTTCATTGTCATTTGTTTCCAGGATGCTTTTCATTTCTTCTTTGATCTCTTTGGTAACCCAACCATTGTTTAATAGCATGCTATTTAGCCTCCAAGTGTTTGATTTTTTCATTGTTTTTATTGCAGTGGATTTCTAGTTTTATGCCATTGTGACCTGAGAAGATGCTTATTATGATTTCTATGCTCTTGAATTTGAAGAGATGTTGCCCGTGTCCTAATCTGTAGTCTGTGTTTGAAAATGTCCCATGTGCACTGGAGAAGAATGTATACTCAGTAGCTTTGGTGTTGGGGGCCAGATGTAAGCTGGCAAGGTCCTTGCACCTGAACGGGCTAGCAAGGCTGGGACCCTAACCCACACAGTTTTCCCAGACTTGTTTGGATGGCGATTTTCAGTAGAATGGGAGTAACATTTGTAGAATGAGAACAGCCTTTCATAGCTTGCCAAGAAGTCTATAACTATTTACTGAGATATGCTGTACTGAGAACTTGTTCTTCTGCTGTATCTCTCCCTTAGAGATTAAGAGGAACAAAGAATACATTCCTCTTGACAGACCTCCGATTCAGTGTGTTGTGTATAAATAGGATTGTATAGCTAATAAACTCGCTTCAGTTCATCAAGAGAACTGGGGTCCTCCTGACCCCGCTTTCCTGTCTTTCTTTCTTTTCTCAATTCCCACCTCCCTGCCTCAGCCCGGCTCAACCCTGTCAGGCTGGCCCTGACAGATCTGGCGCCCTAGCTAAGGGACTGAGGAACTGGGAAAAAGATGGTGAGGAACTCCGTCGGGATTGGAGAGACGACCTGAGGATCTCCTCCAGATAAAGAGTGCACTCGTTAAGGTAAGGGAGGAGCAATTTTTTGATAATCGTGAGTAAAGCATGGGGCAATTAGAATTCAGAGAAAATGCCCTTTATGGGCAAATATTAAAGTTTATACTCAATAGTAGAGGAACTAAGGTTAATGACAAGCAAGGAGAAAATTTTTTAAAATTCATTCAGGAGGTCTGCATTTCCTTATGGAATTTAATACGGGATTATTTGGATCCCAGGCATGACCATAATCAACCGTCTCTTAAGCCAGAAAAAAAGGAGAAGCAGCGTGATAGCACAAAACAGGTGTCTAAAAAAGACAGTATATTAAAAAGAAATAATGTAACTTTTAAAGACAATTTAACTCCTCAAGATGAGGAGGATTTTGAAGAAGCTGCTGCTCTTTGTCATGACGATAATACAGGTATTGTTCAGGCAAAAGAGGAGAGGAATATTTTTCTGCTGGAACTGAAGAGGGCAGTGATATAGAGGATGTGTTTGAATCCTTTTTAGAAACATTAAAGCTTCTTGGCAAGAAAAAGAGAAGCCGTGGGGGCCGTTCCCGCCGCTCTCCGCTGCCTTGTGCAGCACCAGTTCCACTTTCCCCTCTCCAGATGGCCTTGCAGGAAGCACAAAAGTGTGGTGAGGAATTGGGCATTCACGCCTTCCCTGTTATGGAACGGGTGAATCCTCACACGGGACAGCGTGAGCGTGCTTATGACCCGCTTCCTTTTAAAACCTTAAAAGAGTTAAAAACAGCCTGTGCTCAGTATGGGCCCACTTCCCCTTATACTTTAACCATCTTGGAAACTATGGCCCTAGAGGCTCTATTGCCAAGGCTTGTTTATCAGGAGGGGATTATCTCTTGTGGAAATCAGAATATGATGAAAAGGCTAAGGAACAAGCTTCTCGTAATCGAGCGGACCAGATTAATATTTCTTATGAAATGCTGGTAGGTGAAGGAGTCTATGCTGATACCCACAATCAAATTCAGTACCCCCAGGAAGCTTATGGACAGATTAAGGGAGCTGGAGTCAGAGTCTGGAAAAAGTTACTCACCTCTGGTCAGAAAACAGAGGAGCTCTCAAAAATTATTCAAGGGCCAGATGAAAAGTACCAGGATTTTGTCTCGGCTATTACAGGCTGTTGGCCGAGTAGTGGTGGATGGAGAGGCTGGCATGTTGATAGTTAAACAGTTGGCATATGAAAACGCCAACACTGCCTGCCATGCTGCACTGCAGGCCTATCAAAGACAGGGTACTCTCTCAGATTATATCCGCATTTGCGCAGATATTGGTCCCTCATATATACAAGGAGTTGCCATTGCGGCTGCATTAAAGGGAACCACCATTGAAGGAATTCTTCAGCAACAATTTAGCACAGGGAAAAGTCAAACATACAAGTGTTACACTTGTGGAGGAATAGGACACATAGCAAAACAGTGTCCTTCTAATAAAGGGGTTAATAAAGGAAATGGCAGAGGTCCCAAACAACCTGGACTATGCCCTAAATGTAAAAAAAAGGAAAACATTGGGCAAATGAGTGTAAATCTAAGACAGATATTAAGGGAATTTCTTTGCCTCAACACCAGTTGGGAAACTACCAAAAGGGGCCAGGCCAGCCATGGCAAATAACAGGGGCATTGTCTATTTACCCTCCTGTCCCTGTGTCGTCTCAAGGCCAGCAGGCTACACAGCACCCAGTCTGCCCCAGAGAGCAAAATAGATACAAGAGCTATTCTGAGCAACCCCCCGAAGTGCCGGGCTGGACCTTGGATCCATAGGAATAAGACATTCTGTCTGCCCTGGGTGCTGCCCTTGCCTACTGAAATAAACAAAATATCATTAGATTTAAAACCTCCCACATAGAGAAGAAATGTTGATTTCCTTCCATTTTGATACAGCTATAGCAAATGCCACCAGATCTGAACTTTAAAAATACGTCTGGGATTTCTGTACACGTGTAAAGAGAAAACTGGCTTGGAACTGAGGCACGCATTGTCCGATTTTGGACATTTAGATAGAGTTTCAAGCTAAAATCTCTTTACAAATATACAAAATAAAACCCAAGACTGATTATTTCCTAAGAAAGATGGCAAAATTTAACCCAAAAGAAAAAAGATGCTGGCTAGATTCTAGCAGCAGGATTAGCATTTCCATAATAAAGAACAGTTTTTAAATACTAATAAAGAATATTAAAAAGTGAATTTCAAGGCCAAAAAGGAAAGTCAGTAAAATTGTCTCTTTTAGAAAAATTTGCTAAAGAATATGCCTTAAAATAATAAATTGAATTTAAATCTCAAGAGTTATTAAAATATATTAATTATAAAAATATATGTAGCCCAGGTAAAAGACGGCTACGCCCTCTATTTAAGGCTGGCTTCCCAAAGCAATTTCTAATAGAGGAAGGGCTAGCCTCCCTTCCCCCAACAGAGCAGGTAGGCCAAAAATTTCCTGCCAGTGACAACTTTTAAAGAGAGGCTTGCTTCCCAGTTTCCCATCCTTGGTAGAAAGAATGTAACTAATTTGCATTTTAATGGTTACCTCTTTTCAGTGAATGGCACCCCAAGGCTTAGGAGTTTACTAAATTAAATTAGATATTCTGAAATAACAAAATGCTAAAATATTAATCTAAATGTCCCTCAGGAAAAATCTAGAGGACAGAATTAAATCTATTTGATTATGTCATGTATTTTTGAAGTTTATTCTTAAAAATGTTACTGATTAAGAAATACTAAATATTTAACTTGCCAGCTAAGAGTTTAAAGTTCTGGTTACATAAATTGGGAGAAATCATATAATTCAAATAAAATTTCAACATTTATCTAATTGAAAAAAGAGGATAAATTCTATAATCCCAACCAAAATTTTTAAATACAAAGATCAGTTTTAATTTAATTGTTATCTCTTAATAATTATAAAAGGTATATAATCTTTAAATTATATATACACATATATATTTAATAGTTTTTTAAGTTAGATTTCAAAACTATAATCAAGGAATGACTTTAGGACATTTCATGGGCCCTGAAATGTTTTCAAAATTTTATTCTCTTTTCTTGAAGGATTTTTTAATAAGGCTAATTTAATATACTTGAAATCACATAGAAAGCTTTATCAGATAAATATTAATAAATATATATTTTAAGTTTTTGCCTCTAAGAAAGGGCAAAACAAGTTATCTTATTTTATATTTCTTAAAATACAGCAGTAGAATTATAAGATATAATTTAATATAACAAAAGCTCATTAATAATTTTTAAGATTTTACAACAGCATATTAGCATTTATTCCAAACAAGCTTACAAACTAATTATCTGGCAGGAATTTAATAGAACATAAAAGGATTTTATCCCTTCCACTGTGTGGAAGGCCCCCTGGGAAGGCACTTAAGCATTCTATATTGACCTCTCTTGCCCTTTTTGACAAGGGGGTCCCTTTCCAATTGTCCACAGCTGTTACCTAAGCTCTCTGTTCATACTGAGGATGAAGCCTCATGGTGGCTGGTAACACGGATCTGTCTCTTGCCCAATGGCATAAGCTGGGCCCTCTCTAGAGAAGAAATCTGGGTTCCCCATGATCAATGCCAGGGCCCCGCCAGCAGGCGAGGGGATCCAAAGGCAGTTACTGGGCATGGAGGCCACAGGGGCATACGCTACCAAGGAGACAAAACTAAACCTCACATCACCCTGCTTGGCCCCGGAGAATGGCTGGTTAGTCAACGACGGGTAAGACCCCTCTGGGAGGGGCGACCTAAGACAGGCACAGTCGCAGGGGGCCTCAGGGGAGAACTTGGGTGTCAACAGAGGTGGGGCAGAGATCCTCACCCCCCCCCCCCCAACTATGCAGGGGCTTGAACACTCGCCCCTTCTGAGGGAGGTCTCCTGCCCCCATGGCTGCTGCTCTTCCCATACCCAACTCAGATCAGGACCCAGATAACAGAAAGAGACTTAGGCCAGCCGAAATCAATACCCAGATAACAGAGACTTGGCTAACAGAAACTACCCTATATCTAAATCCAGCTTAACACCAGGAATGCTCGGGACCTTCTCAAGGATGCAAAATAATCCTTTCCATTAATATTTACAGTATAAACTAATATTGTTATTAAAGTAATAAATTTAACAGTAAAATAGTAGTCAAGTTTTCAGATTAATTAAATTTTACTAATTAATATAAGTAATTATTCAAAAAGTATTAACCAAAATTTTCATTTCATGGATAAATTGCTTAACATACTATAAACCTAAAGCAGTCATATTTTTATACAAAAAATTAAAATTAAAAGTTATCAAGACTACACTAAAAAATTTCCTAAAACCTCCTAATATTAAAAAATAAAAAAGGGGGGATAGTGGAATAATAACCTGTTAAGTAAATGATAACCTGTTAAGTAAATGCCTTAATTGCTTTAATATTTTTACTTGAAAATTAATTTTTTCATTTATAATGCTAATAGCAAGACACCCATGGAAAACATAGGTGGTGTCAAAATAGCCAAAGGATAATCATTTGGACAAAAATTAAAAGAATCCCAAGTCTAAATTATAGATATGATTCTTTTATTAACCTTTGGTCAAGAATACATTTGTATATTTTCAGAAAACAACTCCAAGACCATGTGGATTCCTGCAACAGAGAAGAATTATCAGGACTGCTCCAGCCACAAAATAGCAGTGGCCCCGTGAGAAAACAAGAAGAGAAGCAGTCCAGAAATAAAGATGGTGAAGACGCCTTATCATGCTAGCAGTCAGCAGCTGTGCTTCGCTGCAGGTTGCCCAGGAGCAAACCAGAGAGGGTCGGACCTACATTGCCACCATTTGTCCACCATCCAGAACTGAAATATTACTGCTGACATATACACATAAAAAACTGTAGGACACTGAAACATGAACTTCGCCTAAAATACAAAGAAGGGGAATCTGTTGGGGGCCAGATGTAAGCTGGCAAGGTCCTTGCACCTGAACAGGCTAGCAATGCTGGGACCCTTACCCACACAGTTTTCCCAGACTTGTTTGGATGGCGATTATCAGTAGAATGGGAGTAACATTTGTAGAATGAGAACAGCCTTTCATAGCTTACCAAGAAGTCTATAACTATTTACTGAGATATGCTGTACTGAGAACTTGTCCTTCTGCTGTATCTCTCCCTTAGAGATTAAGAGGAACAAAGAATACATTCCTCTTGACAGACCTCTGATTCAGTGTGTTGTGTATAAATAGGATTGTATAGCTAATAAACTCGCTTCAGTTCATCAAGAGAACTGGGTTCCTCCCGACCCCGCTTTCCCGTCTTTCTTTCTTTTCTCAATTCCCACCTCCCTGCCTCAGCCCGGCTCAACCCTGTCAGGCTGGTCCTGACACTTTGGGATGAAATGTTCTGAAGATGTCAAGTCCATCTGAACTGGAGAGTCATTTAGGATTGCAATTTCTTTGGAGGTTTTTTCTTTAGCGGGTTTATCCAGTGGTGTCAATGGGGTATTAAAGTCCCTGACTATGACTATATTGCTATCTGTCACTTAATACCTTCCAGAAGTATGTATTTTATGTATTTGGGTGCCCCTGTATTGGGTGCATATATGTTTACCAGAATTATATCTTCTTGTTGAATTGCCCTCTTTAGTATAATGCAGTGGCCTTCCTTATCTCTTGTTATGGCCTTCACTTTGAGTTCTATTTTGTCAGATATAAGTATTGCCATCCCAGCTTTTTTCTCATTTCCATTTACCTGAAACACTTTTATTTTCCATCTCTTCACTATCAGTCTGTGTGAATCCTTAGCTCCGAGGTGGGTCTCTTACAGACTGCAAATATATGGGTCATGTTTTCTTATCCATTCACCTACCTTATGTCTTTTGATTGGAGCATTTAATCCATTTACATTTAATGTTGTTATTGATATGTACTTGTTTGTCATTACTTTTATTCTTATATTTTTTTTTTCATTTTGCCTTTCTGTTTCTTCTTTTTACAGCAGTCCTTTTAGCATTTCTTGCATTGCTGGCTTGGTGTTAATAAACTCTCTTAGCCCTTTTTTGTCTGTGAATGTCCAGATTCCATCTTCAATTTTGAATGGTAGACTTGCTGGGTATGGATTCAGTCCCTTTTTTCACATCACTTTGTATATTTTATTCCATCCCCTTCTGGCCTGGTGTGTTCCTGTTGAGAAATCAGTTGATATTCTAATGGGAGATCCCTTGTAGGTAACTTTCTCTGCCTCTCTCTGACAGCCTTTATGATTCTTACTTTGGCATTGATGTTTAATTATGATGGGGCTTGGTGTTGGTCTTTTTGGATTCATCTTGTTTGGGACTCTGTGTGGTTCTTGCACTTGCATAGTTATTTTCGGGCCAATATAAGGGAAGTTTTCTGTCGTTATCTCTTCCAACATGTTTTCTATTCCTTGCTTCACTTCGTCTCCTTCTAATATGGCTCTTATGCAGATGTTGGTTTGTTGGGTGTTGTCCCAAATCTCCCATAGGCACTCCTCTTGCATTTTAAACTTTCTTCATCTGACACGTTATTTGCCTCCATTTCATTTAACTCCTTTTCTGTAGCTGTCACTTTATTCATTCCTTTGGGGATTGCTTTTTTGTCTCCCTATGTTTTGTTGTAATATTTGTATTGTATTGTATAATATTTGTAATATTTATATTGTATCTGTGTGCTAGATTCAACTGCTTTGCTACGCAGGTTCTTTTGGTGGTGTGTCTACTTATGTGATCTCTCAGGTCTTCTGGGATTGGTAATCTAGGGGAGCTCCCTACTTGAGCTATTTGGGTTCTCTTGAGGTATTTGGGTCTTGACTGTTAGTGTCTTATTTGTGGATGAAGTGTTATCACGGGTTAGCAATGTGAATGACCCCCAGCATTGTTTTGCAAGGTGCTTTGGATGTGATTATTGTTCCGGCTCTTGTGGAAAAGGTTTTCTGAGGTCTCACTGGTATGTGCTCACTGTTTGTTCCCAAAGACCATTGACTGGGATTAAGGAGTCTTGGGGACTGCAGCTCAGGAACTGTGACTTTAGTAGGTTGCCGGGGTCCAAACCCAGCAGGTCCAGGGGTCCCCAAAGGTGTGGACGGAGTCGGCGAAGAAAGAATGACACGGAGACAATGTTCAGTTGATCAGCAGCCTAGCCAGGATCTCCAGCCAAGTTCTGGTCTCGATCTCCAGAGAGGTTCTGCTTAGGATCTCCAGCCAGGTTCTGTGTCCATGGTCTCTTGCTAGGTTCTCCAGCCAGGTTCTCCAGGTTCTCCAGCCAGGTTCTGTAGCCATGTTCCCTCGCTAGGTTCTCCAGCCAGGTTCTGTCCAGGTTCTCCAGCCAGGTTCAGTCACCAGGTTCTGGTCAGGTTCTCTTGCCAATTTCTGTAGTCAGGTTCAGTCCAGGATCTTTTGCCATGTTCTCTCCAGCGAAGTTCTTCTGTCCCTAGAGAACGTTCTGTGTAGGTTCTGTGCCTAGGTTCTGTCTCTCTCTCTCTGTCTCCTAAGTTCTGTGTCTTGTTGTCTTGTTACAACTGTATTTATACCAGTTGATTCAATCCTATCAATCTCTATTACAAAGGTTAGGGCGTTTCTTATCGCCATTCCAGGGAGTAAAGATTATGTAGCTTAAGCATGATTGTTTGTAGTTAAAGTGATTAACTACCCACCTGGCACTAAGTTAAGGAGTTTCATCCCCTCCCTAACTTCAGGGAAAAATCCCTACCTGGGGAAACAACCTTTCTCAGAGAGGAGACCTTGGTTAAAACACATAGTGCCAAGAAGGTGAGCAAACATTTTAAGAACAGTATGCCATATATGCCAGGTCCTTTGAAACAGCAAGTATGGACCGGCTCCCGGCAAATTCCCCCTTTTTTATTTTTTAAAAGCAGGCATTAAAAAGAAAAACCTGAAATGCTCTCTTGTATCCATTTTAAGAGTAGGATTGGCGCTTTCCGCTATTACCTGAGTCCTGATCTATCACCTGAGGGAGAGCTTGCCAATCCTGCACTTTCCTGGGGTGGAAAGGCTGCAGTGGGGTTAAGGATAAGGCTCCTCGGGCCTACCTTCTCCCATGCCTCTACATTTACCTTTCCTTCCTCAGAAAAGCATGGACATATTTCTTGTATAAAATGTTCCATCTGACTGGGAGTAACCTTAATTCCTCTGCTAGCAAGCATATGTGTTAAAAGATCAATACAGAGTCTTATTTCTTTAGACTCAGTATGGCACATCTTCTCAATCTAAGAATCAATACAGAGTCTTCTTTCATTAGACTCAGTATGGCACATCTTCTCAATCTTTGTTCTGTACTATCCACCTTCTTACCCTACTTATCCTCTGTAGGGGGGTCTGCAGTACCCTGGTGGAGTCCTATCGATCCCGAGTGTGGGGTTCTCAATGGTGGGGGGGGGGGCTTACCTAGGGGAATCCTGTTCCAGGAGTTCCCAAAGGTGTGGACGGAGTCGGCGAAGACTATCCACCCTCTTCCTACGGTGGAGTCCTATCCGTCCCGAGTGTGCGGCGCTTACCTAGGGGTCCCTGTTCGGGCGCCAGATGCCGGGGTCCAAACCCAGCAGGTCCAGGGGTCCCCAAAGGTGTGGACGGAGTCGGCGAAGAAGGAATGACACGGAGACAATGTTCAGTTGATCAGCAGCCTAGCCAGGATCTCCAGCCAAGTTCTGGTCTCGATCTCCAGAGAGGTTCTGCTTAGGATCTCCAGCCAGGTTCTGTGTCCATGGTCTCTTGCTAGGTTCTCCAGCCAGGTTCTCCAGGTTCTCCAGCCAGGTTCTGTAGCCATGTTCCCTCGCTAGGTTCTCCAGCCAGGTTCTGTCCAGGTTCTCCAGCCAGGTTCAGTCACCAGGTTCTGGTCAGGTTCTCTTGCCAATTTCTGTAGTCAGGTTCAGTCCAGGATCTTTTGCCATGTTCTCTCCAGCGAAGTTCTTCTGTCCCTAGAGAACGTTCTGTGTAGGTTCTGTGCCTAGGTTCTGTCTCTCTCTCTCTGTCTCCTAAGTTCTGTGTCTTGTTGTCTTGTTACAACTGTATTTATACCAGTTGATTCAATCCTATCAATCTCTATTACAAAGGTTAGGGCGTTTCTTATCTCCATTCCAGGGAGTAAAGAATATGTAGCTTAAGCATGATTGTTTGTAGTTAAAGTGATTAACTACCCGCCTGGCACTAAGTTAAGGAGTTTCATCCCCTCCCTAACTTCAGGGAAAAATCCCTACCTGGGGAAACAACCTTTCTCAGAGAGGAGACCTTGGTTAAAACACATAGTGCCAAGAAGGTGAGCAAACATTTTAAGAACAGTATGCCATATATGCCAGGTCCTTTGAAACAGCAAGGATGGACCGGCTCCCGGCAGTAGGTGTGGTGTGACCATAGCTGGATTAGCATTACTCTGAAACTCACTATGAGGTCCCAGTGCCCATGAGTGTGCAGAGGCGGGTATCTCATAGTTTGTGGTTGAGGAGGTGGAACTCTGGCCAATGTGATTTCCCTCTGAATCACGAAGGAGTTTAAGATTCAGCAGCAGACCGTCAAGAGGGAGGTAACCTGGGGTGTGTGTGGGGGGGTGGGGAGGGGAGGTGCTGTGGATCCTACTGAGGGAGCTATGCACCCTCAGATGGAAAGACACATGCACAGTGATAGCACACAGAAGGGTACAGGAGCTGTCTGCAAGGGGTGTGTGCTTGTGGGGCCCACGCAATGGATCAGAGTGATTGTTCTTTGCCTCTGGCCTGTGTAGGGAGAAGTCCCATTTTCTGCTTTGGGGGATGAGAAAACATAGTTGGACTAAAACACTCCTCCACACTGGAAGCCTCCATCGCTGGCCTGTGTCTGCTTAATAGTAGGGATTCCCTGTGCACAAGACAGGCCCCCAGTACTGAAAGGGACATCAGCCTGCCAGGGAGTCAGAGCCCTGGCCTCACAAGTCCATGCCTGTCATTCCCCTGGATCCAGCCCTTTCTTGAATTCAAGTTCCTGTGGCCTGTAAACACATTTACATTCTTTTCAGCAAAATATTAAGCTGGCATAAACCTCTGCTTTTTCTGTGTCCCGTCCTAAGAATAGGACATCCTTTTGTAGAGGATGGTCTAATGTTCGAAGACTTTCCCCTCATGATCCTCCCTCCCATCAATCAAGGAGGTAGTAAAGCAACTCTAAGCCAGTGACAGGCCCTGGGTCTGAAGAGTGGACAACTCCAAGCCAGTTCTCAGAGAGCACTTAAGTAGACACAGGTGAAGGTCACACTGGGGAGATGGGGGTGTGGAGGGCCACCCTGAGGGGCAATACAACCAAGTGAAAGGGAGATGTCCTAGTGTGCTGTTGGAACCCACAGTCAATGGACAGTTAGCTGGCCAGCAAGGAACAGGCTCCCTGCCCACCAGCCACTGCATTCTGGCCCTAGGCTGTCTCAGTTTGCTCACTGAGTGGCCTGCCAGAGGAGCACCTAGGGAGAAGGCCACACATCCAGGCCCAATGGAAGGGCTCCATTTGCCTCTATGTCTCCCTAAATGTGAGGAAGGCAGTCCTGCTTTTTCTCCTTCTGCCTCTCATTGAGTGCCAGCCACTCGTGCTTGCTGCTCTCTACTGCATGTCAGCAGCTTCCTAGCTTGTCACATACAGCACCTCACCCTTCCTTCTCTTTTTATTGCTATTCCTTTCTTTCTCTTCCACTCTTCCAGCTTGGACCCATCAGTGTAGGAGCTCATTTTCCCATTTCTTAGTACATTTCTTATTGATTTCAGAGAGGAAAGGAGAGGGAAAGATCGAAAAAACATCAATAATGAGACAAAATCATTGGTTGGCTTTCTCCTGCACATCCACCTGGGGATCCAGGTGTAAACTCTGGCCCCTGCTCCAACTGAGAATTGAACTATGTCCTCTTGGTTCATAGGCCTACTGAGCCACACTGGCCAGGCACAATTTGCTTCTTCTAGTGGGAAGAGAAAATGCTGAAGTCTCTGTAACAGTCGGTGAGCTTCCCACCCGCCCCAAAAAGGGGATAAGAGAACAAGGGTCAGAAAATGTATATCTCTTACAGCAAAGGCTCTCTTTCTCTTCCTGTCTATTATTCTCTCTCCCTCTCCCTCTCCCTGTTGTTCTGTCTGACATGCACCTTGCCTTCCCATTCCCCACCTTGACAGGGAGTAGTGTCCATAATGGGAATCAGAACCTCTGGCATTTGTGGAAAAGCATAAAAATTGGCAGGATCTGAGAGAGGAAGAGCAAAGGCAAAACATCCTGTGGTCTGGCTGTTAATTCCTCCACACATAGAGATCGTGCCCATTACTTTGTGGGGAGATTCACCTGTGGGGCCAATTTATGAAAAGCTCTTGTCAGCATGTCCTCCTCTGGAATTGCCCACTGTTATTAGCATTGGTGGTATTTATTAACCACCAGATGCAAGATAAGGAAGAACATAAAAGTCAGTGCACCCTGGCAGTGTGTCTGGGCATTATCTTGTGCACCAGAAAGTGTACCATTTGATTTCTGGCCAGGGCACATGTCCAGGTTGCAGATTCAGTCCCCAGGCATCAAAAATTGTTTCTCTCTCACATGAATGCATGCTTCTGTCTCTGTCTCTCTCCATTCACTTCTCTCTAAAGAATCAATTTTAAAAACCCACCATATTAAGGCAAAACAAAAGAAAACTCATTGCTGCATGTTGCCTCTAAAACCAAGTGTCCTGCACTTGACGCTTTATTTGCTCTCGAGACCACAACTGAGAAATCCAGAGAAATTCTATATTGGAATCTGGACTTTTCCATCAAAATATTCAGAAATGCGTTGTATCAAGGCAATGAGGCTTAGAAAGCTTAGATAGAGATTGCATCTATGAAGATGGGCACAGAAGAGACCTGGATAGGAGGTGATTGCTGGTGCACAAAGACCTTGTACCTGAAGGCCCTATGGGCGGAGTCTCTAGGGCATCAGAAAGCAAGCGGGGAGAGTAAGGCACACGTAGTAGGTTCCTTACTACTAGAATATACCCCAGAGTCCACCAATCTGCACAGCAGTCAGGCAGGCTGGATACGGGGCAGCTGGAGCACACGAATGTCAAAGGAAGACTCTGAATAAAGAAGAGCCAAAGCCTGACCTGCCTGGCTCAGTGGATGAGTTTCGACCCGTGAACCAGGAAGTCAGGATTCAATTCCCAGGCTGGGACATGTCCCCGTTGTGGGCTCTTAACCCAGTAGGTGTCTTATAGGAATCAGCACATCAAGGATTCTCTCTTACCATTGATGGTTCTAACTCTTTCTCTTTCAGGGCCAGCCTGACAGGGTTGAACTGGGCTGAGGCAGGGAGTTGGGAATTGAGAAAGGAAAGAAAGACAGGAAAGCGGGGTTGGGAGGACCCCAGTTCTCTTGATGAACTGAAGTAACTTTATTAGCCACACAATACTATTTATACATAACACACTGAATAGGAGGTCTGTCAAGAGGAATGTATTCTTTGTTCCTCTTAATCTCTAATGGAGGGACACAGCAGAAGGAAAAGTTCTCAGTACAGCATATCTCAGTAAATAGTTAGACTTCTTGGTAAGCTATGAAAGGCTGTTCTCATTCTACAAATGTTACTCCCATTCTACTGATAATTGCCATCCAAACAAGTCTGGGAAAACTGTGTGGGTAAGGGTCCCAGCCTTGCTAGCCCCTACAGGTGCAAGAACCTTGCCAGCTTACATCTGGCACCCAACATTTCTCCCTTTCCCTTCCTCTGTGAAATCAATGAAAATAAATATGTCTAAAAGTATGTACATAGCTTAAGGTTTTGATACCCAGAATATCTGTTTAGAAATACAAGAAGGCGACTTTTGTCATGGTCAGGATTTTTATGCCGTTCCTACTTCCCCTTTAATCTTCCTTTCTAGTCCACTTCCCCATGGGATTGTATATAAAGTGATCTATTTCATGATGCGAAGTTTTGTATTATTTGTCTAGTATTTCTCTACACCATAGCACATTACCAGTACAAACCTACAGTGGTAAAATTAAGCTGAGTAAATTTGGCGTCCAAATGGCTTATTTAGGTATTTCACCAATCCAGCAGCATTCCAGCTGGCAATGAAAAAGGGGCTCACTGAGCCATACCAACCAGGGTTTGTCCCCCTACCATCTCCAAGTCTAATAGGCTAGACTTTAAAGTCCTTAAACAGTTGAGGTTCCAGCTTCAAAAATTAATTTCCCATACAGTATTCCAGTAAAAATAACTTTAAGAAACCAAACATTTTGGGGGAGATCTTTAAAATTGAAGTTGGAAGGCTTGTTGAAAACTATACACTCAACAGTCCAACAGGTGAGTTTTTAAAAATTTTCCCAGTTGGGACGTTTGTTGACATTCACTCATAAAAATACTGAGGCTTCAAGATAACTCAATGTTTGGAGAGCATATATTAAATGTCAAAAAGTTGAAGAGGAAGTGCATGAGTAGTTCTATAGAAAAATACGTATATCAATCGAAGGGCACTTTTGTTTATTTAATTCAGAGGTATATTCAGGAAAGCTTGTTAAGTGGCAAATTCTGTTTCAGTCTTGTTATTCCCACTTCAGAAAGGTGCTGATGGCATTTCAATAGGCAAAAGGATGCTTACATTTAGATTTGTTCAAACATTTATATAATTCCATATAATTTTTCTTCCTACTTATACTATTCCTTTAAAGACTGAGGCCATAAAAAATGCCACATGAATGAGGTGAACAATTGCTTTGCAGCCTTGATGGAGGTGCCTCAATTCTTTTTTCCACTTAGGGTTTCCAAGAATATGTCATTTGATTACCTCCCACCCACAACTGGAAACAGGGCAGCATGCCATGAAGAAGTAACACAACGCTTCATTTTGTATGCAGTTCACTTCAAAGACTTTATGCACATGTGGACAAAGACACCTTGGGAAATTTAGGGCCAAGAATTCACCTCACCATCCAAATACATTGCTTTTATGTGTTTGTAGTAAAATGAGACAAGAAATCCCATTTAGTGGAAAACTTTATTCTGAATATTTTAACAATACAGATATTCAATTTAAACATTAAAGTATATTGTTATTAAAATCAACACTTATAAAATAACCTTCAAGAATTCAAACTTTGCATCCTATGCAGAAGTTTCACAAAGGTATCTAAAATTCTTGCTTCTTCCCCAAGCTCACCATTTGCTTCTATTCTTTCTTAAATAACAGAAGACAATTTCTTTTCAAATAAAATGTCATCCATAACTTAGCATTATTTTTAAGTTCAGTTTCTACTTCATCTTTCACAGGGACTTCCCTCCTGGCAACCATTGAGAATTCCAAGAAGTTGACCTACAGCACTGCATGATTCACTCTCTTGCATAGATGGTGAATCCTATGATCCCCACCAGCATCATGCTCACGGCCTCTTACAGAGGTATCCCATTGGCTGTTGCAGTAATTGTTTTTCCCCGCCATCACACCAATCTCATGTGAGGCGGTAATGATCATCCCAGCAACTCCTTCCACCATAAGTCAGAGGGGGTCCTCGGGTTGACGGTGCACCAACTGTGCATCATGTAAAGTCAGTGACCAAATAATACTTTAACATCTTAATGAATAATTTTATGTCAGTATGACATGACCCTAGTAAAGTCTTAAATAGTTGGGAAACCTATGCTTTTATACACCTGTGCTAAAAATATGTCAGTAAAGCTGAGGTAGACAAGGGAGCATACAATTATTTAAAATACAGCTGAAGAATAATGTTTTGACTGAAATAATTGACTATGTATACATATGAAGGCACATTTTCTAAAAACGGGCTGGAATTCTGACCTTCATATTATTCTTATGCTTCACTCTGTCAAATGCTCTTTCTGATTAAAAAATTATAAAACACCCCCTGGCTGCTGTACCTAAGTGGTTTGAGCACTGGTCTTGGCACTGCAGGATCCCGGGTTTGATTCCAGGTTAAGGGCATGAGCCTGGTTTGCAGGGTCCATCCCTGGCCCTGGTTTGGGATTGTGCATGGGGAAACCAATCGAAGTATCTCTCTCACATTGATGTATGTCTCTCTCAGCCCCACTCCCTCTGTCCACTCTCCCAAGATCAGTAGAGATATATCCTCAGGTGAGAAACAACAAAAAAGAAAATGTTGCACTTCATTTCTTTAATAAGGAAAATAAATGAGTATGATCCTTCACTCCTGAAAGATTTGGACTGTTCCAAATGAGCTACTAAGAAAAGAAAACAAGACTTCCAAGATAATACAAAACACATACTGCATATAGTACTGCCTGTGGCAAATAAAAGTAAAATTCGAGTTAAACACAAGATGGTCTGTTAATTCCAATCCTGTCACTTGCATGCAGTATATCTGGACACTTACCACAGCTCTCATATGAACCTCTGTAAAAATAGGAAAATGCAAATGGACAGAAGGCTTCAAGAGTCATTTCTCTGAAGAAGATACACAAACAGCTAACAAGCTCATGGAAAGAGGATCAAAATAATGGGTAGTTAGGGAAACGCCAACCAAAACCTAAGTGAGATACCACTTTATTCCTAAGTATGTCTCAATGTTTGAAGAGGAAAATACCAGGGCTTGTTGGGAATTTAGAGCCACTGGAATCCTGTGCACAAGGAACAGAAAGGGGACAATGCGTGGCTGCTGTGGAAAATACTGGAAACTCCTACAACAAACATTTAACACTGAATTGCAATATGACTCTGAAATTCCACTCTAAATTTTGCACCGACAGTAACTAGAGACTTCTATGAAATACTAGTCCAAGAATGCTCACATCAGTCCTCTGGTGGAAACGACCCCAACGGTTGAAGTGGTAAACGAGCTGTGTGCCCTAGAGCTGCAAGGGAATATTTAACCAGCCATTAAAGTGGCGGTGAACTGATTACTGACACATGGATGACCCTTGGACACATTTATGGTAACAGACACAAGCCAGGCACAAAAGGTCCTATCCTGTAGCATTCTGATACTACGATCTGTGGAAAACAGGTGCATCAATACAGACAGAACACTGGTTGGTGTTTCATAGAAGCTGGACGAGGAATAGAATGGTAGTGACTGCTTTACCTGCAGAGCTTTTATGTATGGGTGACAAAGATGTTTTGGACCTACTCAGATATGGTGGTGGCATAAGACTCTGAATATACTACATGCTCCTTAGTTGGTCAATGGTAAATATTTAGTGTTATGATAGATGAACTTAACCTCAACAACAGACAGTGTATTGTATAATTTAGGTGTCTTACGCTTTATTGCCCATTACCTATACCTAGTAGTGCAATCATCATCTCTTGGAGATATATGGTAATTTCTCCTGGAAGGGATTGTGTCTTTGCAAGGAATGCCTGCATTACTCCCTCTCCCATGTGACAGCATTCCTATAAATGACAAATATTTACGTGAGGATATCACATTGGAGAGCAATTTTTTAAGGGAAAACAGTAATTAAAAACAACACTTTACTTCCTCTTTCCACAGCAATGTTTAAATTTATTCTTAGACTCTGTTTTGGCTAATGCTTGTATGCGCTGTGATATGTTATTCTGGAATGTATTATCTTCTGACATCTTGTCCTCCCTTTACATCTTCCTTAATTTCTTAAATGACCATTAGTGGGAAAAACCTTTCCGATTCTGAACAAAGTGCAAGCAATTTCCATGATGTCCACATACATATTTATCAGTGCCTACCTATAGCTTGACAAGCCTCTATCGACTTTTCTCCTTCTCTACTTTGCTCTCTCTTGCTCACAATCTCTTGTCAACATTACTAAAAACTTCCTAAATTTCCCGTTACACTCATTTCTTCATGCACTTTCACCTAAGAACTAATAGTTATTTTGGTACGCAAATATTGAATTATTAGCATCTCGGTTAAAACACTTTCATTGCTCCTGGATGCCCACAATATAGAGGCAAGTTATGTCCATTTAATTTCAAAATTGACTGTCTCACTTACCTTAGAACTTTTATACTACACTTTCAACTACATTCTGGACTCAGGAAAAGCCACATGTGCTAGTTGTGCACTTGGATCTATTCTAATACTGGCAAGATATCACCTGTGCATAGTAATATTTTATTGGGCCAGTACATGCCAAATTCATTACACGTATAATTTTATAATTTATCACCAATTTAGCATGGCTCTCTCCTACTGCTGACTAGTTTAAATGTATAACCTTAGTTTTGGTAATGATGGCAATATAAATTTTACTGCCTTTAGCTGTACTACTAGCATTTAACAGCTCATATGTAGAGCTCCGGATCTCCTTCAAAATATGAGAAATATTACATTTCCCATAAATATGACCATGTTTCAGTGCTAATTCTTATTCCAAATGTCCACAAATGAGCCTTTAATTTATGTGCTTACTAGCACATCCAAAATCGAAATGGGTAGATTTTTTGTGTATATTCAACTACAGAGGCATATTGTTCGTAAGTACACTGATTCCCTCAATGGTTTCAACTTTCCAACATAATTAATAGTGAGAGTCTCTATGTTAGACTTTAATACATCTCTGTACTGATATGAATGAGTCACGTTTGCCTTATTTTTTCACAACTACGTGCACTCTGTGATTTAGCAACTTGCAATGCCTGACTCTTTCAAGTGTGCCTTTCCACCGTCATTTTTATTAAAAACAGACCTTATGAACCCACACATATCACTTTTCAGCCTGTTGACAAAATACTTATATAGTATTAATTAAGATGTGTTAATATGGTTGCAATATTTCCTCAACAAGCATATGATTCTTGGAATCACAAAATATATCTTTATGGATATACCAGTGGCCCGGTGCTTGAAATTCGTTTACAGGAGGGTGTGTCCCTCAACCTGGCCTGCACTGTCTCTAATCTGGGACCCCTTGGGGGATGTCCGACTGTCAGTTTATGAATTGAGCCTAATCCAGAAGTCACATATCCCTCTTGAAATCCAGCACCACTGCCTCCTAACAGCTTGCCTGCCTGCCTGATCTCCCCTAACCACTCTGCCTACTGGCCTGCTCACCCCCAATTGTCCTCCCTCCCCCCAAACACACTGCCCTTCTCGCCCCAAGCTATCGAATAGGGAGAGAGTAATGGATACTCAGGCATCCTCCTAAAGGGCCAAGGCACAAATTTCCATGTGCTCTGGCAAAGGGAGGGTGAAGTGCACTGGAGCTGTGAGGGAAGAAGCCAGGACTAGGGACTCAGCGGATACAGCTCAGAAGATAGATACCCAAGACTCCTGGGAGGAGTCATTCCCTCATGTAGAGGAGTACATTTGCCTGTCTGGGAATAGGACAGTGGACACACCCTATTGTAAAAAACTTTGCTCGGAGGCCACTTAAGAGATTAAGAATTACAATTGGTCTCCAGTAGAAGCCACTGCCCCACCATGTTGAAAAGAATCTATTGCCTGAGGATGACTGCCTACAGGGGCAATTCAAGTCAGAAGCCTACAAGTGTGTAGCCAGAGGTGGTCTCCTGAGGCTTTGAGTCTTTGCCTAACCTAATTAGTCAGTAACAGTCTTTAACGCTGTCCTGCATGACTAACTGAGAGGTGTAGAGCAGCGGTTCTCAACCTGTGTGTCACAACCCCTTTGGCGGTAGAATGACCCTTTCACAGGGGTTGCCTAAGACCAATCTGCATATCAGATATTTACATTACGATTCATACCAGTAGCAACAGTACAGTTATGAAGTAGCATCAAAAATAATTTTATGGTTGGGTCACAACATGAGGAAGTGTTTTTAAAGGGCCAGGAGATTAAGAACCACTGATAGAGGATCTACATAGCTCATCATCACAAACCCAAACAGAAAGCCAAAAGTAGGAAACAAAGAAACAACCCCAAAATGAAAGAACTAGAGAATTCTCAGAAGAGAAAAATGAAGTAGAGATAAGAAATTTACCTGAATCAGAGTTCAGAGCAATCATGGTAAAAATGCTCAATAGCATGAAGAAAGATATAGTAGCTATGAAAAAGGAAAAGTTGGCAGACAGCCGCGTCCCTTGGGACAGGCACAGCCCCTGACGGGGGAAAGGAGAACCAGGGGATTCCTGGCACCGCCGGGGGAATTGAGAGCCGGGTTCTGTGATCACAGAGGACTGAGCCTAAAGGGGGCAGCCTGAAGAGCTGACCAGACCATGCAGTCCCGGTAAGAGAAGAAGCTTACAGAAACCAAGCCTTCCCCGTTACCGCGGCTGGCGTTTGTTTGTTTGTTTTCAATGAATCCTGTTCATGGGACATTTCGAATACAGACACTCACCTGGGCTGAAGAGAGGGAGAGGGTGCGGAGGAGTGGAGTCTGGGGAGAGACTGAGGAGAGAAGGGGGACCGGGAGAGGTGGCAGCGAATTGAGTGCTGAGACACCCCTAAGCCCCTGTCTGGGGCAGCCATTCTCTCCAGAGAGTGAGACTCCTCCCCCCAGCCCCCAGGCAAGGAGCACAGCCACACCCAGATTCCACCCTGTAGGAGATCAAGGATTAAAATAACCTGATCAGTCCCTGGGAGTTAACAGGGTCTGGCCTATAGAGGGATTTTCAATCCCAGCAACAAAACAGCGCCGGTAACTAACTATTATGCAGCCAGCTCTGGGCAGTGAACTTCCACCGGAAAGAGAGGCCCTATAGCCTCAGAGGCCAACCACAGAACACTGCCACCCAGAGGCTGACCCACAAACTGACTCTATGCTAAACACAAAATAAGGCAATCTGGGAAACAAATGCAGCCTGCTTTATAATAAGGACTGTGGTTTACAACACAGAGGAACAGTGTATCGCAGGGAAACCCAACACTCTCCTGAATACCTGGCAGGTCTAAGGCGAGCCACACTGAAGAATAGAAGAACCGAAGGACCTTCACTACTGCAATTTTTTTTTCTTTTTTCACCTTTTAACTAAGAAACCAATTTTTTTTTCTTTTTTTTTCTTAATTCTTTTTTCCATCACCTGATTTTACCCTTTCAATTACTACCTTCTTATTTTTAACCAGTATTATTACTGCTACCATTTTACCATTTTTTAAAGTGCCATTTTATTTTCTCTTTATTTTATTTTGGGATTAGTGTTCTCCATTCTATTTTCGTCGTTATATTATTGGTTGTTTCTAGTTTGCATTCATCTCCAGGGAGCTGTTGCTGGAATTTGTTGGGATTAATGGCTGTTCTATAGGAGTATTCTCCTCATATAAAAGGTCTCTTCCCATCTTCCACTTCATTCTCTCTTTCCGCTCTTTTTTTTTTCTTTTTTCTCTTTCTTTTTTTCCTTTTCTTTTCTCGCTTTTATTTTCCCCCCTCATTTTTCCCAATTTCACTTTTGTAGTCCTTTTTTTGGTCCCTACTTTTCTTTTCTTTTTTCTCTTTTATCTTTTTCCCTTCCTTCCTTCTTATCCCCTAATTCTCTTAATTCCGGTGGTCACATTTATTTGGGGTTATTAATATCGTGAATATATTTGTGTATACTGCCTGGTACGTGGTGCCTTGTTGTGTTGTATTTTGTGCCTTTAAATCAACGCAGCAGATCCAAGCCACAACAACCTCCTGAGCACCACACCCTCTGCTGAGGAACAGCAGCTGTATGTGAAACCTCGCCCCACCAGCCAGAAGAGCCACCACAGATGTGAACAGCACCCACCAGAGGAGCTGCTACCAACTGAAGAGCAGCTGCTACCGCAACCCCCCGAAGAGCAACCACAGATCAAGGAGTCACTGCCACCAAGGGAGCAACCACTGAATGACTCAACGTCTAGATATGTCAGTGAGATCAAACATGGGTAGACAAAGAAAACCCCAAAGGAAAGAGAAGGAGGACTCTCCAGAAAAGCAGCTAAGTAATACAGAGGCTTGCAACATGACAGAAAAAGAATTCAGAATAAGGGTCCTAGAGTGCATAAATAGGATGGAAGAAAAAATCAACAACCTCAGCAAGAAGCAAGAAGAAACAGATGAAAAAATCGATAACATATGGAAGAAGCTAGAAGAAACAGATGAAAAAATCAACAACTTAAGTAAGACCCAAGAAGAAATGAAGAGTGATATAGCTGCAATGAAAAACTCCATTGAAAGTATCAACAGTAGACTAGGAGAAGCGGAGGACCGAATTAGTGAATTAGAAGACAAGGAAGCAAAACACACCCAAAATGTACTGCAATTGGAGAAAAAAAATAAAATACAGGAGGAGAGCCTAAGGGAGCTTTGGGACAACATGAAAGGAAACAACATGTGAATAATAGGGGTACCAGAACAACAGAACGATGAACAAGGATTAGAAAACTTATTAGAAGAAATAATATCAGAAATCTTCCCGGAGGTGGGGAAGAAAAAAGTGACACAAGCCCAGAGAGTCCCAAACAAGGTGAATCCGAAAAGACCCACACCAAGACACATCATAATTACCATGGCAAATGTTCAGGACAAAGAGAGAATCTTACAGGCTGCAAGAGAGAGACGGAAAGTTACATACAAGGGATCTCCCATTAGATTGTCAAATGATTTCTCAACAGAAACACATCAGGCCAGAAAAGAATGGAGAGAAATTTACAAAGTGATGCAAAGCAAAGGACTGAATCCAAGAATACTCTATCCAGCAAGGCTATCATTCAAACTTGAAGGTGAAATAAGAAGCTTCACAGACAAAAAAAAAGGCTAAGGGTGTTTATCACCACCAAGCCAGAAATGCAAGAAATGCTAAAGGGACTGGTGTAAAAAGAAGAAATAAAAAGCTCAGAAAGAAAACAGCCACACAAAAAAAGAAATGGCTACAAACAAGTACCTTTCAATAATAACTTTAAACATAAACGGACTAAATGCTCCAACCAAAAGACATCGAGTGGCTGAATGGATAAAAAAAAACATGACCCACACATCTGCTGTCTACAAGAAACCCACCTCATTAGAAAGGACTCACACGGACTGAAAGTGAAAGGATGGAAAAATATCTTTCAGGCAAATGGAAAGGAAAAGAAAGCTGGGGTAGCAATACTTATATCGGACAAAATAGACCTCAAAGTGAAGACCATAAGAAGAGATAAGGAAGGCCACTTCATAATACTAAAGGGATCAATACAACAAGAAGATATAACCCTGGTAAACTTATATGCACCCAATGCAGGAGCACCCAAAATTCATAAAAAAAACTCCTGGAAGATATCAAAGGAGAGATCAACAACAATACAATCATAGTAGGGGACTTTAATACACCACTGAAAGCACTGGATAAGTCCTCTAGAAAAACAATCAGCAAAGATACAGCAATCCTAAATGACTCACTAGATCAGATGGACTTAATAGACATCTTCAGAATACTTCACCCCAGTGCCACGGAAAATACATTCTACTCAAGTGCTCATGACCCATATTCAAAAATAGATCATATATTGGGTCACAAGCAAAGTATCCCCAAATTCAAGAAGATTGAAATCATAAAAAGCGTCTTCGCAAACCACGATGGCATAATATTAGAAATAAACTACAATAAAAACAACCCAAAATACTCAAACACCTAGAAGCTGAATAGCATGCTATTAAATATTGATTGGGTTACCAATGAAATCAAAGAAGAAATTCAAAACATCCTGGAAACTAATGACAATGAAAACACAACAATCCAAAACCTAAGGGACACAATGAAAGCAGTCCTGAGAGGGAAGTTTATAGCGCTACAGGCCTATCTCAAAAAACAAGAAAAAATGGTAGTAAATCATCTAACTCTACAACTCAAAGAATTAGAAAGAGAGCAACAAGAAAACCCCAGAGTGAGCAGAAGGAAGGAGATAATAAAGATTAGAGCAGAAATAAATGACATAGAGACCAAAAAAAAAATACAGAAAATCAATGAAACCAAGAGCTGGTTCTTTGAAAGGGTAAGCAAGATTGACAAACCTTTAGCCAGACTCACCAAGAAGCAAAGAGAGAGGACCCAAATAAACAAAATCAGAAATGATAGAGGTGAAATAACAACAGACCCCACAGAAATACAAATGATTGTTAAAAAATACTATGGACAGCTCTACTCCAACAAACTAGACAACCTGGAGGAAATGGACAAATTCCTAGAAAAATACAACATTCCAAAACTCAATCAGGAAGAATCTAAAAATCTCAACAGGCCAATAACTATGGAAGAAATTGAAGCAGTCATCAAAAAGCTTCCAGCAAACAAAAGCCCAGGACCAGACGGCTTCACAGGGGAGTTTTACCAAACATTCAAGGAAGAACTAAAACCTATCCTCCTCAGACTACTACAAAAAATTCACGAGGAAGGAACACTTCCAAGCTCATTCTATGAAGCCAGCATCACCCTAATACCAAAACCAGGTAAAGACAACACAATGAAAGAGAATTACAGGCCAATATCCCTCATGAACATAGATGCCAAAATCCTCAACAAAATCTTAGCAAATCGTATCCAGCAGTACTTCAGAAAAATCATACACCATGACCAAGTAGGATTTATACCAGGGATGAAAGGATGGTACAATGTCCGCAAATCAATAAATGTGATACATCACATAAACAAATTGAAAGAAAAAAACCACATGGTCATCTCAATTGATGCAGAAAAAGCATTTGACAAAATTCAACACCCATTTTTGATAAAAACTCTCAGCAAGGTGGGAGTAGAAGGATCATACCTCAACATAATAAAAGCCATATATGACAGGCCCACAGCCAACATCATACTCAATGGACAAAAAATAACACCATTTCCCCTAAGAACAGGAACAAGACAGGGATGCCCCCTCTCACCTCTCCTGTTCAACATAGTACTGGAAGTGTTAGCCATTGCAATTTGGCAAGAAGAAATAAAAGGCATCCAAATTGGAAAAGAGGAAGTAAAACTGTCCTTATTTGCAGATGACAGGATATTATACATACAAAACACTAGAGACTCCATCAAAAAGCTTCTAGACTTAATACATGAACTTGGCAATGTAGCAGGATACAAAATTAACCCCAAGAAATCTGAGGCATTTCTATACACCAATAGTGAACTTTCAGAAAGAGAGATTATAAAAACAATCCCGTTTACCATCGCACCAAAAAAATTAAGCTACCTAGGAATAAACTTAACTACAGAGGTAAAAGACCTCTACCCAGAAAACTACAGGACGTTGAAAAAAGATATAGAGGAAGACATAAACAGATGGAAGAACATACCGTGTTCATGGATTGGTAGAATCAACATCATTAAAATGTCCATACTACCCAAAGCAATCTATAAATTCAATGCACTTCCCATTAAAATACCAATGGCATACTTCAGAGATCTAGAACAAACTCTCCAAAAATTCATCTAGAATAAAAAAAAGATACCGAATAGCTGCAGCAATCCTGATAAAGAACAAAGTAGGTGGGATCTCAATACCAGATATCAAACTGTATTACAAAGCCACTGTTCTAAAAACTGCCTGGTGCTGGCACAAGAATAGGCATATAGATCAATGGAATAGAATAGAGAGCCCAGAAATCGGCCCAAACCAATATGCTCAATTAATATTTGACAAAGGAGGCAAGAATATACAATGGAGCCAAGATAGTCTCTTCAATAAATGGTGTTGGGAAAATTGGACAGAAATATGCAAGAAAATGAAACTAGACCACCAACTTACACCATACAGAAAAATAAACTCAAAATGGATAAAGGACTTAAATGTACGACAGGAAACCATAAATATTCTAGAAGAATCCAAAGGCAACAAAATCTCAGACATATGCCAAAGCAATTTCTTCACTGATACAGCTCCTAGGGCACTTGAATCTAAAGAGAAAATGAACAAATGGGACTACATCAAAATAAAAAGCTTCTGCACAGCAAAAGAAACCATCAACAAAACAACGAGAAAACCCACTGTGCGGGAAAATATATTTGCCAATGTCATATCTGATAAGGGCCTAATCTCCAAAATTTATAGGGAACTCATACAACTTAACAAAAGGAAGATAAACAATCCAATCAAAAAATGCACAAAGGTTCTAAATAGACACCTTTCAAAAGAGGACATTCAGAAAGCCAAGAGACATATGAAAACATGCTCAAAATCACTAATCATCCGAGAGATGCAAATCAAAACAACAATGAGGTACCATCTCACACCTGTCAGACTGGCTATCATCAACAAATCAGCAAACGACAAGTGCTGGAGAGGATGTGGAGAAAAAGGAACACTTGTGCACTGCTGGTGGGAATGCAGACTGGTACAGCCACTATGGAAGACAGTATGAAGTTTCCTCAAAAAACTTCAAATGGAACTCCCATTTGACCCTGTGATCCCACTTCTAGGAATATATCCCAAGAAACCAGAAACACCAATCAGAAAGGATGTATGCACCCCTATGTTCATAGCAGCCTGATTCACCATAGCTAAGATCTGGAAACAGCCTAAGTGCCCATCAGCAGATGAATGGATTAGAAAACTGTGGTACATCTACACGATGGAATACTATGCTGCTGTAAAAAGGAAGGAACTCTTACCATTTGCAACGTCATGGATGGAACTGGAAAGCATTATGCTAAGTGAAATAAGCCAGTCAATGAAGGAAAAATAACACACGATCTCACTCATTCATGGATAATAGAGACCACTATAAACTTTTGAACAATAATAGATACAGAGGCAGAGCTGCCTCAAACAGATTGTCAAACTGCAGCAGGAAGGCGGGGAGGGTTGCGGGGCAGGAGGTAGGGGGGTAAGAGATCAACTAAAGGACTTGTATGCATGCATATAAGCATAACCAATGGACATAAGACACTGGGGTATAGGGGAGGCTAGGGGACTGTCTACGGCGGGGGGATAAAATGGACACATATGTAATACCCTTTGTAATACTTTAAGCAATAAAAAAAAGAAAGAACAAGGAAAAGGTCAGTTGACTAAAAAAAAAAAAAAAACAAAAAAAAGAAAGAAAAAGGAAAAGTTCGAGATTAAAAATATGACATAACACTAGTAAAGAACACATTGGAAGAAATACACAGCATATTAGGGAAGCTGAGGATCAAATCAGTGAATTATTAGTCAGAGAGAAAATATCACTCAAATAGAAAAATCAGAAAAAAAAAACAACTATTAATAAACAGGAGGACAGGTTAAAGGAACTGTGAGACTATCTGAAATGTAACAATATTAGAGTAGTGTGTGTGCCCAAAGAGGCATAGAGAAGGTGTTTGAAAAAGCAATAGCAGAACACTTCCCTAACTTCTTAAAGGAAAATGCCACACAAGTGCAGGAACCACAGAGAACCACAAACAAGAAGGACTCAAACAGGCCCATTACCAGACACATAATAATTAAAGTCCCAAAAATTAAAGAAAAAGAGATAATCGTTAAGGCAGCAAAAGAAAGGAAATATGTTTCCTACAATAAAGTTCCAATGAGGGCTGACACCTGGATTCTCATCAGAAACTCTACAGGCCAGAAGGGAATGACATGAAGTACTTAAAATAATGGAAAGCAAGGATCTGAGACTAAGATTACTATATCCGATAAGGCCGTCATTCAAAATAGATTTTTAAATAAAGAGCTTCCCAGACAAAGAATGGCTAAAGTATACAACACCACAAATCCAGAATTACAAGAAATCCTGAAGGGACTGCTGTAATGAGAAGAAGAAATGAGAGGGAAACCTAGGCATACAGAATTAAAATGGCAATAAATCAGTATCTATCAATAATAACCGTTAAAGTAAATGGCGTAAATGCTCCAATCAAAAGGCATAGGGTTGCAGAATGGATTCAAAAATATGACTCAACTATTCTCTGTCAACAAGAGACCCACCTCAAAACAAAAGACTCACACAGAATGAGAGTGAATTTTGCATGCAAATGGAAAAGAAAAGAAAAGCTAGACTAGAAATAAACATATCTGACAAAATATACTTTAACATGAAGGCCATCACAGCGGACAACAATCCTAAACAACTCACCAGATCAGTCAGACTTAATCGACATCTTCAGAACAGTTCACCCCAAAGATACAGAATATACATTCTACTTAAGTGTTCATGGGAGATTTTCAAAGATAGACCACTTGAGACACAAGCAAAGTCTCTTCAAATTAAACAAGATGGACGTCATATCAAGCATCTTCTCTGATTACAAAGGCATACTACTATATAATAAAGAGGTAATATGCAAATTATTCCTCACGTCCTGACAAGATGGCTGCCTATGACCTGGCTGGCAGGGGGTTTAGTGAGGGACAACCAAATGACTGAACAAGCAGACTGCATGGGGAGACCAGACTGGTGGGGGGGTTAATGAGCCACGACCAAACGACTGGCCAGCAGGCTACTTGGGGCGATCAGGCCAGTTGCGGCTTAGTGAGGGACAACCAAACAACTGAACAGCAAGTTGTGTGGGGCAACCAGGCCTGTGAGTGTGCTCTGAGGGGCAACCAGGCAGACAAGGGGGATGGTAGAATGAAACCAGCCTAGTAGGGGAGCAGTAGAAAGTGCCAAGGCAAGCGGGTGATGGGGCAGTAAGTGACCAAACTGGCAGAGGGAGAGTTAGGAATGACCAGTCTGGCAGGGGCTTAGTTGGGGGCGATTAGGCCGGCAGTCGGGGTAGGGGCAGTGAAAGGTGACTAGGCTGGTGAAGGGGCAGTTGTCGGCGACCAGGCTAGTAGGTCAGGGGCATTTGGAAGTGACCTGGTTGACTACAGGGCAGTTAGGTGAGACCATACCAGCTGGTGGGGCAGTTAGGAGTAATTAGAGCAGCAAGTAGAGACAGTGAGGGTTGATCAGGCTGTAGGTGGGGGGGGGGGACAGTTAGGGGTGACCAGGTAGGTAGGCAGGCAGGCAGGTGAGCAATTATGAGCCAGCAGTCCCGGATTGGAGAGGTTATAGGCTGGTCTGAAGAAACATCACCACCCCTCATGGAAGAATTTTGTGCACCAGGTCTCTAATATTAGATATAACCTACAATAAAAATTAACAAAAATTCAAATACTTGCAGGCTAAATGGTATGTTATTAAACAATGTTTGTGTTATCAAAAACATTAAAAAAGAAATTAAAAACATCCTGGAAAGAAATGACAATGAAAACACAACAATTCAAATTCAATGGTATATACTGAAAGCAGTTCTGAGAGAGTAGTTCATAGCATTACAGACACACACACACAAAAAACAAAAAAAAACAAAATATAACTGGTAATAAATTATCTAACTCTACAACATAAAGAATTAGAAACAGAGCAACAAGAAAAGCCCAGACTGAGAAGAAGGAAGGAAATAGTAAAAATCACAGCAGAATTAATAACATGGAGAAAAAAAAAACAAAACTACAAAATATCAATAAAAAGAAGAGCTGGTTCTTTGAAAGGATAAATAACATTGATGAACTTCTTCCAGGCTCATCAGGAAGCACAGAGAGAGGACCCAAATAAACAATCAGAAATGAAAGAGGCAAAATAACAACTGACCCCAAAGAAATAAAAAGGGTTATAAAAATACTCTATTGCAACAAACTGGTCAACCGAGAACAAGTGGATGTATTCCTAGAAAAGTACAACCTTATAAAACTCAATCAAGAAGAATAAAAAAGTATGAATAGATGGATAAACAGAAGGTAATTGAAGCAGTCATTGAAACAATTCCAGCAACCAAATCCTTGGGCCAGACAGCTTCACAGGATGTTTTACAAAACATTCAAACTAAAACCTTTCCTCCTCACACTATTCCAAAAAAATTCAAGAGGAAGGAACAATTCCAAGCAATTTCTTGAAGCCAGCATTATCCTAATCCCAAAGCAGATGTAGATACTACAAAAAATGTATATCTGATGAACATAGATTCTAAAATCCTCAGCAAAATCCTAGCAAATAAGAACCAGCATTACATCAGAAAGATCATACACCATGAGCGCATGGATTTATTCTGTGCATGAAATGATGGTGCAACATCCCCAAATCAATACACATGATGCATCAAATTGAGAGATAAAAATAAACAAATTGAGAGATAAAAATCACATAATCATATAAATTGATGAAGAAAAATAATTTGACAAAACCCAACACACTTTTTGGTAAAAACTCTCAGCAAACTGGGAATAGAGGGATCATACCTCAACATAATAAAAGCCTTATATGACAAACATATACCCAACACTATACTCAATAGGCAAAACAAAAACAAGTCACCCAAGAACAGGAACAAGACAGGGATGCCCACTGTCACCACTCCTGTTTGAGTGAGTACTGGAAGTGCTACCATATAAATCAGGCTGCTTGTGGCATGACCCAATTGAGGGATGACCAAAGGATTGGTTTGGGGCCGGGCTGGCCAGACTGCACACATACACAAATTTGAGCACTAGGCCTCTGGTAGAAAATAACTGCCCAATAAATGGGGATTTTGTCTTATTCATAATCATTATGCAACATAGTGTGTAGGCTACTAAATATCACTTGAAAGATGACACTTAGGAATAATGTGTACACAAACTACAATTTCTATTGCTTAGCCCTTGAGAAACAACATCAACTATTCTTCATAAATCAAATAAATGGACTTCTGAACTCAAGAAAAATCATGAGATGGAACTGGAGAGCATTATGCTAAGTGAAATAAGCCAGTCAATGAAGGAAAAATACGACATGATCTCACTCATTCGTGGATAATAGATACCATTATACACTTTTGAACAATAATAGTTACAGAGGCAGAGCTGCATCAAACAGATTGTCAAACTGCAGCTTTAAGGCCGGGGAGGTTTGGGGGGCAGGAGGTAGGGAGGTAAGAGATCAACCAAAGGACTTGTATGCAGTCATATAATCATAACCAACAGACATAAGACACTGGGGGGTAGGGGAGGTAAGGGGATTGTCAAGGGTGGGGGGGGGGAAAGGACACATATATAATACCCTTTGTAATACTTAAAGCAATAAAAACAATTTAAAAAAAAGAATCATTGGGAAAAAAAAAGACTGATCAAGTAATTTGCTCTATCAAAAAAAAAAAGAAAGAAAGAAAGAAAGAAAGAAAGAAAGAAAGAAAGAAAGAAAGAAAGAAAGAAAAATCATGAGACAAATCCAAATCTTGGCTGTCCACAAATCCTAAAATATAAATGTAAAGTAAAAGGATCAATATGTATTGACCTCCTTCAGTGTACCATAAAACAATTTTTTCATTTAATAAATGAATTTGGTAATGTAGCAGAATACAAAATTAACACCCAGAAATCTATGGCTTTTTGATACACCAATAAAGAATTCACAGAAAAAGAAACAAACAAACAAAAACAAATATCCCATTTACAATTGCAACAAAAAATGAAGATACCTAGGAATAAACTAAACTAAATAAGTAAAAGATCTGTACTCTGAAAACTACAGGACATTGAAAAATAGTTAGAGGAAGACATAAACAAATGAAGAATATACCAAGTTCATGTATTAGTAGAATAAATCTCAATAAAATGGCCACGCTACCCAAAGCATTCTACAGATTTACTGTAACCCCCATTAAAATACCAATTACATATTTCACAGACCTAGAACAAATCTCCAGAAATTCATATACTATAAAAAATGAAAAGACCCCGCAATAGTCCCAGTAATCCTGAGAAAGAAGAAAAATGTTGGCTGTTCACAATAGCAGATGTCAAGTTATATTTCAAAGCCACTGTTCTCAAAATCACTGGTACTGGCACAAGAATAGACTTGTACTAGTAGACCAATGGAACACACCTGAGAACATAGAAATAGACCTGAGCCTTTATACCCAATTAATATTTGACAAAGGAGGCAAGAACATACAATGGAGTCAAGACAGTCTTTTCAATACAGGAGGTTGGAAAAATTGGATAGATACATGCAAAATAATGAAACTAGACAACCGCCTCACACCATAGAGGAAAATAAACACAAAATGGATAAAGGACTTAATTGTAAGATGGAAACCATAAAAATCTTGGAAGAATCCATAGGCAGAAATATATGAGACATATTCCAAAGAAGCTCTTTACCAATATAACTCCTAGGGTAATGGAAAATAAGGAGAAAATAAACAAATGGGACGACATCAAAATAAAAATCTGCTGCAGAGAAAAAGAACCCATCAGCAACACAAACACACACAAAAAGCAAAAACAAACAAACAAACAAACAAACAAAAAAACAACAAAAAAAACCAAAAAAAAACAAAACAAAACAAAAAAAAAACAAGAAAGCCCATGGCTTTGGAGCACATATTTTCCAATGTTATATCCAATAAGGGCCTAATCTCCAAAATTTATAGGAAACTCAGCCCTCAAAAAAAAAAAAAAGGAAGATAAACAATGCAATCAAAAAATGGACTTAGATACTTTTGAAAAGTGCACATACAGAAGGCCAAGAGACGTATGAAAACATGCTAAAAATCCTTAATCTTCCTAGAGATGTAAATTAAAATGACAAGGAGATACCATCTCACACTTGTAAGAATGGCTATCATCAACAAATCAACAAAATAAAAGGACTGAGGAGGATGAGGAGTAAAAGTAACCCTCTTGCACTGCTCGTGGGAATACAGTCTGGTAAAGCCACTGTGGAGAACAGTATGGAGTTTCCTCAAAATATTAAAAAGGAACCGACATTTGATCCAATATTCCCACTACTATGGGTCTTTCCCAAGAAATTAGAAACACCAATCAGAAAGGATATATGCACCCATATGTTCATAGCAGCACAATTTACGATAGCTAAGATTTGGAAACAGACTAAGTGCCCATCAGCAGAAAAATGGATTAAAAATGGTGGGGTACATCTACATAACAGAATACTACACTGCTGTAAAAAGAAAAGAATTCTTCCCTTTTCAAAAAGCATGGAAGGACATGGACAGCATTATGGGAAGTGGAATAATCTAGGCAGAGAAAGAAAAAATATTGCATTACCTCACTCATTTGTGGAATATAATGAACAACAGAAACTGATCAACACAAATAGATCCAGAGAAACAGAAGTATGGGACTGACTGTCAAAATTCAGAGGGAAGGCAGGAGGCTAGGGGAGGTAAGAAATCAACCAAAGGACTTGTATGCAGGCAAATAACCATAACCAAGGGACACAGACACTAGGGAGGTGAGGGCATGTGATGAGGGTGGGAGTGGCTAGGGAGGGCACAATGTGGGGAGAAGGAGACATATATAACACTATATTTATACTTGAAACAATAAAGAATATAAAAAGATGAGTTCCTAGAAATATACCTTTAAATATAGTACTTGCTAATATACAAAAATTCCTCAGTCTCCCAATAACTTCATGATGGTTGATCTTTTAGCCAAATCTACGTAACTTGTGTAAACATAGCTCAGGTCATTGTAATTGCTCCACATAAAACTCTTTGGATGCCTGGAATGATTTTTGGAAACAAATCTGAAGTCACATATTCCACCAAGATGCCTGGCACTGATGGGCAGTGACACAAACTAAACAGCCACTAGACACAGTTCCCACCTTAAGGAATCACTTGAGCTTTCTGGGTCCAAAATATTTTCCACAGCGTTGTACACCACCTCTTCCTTCCCAATGTTTGAGATTCAGCAAACATCCCTTGATTTCCTTAATTTTATGAATAAAAACACTATGCCCTGCCCATACTACCTCTAAAAACAATTACCTCCCATATTTTCCCTCTTGTCCTTTTTGTGCATGATTATACTTTCTTAACTTTTATTATGTCGTTGTTATTTTCACCATCTCTCTCTATATATATTAAAAAAGCCAGTGACTGGAATGCCTTAACAGCCAGAACAACCGGTCCAATGAGGCCAACTGTGGCCAGGGAACCAGCCAGCTCTGGGGGAGGCCTAGGCCAGCCAAGTCTCCCCTCCCCCACTACCATCCCGACCCTAATCTCAGTCCACGCCAATAGGGAGAGGCCGGCCTAGGCCACTCCTTCTGCAGCCCCTCTGTCCGCCCAGCCTCACCCCATATTGGTCGCCTGACCCTGATCAGGGCCAGGGCAGGCTGCTAACTGACTGTGGTCCTTCCTCGTGGCTGGGACAGCCCCTAATAGACCCGCACCACATGAATCAGCCCACCACCTATCCACCCAGGCAGCACTGCCCCATTGGTACCCCACTGAGGTCAGGAGCAAGACTGCCTGGCCAACCACCTATGGCCCCTCCCCCAGGCCAGTGGAACCGATCGCCGCCCCCCCCACACACACACCTTATTTGGGTACAGGGACAGCCCCTCCTGAGGGCCCGCCCCATCCCTGGTCAACCCCCACCACCCAGATCAACTTGGCACCTTATCACAGCCAGCCCCACAAGCAATAGTGGGGCAGGGATTGCTGGCCAATTTCCTACAGTCTCCTTCTCCTGACAGGCCTGGCCCTGATCTGATCCACTGGGGCTGGGGCTACTGGACCTCATCTGTGCATGAATCCATGCACCAGGACTTTGGTAGAAAATAGTGTCCAATTAATGGGGAGTTTGTCTTATTCATAATCATTATGCAGCACAGTGTGTAGGTTATTAAATATCACACGAAAGAAGGCTCTTAGGAATAATATCTACACAAACTACATTCTCCTCTGCTTAGAAACTAGGAGAACAACATCAACTATTCTTCATAAATCAAACAAATGGACTTCTGAACTCAAGGAAAATCATGAGATAAATCCAACTCTTGGCTGTCACCAAACCCTAAAAGATAAAGGTAAAGTAAAGCGATCAATATGTACTGACCTCCTTCAATATATCATAAAACAAGCTCTCCAAATAAAGGACAGGGACATAAGTGATTTATGTACTAAAAGTCATTGAAGAGCAACAACTTAATATATGGCATAATGAGTATACACACAAATTAACATAAATACATGATCAAAAGTGTAGCAAAAGCACAATCTTGGTTATTGATGTAGAAATCTGCATATGTTAACTTGTCCCAGGGAAGAGTGATTCTTAATAAATCCAAAAGAACATGGCTTAAAATAATGGTATGGTATATTGGAAATATAGTGGGGCCTTAACTTAGGAGTTTAATGTGTTCCCTGACGGAGCTCATAACTCAAATTACTCATATGTCAAATCAACAGTGAACGAGTGAGATATGTGATGCTGGGCTGATGTTGTGGCATTCACTGTGACGTTCCCTGCGCCAACTAGCGGTGGGGTATCTGAACCTGGCTCGTAACCTGAATTTTACCTTGCAACTCAAAGCAAACAGTAGGCCAAGACACAGCTGGGATCTCAAAAAACTCGGTAGTCAGGTCACTTGTAAGTCAAGGCCCCACTCTATCTGAAAATATAACAGAACCAAAGAAAATATGTTACCATAAAGAGGCCCTAATGGAGTGACTTTGAGGATAATATCCAGGAATACTTGTGCAACCACCTGAGGCAACTTTGAAGGATATAGGACACACTTACATTGGCTAGACTTTAAGATTAAAGAGAAATAAGACTATTTCTATTACTAGCACATTAAAGACCCAATAAAAGGAACTACTTTAAAATAAATCAGGATATTTACATTTTACAAAAATCACTCTTGTTGCACGATTTAAAAATATTTAAGCAGAGAAAAGTTAAGGGCAGGAAGGTCAATTAGTTATGGCACACCCCATCTCCTAACTCACATAATTTCCTGCCTTCAAGAATGAAATACCTAGCCCACCTGCTGTGACTCTGTGAGGGTTGAACATCCAATTGTGATCCTGGAGGTCACGATTCCATTCCTGGTCAGGGGACAAGCCCAAGTCACTGGCACAATCCCTAGTGGGGGATAAGGAGATGACAGCCAATCAATGATTCTCTCTCATCATTAATGTTTCTATTTCTCTCTCCCTCTCCTTTGCTCTCTGAAATCACTACAAATACTTTAAAAAATGTATACCAACTTGAGTGTAAAAGAACTACACATACCAACTTATCAAGACTTTTTTTGTGAAAAGTACAGGGAAGTCACCTTTTCCAACTTGTCTTTGTGGACTTTTTTATGCTATGGAAATGTTTGCATCATTTGCATTAGCTTTTTACCAACAGTGACCTGATTTCTGCTGCCATTATCTTAATGGGGGTGGGGGGGTCAGGCTGTTCTAAATTAGAAAGGTCTCTGAAGGCTTAAAGCCTGATTCCATTTGTATTCATATACTAAAGTAACGAAGTTTAATGTAGTATGTTGCTAATCAAAAAGGAAATTTCACCATCCTTCCAACCCCACAGTCCAGCACTTTTGTGACAAAAAGAAAAGTGATAGCTAAATAATCATGGCTCATATGGTATTATGGAACTTTCAAAATAAGAAGGAAACCTGGAAATACTGTTACTTGAAACACAGTGCTAGAATTTTATTAAAAGACTTACTTTTTCGTTTATTTCTTTGGCGGCATCTGTAGCATCTTCAGGATTCTCAAAGGTAATAAAAGCAAAGCTTCTGGACTTGTTTCTTGTTCCCTCCTTTATCAAACTCTCTGGAATTTAGAATTTTAAATGACACATGCCACATAAAATTTATCCTCTTAGAAATATTTCAATATCTCTAAGGTTTTGAGAAATTCTCACAGAGCCCCTTAATCCTATGTAATAAAAGGTTAATACGCAAATTGATAGAACAGTGGAATGATCAGTCGCTATGACACACACTGACCACAAGAGGGCAGACACTCAATGCAGGAGCTGCCCCCTGGTTATCCCTAAGCTCCCCAAAGGGAACAACACTCATAGAAAAGCCCAGCTCAAAATCTGCAAGCATAGCAGTGATGGCAGGAGCCTCTCTGGATTCTGTGGCAGCGCTAATGATATATGACTGATGCCTTAGGCCCACTTCCATAGCCAGACATTCCCCAAGGGCTCCAGAACTGTCAGAGAGCACAGCCCTGGCTGAGGGACACCCACACCCTGCCCCCAAGTGCACGAGTTTCATACACTAGGCCTCTAGTTTAAATAAATTGAGAGATATTCATATCAATTGGTGCAGAAAAAGTATTTGACAAAATCCAACACCTAATCCTATATAATAAAAGAGAAACATTCAAATTAACATGTAACATGTTTGCAAGTAGGTAGATTAATTCTTGGGCAAGAGGAATAGAGAAAAAGACAAGAAAATCAAGCCCGGCCAGTTTGTACAGCTTGTAGAAAGTCCTTAATCCGCCCCTGCCAAGGACACCTGATCAGATGTGGTTAATACCACTCTTCCCACATTACAGACTATATAGCAAAATCACCCTGGAACTTCTAAGGTGGGAGTGAGGGAGGAGGTTGGACAGAAGGGGCAGTTTTGTCTTGCCCACTAAACAAACCAGCCTGCTGTCTTGCGAAAGGGAGGAAAGGGGACTTTATCTCACTCACTAAGCAAAGAATCAACAGCCTTGGGACTTGCCAAGATAAAAATTGTCAGACATTCTCACCAACTCTGAGACAGCTATGGCCAGTAAAAGGAGACCTTGAAATGCAGTCTGTGCCCAAGATACTGGGCAGAGGAACCTTGAATCCTATAGAACGAGAGATTTATAAATCCCCTTGAATCCCACTGGGCAAGCCAGAGTAGTTAAGAGCACACCTGTGCTTTACCAAAGGTGAATTTCCATAGTTAGGCCTACATTGTTTTTTTTAAATAAATTTGCTAGCTTTGTTCTTTTACATAGTTCTTTGTGTTACTAAAATGCTGCTATCACTCTGCTAAATTTCTTCTCATGTACATGCCAAGATCTGAGGGGGGAGAGGTAGGAAGTGCTCTCCCTTCCATTCAAGGGGCTGTCCAGTTACATCATCTCTGGCTTTGGGGTGCCCTATAACAAACTGTTTAACTCATTTCTAGAAGTGCTTTCACAATGGAATAGAGAAAAATAAAGTTATAATAATACTTTGAAGAACACAAAGTAGTCTTAACTTATGTGGTCCATGTTACTATTTGCTATATGTTTAGTCTGAGCAGGTAGGCATTCTAAGACATACCATCTTTAAAAGGACCATATTTTCCGAACACTCTCTCAAGTGATTTTTCATTGCTCTGTATACTCAGGCCTCCTACAAACAGCTTCCTAGGTCTCTCTACTTCCACCATTGTGCTATAAATGGTTAAAAATACACACATAGCAAAAAATTAGTTATAAGCCAAAGAACATAATTTTTATTAAACTGCCTTTCAAATATTCAAGTGAAGCAACATACACAAGCTTACTTTTAACAATGTGTATTTTTATTTTGTATCCTTATTATTGTTGAAAATATTACTGATCCACTGCCCAATTTTTCCCCCAGAGTCCACTCTGCCAGGTGCCAGCTTTACCCTGGCCCTTCAACACCCTACTATATGTGTCCAAGGGCAACGTATGTATGAATAAAGGTCCTTTAGTTAATCTCTTCACAACACAGCTACCCCACTTCTTTATGAGGTTCATGAGTCTTTTCCACGTTTCTATGCCTCTGGTTCTATTTTATCGATCCGTTGATTTTGTCATTGAATTTCACATATAAGTGCATGCAATAATGAGATATCTGTCATTCTCTGACTGGTTTAGTTCACCTACATAAAGATCCCAGGATTCCTGCAGTCTCAAAGAAAAAGAGATCCTTCTTTTTTATACCTACATAGTGTTCCAATCCTGGAAACGTAGCACAGCTTTTTTATGCACTCCTCTATTGATGGGTGCTAGGGCTGTTTCCCCTTCTTAGTTTTTGTAAAGAGGGCTTACATAAACACAGGGGTGCATATATTCTTTCTGAATGGTATTTGGGGATTTTTAGGGTATCATTCCTAGATGTCTGTCCCAGGATAAAACAGTGGTTCCATTTTTAACATTTGTAAGAATCTCCACCCTGTGTTCCATAGTGGTTACAAAAGTCTGCGTCCCCTCCAAACTTGCTGTTTATTGATTTATTCATGATGGCCGTTCCGGCATGTTCCAGGTGATACATCATTGTCATTTTCATTTCCAAGTCTCAGATGGTTAGTGATGTTGAGCGTTGTTTCATATGTGCCTTGGCCCTTCTTACATCCTCGTGGGAGAAGTGACTATTCAGGTCCTATCCCCATTTTTGCATGAAATGTTTGTGTTCATTTTATGACTTTGTATAAGATCTTTATGTATTTTGGAAAATGCTGCCTTATCAGATTCATTATGGGCAAATGCGTTTTCCCATAGAGTAGTTTCTCTTTTCATGTTAATGCTTGTGTCTTTTGCTGTGCAAAAGCTTTCTATTTTGATGCAGTCCCATATCTTTAGTTTTTCATTTCTTTCTCCAGCCCTTGGCAAAGTGTCTGTGAAAACTCTGCTAGAAGAGTGAGATGTTGCTGCCTAAGTCCTCCCCTAGGATTTTTATGGTATCATGACTCATATTTAAGTACTTTTTTCCCCTTATGGATTTATTCTATAGTATAGGTGTAAGTTAGAGGTATAGCTTAATTTTTCTGCATATACCTGTCCAATTTTCGCAACACCATTTATTGAAGACACTGTTTCTATTCAATTATATTCTCATTCACCCTGTCTCAAATATTAATTGAGCTTAATGGCTCTGAGTGATTTCTGAGGTCCCTATTCTGTTCCATTGGTCAATATGTCAGTTCTTGTGCCAGTAGGAGACTCTTTAGTTAGCAATGGCTTTGTAATATGACTTGATTTCAAGTATTATGAGCCCTCCAATTTTATTTTTCTTTCTCAAGATTTCTGCACCTACTCAGAGTCTTCTTTGGTTGCTTATACATATTCCAGTATTTGTTTTTGATCTATGATTTATGCCCTTGTTATTTTAATAGAGATTGCCTGAGACCTACAGATTTCTTTGTGTTACACGGACATATTAATGATGTTAATTCTTCCCACCTATGAACATGGTAAATGCTTGCATCTTGTTTGCATCTCTCTCCTATTTGTATTTCTGAAAAGCAACTAAGTTTGTAGCTCTGTTTAAAAGAAATAAAGGCTTTTAAAAGAAACTCCACAAATATGGCCTGGAAAAAACTCTGAGAGAAAAAAACAGAAGGATATTCCATTCAAATATCTAGAAAACTGTAATTAAAAATGAATCTATTAAGCCTCAAAAAGTAAACAATTTGCATTTTGCCTCTCTAAACAAAGTTTATTTCAATATACTAAAAGACTGATAGCAGAAATCCAATTAGTGTCATTTACTGTCCGCATCCAAGGACAAAGGAAGTTAGGAAATAAGCCTTATTTTAGACTGATTTCTATTAGCAAATGAAAATAAAAGAATATTCAGGGCAACTTAGTTGTAATAGGCAGAAACCTACTCCTGGAGAAGTCACTGTTTTTACTGATAGTGCATCTCATGGTATAGCTGCTAATACTGCAATGAATTCAGACCAAGTCATTCAGACCAGTCATACTTCTGTGGAAAGAATTGAATTAGAAACTAACAAGGCTGATTTGCAGGATTTCCATAAGCCTCTTCATATTATTTCTGATCTGCCTATGCTGCTAGCCTGGTAAACAGAACTGCAACTACTCAATTAAAATGGCTCGGTGACCGAAGCCTATCTATTCTATTTGAACAAGTCCTGGTCCTTTAACAAAAGGAAATTCATATGCCTATCAATTACTTATTTTATTAAAACAGGCCACAGAATCTCATCAGCTTTTATTTACATCAGCCTGCCAAAATATTGCACAGCAGGCAAATCAGATTATCAAGAAATGTCCCCCTTGCATGTTACATCTGCTACAACGGCCTCTAAATCCCAGCTTGAAAAACAAAAGTGGGGGAAATCTCCTGTAAGTAGACTAAACCAAGCCTTAATTTCTGTAATTTTTTCCCCCTTGCAATGCTGATGGAAAGACACCCATGGAAAGACACTGGTGAAAGAATAAGCCAAAGCAAAATGGTCTGGTTAAATGGAAAGATACGGAGTCTGTTTTATGGAAGTGTCCCTTTATTAACTTTTGGTCAAGGATATGCTTGTGTATTTCCAGAAAACACCTCCATGCCTGGGTGGATTCCTACAACATGAATCTGAGAGGGGAACTGGCCAGACTACTCCAACCACCGATAGCAGTGGCCCAAGCACCACACTGACAGAGGAGAAAAATCCAGAGATGGGGGATGGTAAAGACACCTTGCCATGGTAGCACTCATTAGCTGTACATCAGTACAGGTTGCGCTGGGCAAAGCCAAATAAGTCATTGTCATTTTTCACTGTTGTCCACCATCAAGAACTTGAACATCACTGCTGCATGTCACAAGGTGACATTAACTGGGGAAGGGACCCATAAAGAACTGACAGCCCAGAAAAAAGTCTACAGAGATCGAATTCCTTAAATACCTGACAATGGTACTTAAAAGGACATGAAATAACTTAATCCTTTTCATTGAATCTTCCTATATTTCCTTTTCAGAATAACCACTATTGCCTCTCTTTCTTGTTCTTCTATGTTTACTTCTAGTCTGAAGATGCAGATTGAAAAGTCTTAAAAGGATCTGAGCCCTGCAAATAGCATAGACCTTTCTAAACTAATTAATAAAACAAAAAGGGAGAAATGCTGGGGTAAAGATGAACAGTAGTGAACATATCAATGCGAGAAGTCCAATAGAAGGCTAATGGACTTTGATATTCTGCAGGGCTGAAAATCAGCATTATGTAACCCTTCTGCTGGCAAAATGGTCAGTGCTCCTTCCTTTTTTGTGGCGGCATACTATTACAGTGTGTAGTTGTACCACAGTTGTTTAACCCACTCATCTGCTGACCAGCACTTAGGCTGTTTCCAAATCTTAGCTATTGGAAATTGTGCTGCAGTGAAGATAGAGGTGCATGTATGTATCCTTTCTGATTGGTAATTCTTGGTTCCTGGGATATATTCCTAGAAGTGGGATCACTAGGTCAAATGGGAGTTCCATTTTTAGTTTTTTGAGGAAACTCCATACTGTTCTCCATAGTGGCTGCACCAGTCTGAATTCTCACCAGCAGTAAAGGAGTGTTCCTTTTTATACCAGTCTTCACCAGCACTCGCCCTTTGTTGATTTGTTGACAATAGCCATTCTGACAGCTGTGAGGTGGTACCTCCTTGTCCATTTGATTTGCACCTCTTGGATGATTAGTGACTCTAAGCATGCTTTCATGTCTCTCTTGGCCTTCCTTTTGGCCTCTCTGGAAATGTATCTATTTAGGTTCATTGCCCATTTTTGTGATTGGGTTGTTTAACTTCCTTTTGTTAAGTTGCATGAGTTCCCTGTAAATGTTGGAGTTGAAACCCTTATCGGAGAGAACATTGGAAAATATGTTCTCCCATGCAGCGTGCTTTGTTGTTGTATTGTTGATGGTTTCTTTTGCTATGAAGAAGCTTTTTTTTTGGTATCATCCCATTTGTTTATTCTAACTTTATTTTCCATTGTCCCATGAGCTGGGTCTGGGAAGATATTGCTTCAATATATATTTGAGACTCTGCTGCCTGTGGCTTCCTCTAATATTTTTATATTTTCCAGCTTCATGTGTTAAATCATTTATCCATTTTCAGCTTATTTTTGTGCAAGGTGTAAGTTGGTGGCCTAGTTTCATTTTCTGCAAGTGTCTGACCAAATTTCCCAGCACCATTTATTGAAGAGACTTTTTTCTCCATTGTATGTTTTTGCCTCCTTTGTCAATAGTAATTGAGCTTAGGGTTGTGGATCGTTTTCTGGGTTCTCTATTCTATTTCATTGGCCTATATGTCTATTCTTGTGCCAGTGTCAGGCAGTTTTGAGAACAGTGGCTTTGTAAAACAGCTTCATATGTGGTACTGAGATACCTCCTACTTTGTTCTTCTTTCTCAGGATCGCTGCAGCTATTTGGGGTTTGTTTGTTTTTTAAATATATTTTATTGATTTTTTGCTGAGAGTTAAGGAGAGGGATAGAGAGTTAGAAACACTGATGAGAGAGATACAAGGATCAGCCTCCTCCTGCACACCCCCTACTGGGTATGTGCCCCCAACCAAGGTACATGCCCTTGATCAGAATTGGACCTGGGACCTTTCAGTCCGGAGGCCAACGCTCTATCCACTGAGCCAAACCTGTTTGGGCTCAGGGTCTTTTATTTTTATTCCAGATGGATTTTTGGAAAGTTGGTGCTAGGTCTGTGAAATATGCTGTTGGTTTTTAATTCGGAGTGCATTGAATCTATAGATTGCTTTGGGTAGTATAGCCATTTTATTGATGCTGTTTCTACCAATCCATGAACAAGGTATGTTCTTCCATCTGTTTATGTCTTCCTCTATATCTTTTTTCAACATCTTCTAGTTTTCTGAGTGGAGGTCTTTTACCTCCTTACCTAAATTTACTCCTAGGTATCTTAATTTTTTTGAGGGATGATAAATGGAATTCCTTTTTCAATCTCTCTTTCTGTAAGTTCACTATTGGTGTATAAAAATACCATATATTTCTGGGCGTTAATTTTGTAGTCTGGTACATTGCCAAATTATTTATTAAGTTTACTAAATTTTTTAAGGAGTGTTGCGGTTTTCTATGTACAGTATCATGTCATCTGCACATAATGACAATTTACTTCTTCTTTTCCAATTTAGGAACCATTTTATTTCTTTTTCTTGCGTGATCACTGTGACTAGGACTTCCAGTACTGTGTTGAACAGGAGTGGTGAAAGTGGGTGTCCCTGTCTTGTCCTGTACTAGAGGGAAATGATTTTTGTTTTTACCCTTTGAGTATGATGTTGGCTGTAGGTTTGTCATATAAGGCTTTTATTATGTGGAAGGATGATTCTTCTATTCTTATTTTCCTGAGTGTTTTTATCAGAAAAGGCTGTTGCACTTGGTCAAATGTCTTTTCTGCACCAATTGATATTATTGTGTGGTTTTTCTCTCAATTAGTTTATGTGACGTTTCACGTTCATTGATTTGTGGATATTGTACCATACTTGAATCCCTGGAATAAATCCCACTTGGTCATGGTGTATGATCTTTCTAATGCAATGCTGAATCCGGTTTGCTAGAATTTAGTTGAGAATTGCTGCATCAATGTTCATCTGGAATATTGGCCTTTAAGTCACTTTCTTTGTCGTGTATTTTTCTGGTTTGGGGATTATGGTAATGCTGGCTTCATGAAAAGATCTTGGAAGTATGCCATCCTCTTGAATTACTTGAAATAGTGCGCGAAAGGTTGGTTTTACTTCTTCTTTGAATGTTTGGTAAAACTCCCCTGTGAAGCCATCTGGTCCAGAGCTTTTGTTTTTTTGGAAGCTTTTTGATTACTGTTTCAATTTTATCAGTAGTTATAGGCCTGTTCAGGATTTTTGCTTCTTCCTGATTGAGTTTTGAAAGCTTGTCTTTTTGTAGGAATGTGTCCATTTTGTTGAGCTTGTCCAGTTTGTGTAGTAGAGTTGTTCATTGTCATTTTTTACAATCCTTTGTATATCTGTGAGGTCGTTTGTTACTTCAACTCTTTCATTTCTGTTTTTGTTCATTTGGGTCCTCTCTCTTAGTTTCTTGCTGAGCCTGACTAGAGGTTCATCAATGTTGTTTATTCTTTCAAAGAACCAGCTCTTGGTTTCATTGATCTCTTGTATTATTTTTTTTCGTCCCTACGTCATTTATTTCTGTTCTGAACTTTATTATCTCTTTATTTTTGTGTACTGTGGGCTTCTTTCTCTAATGGAGAGGCACTCTGAAACCCAGGACAAAACAGCTTTTATTTACTTGAATACACATTTGCCCTTCAGCAAAGCAAACAGGCATATCAAATGTAAAGTTTGGTAAACAATAGTATAGTCATGGTAGGAGGTTGCCTTCAGCCATTTTTCCCACAGAAGGGTAACAAAATGCTGATTTTCTGCCATGCTAAATATCAATGTCCATTCGACTTCTGTGGGACTTCTCACATTAATATATTGACTACTTTTGGTCTTGGCCCCAAGATTTCCCCCTTTTTGTTTTTTTAATTAATTTAGAAATGTATATGCCATTTGCTGGGCTCAGATCCTTTTAAGACTTTTGATTCTGCTTCTTCAGACTGGAAGAAAACGTAGAACAAGAAAGAGAGACAATATTGGTTATTCTGAAAAGCAAATGTAAGGAGATTCAATGAAAAGGATTGAGTTCTTTCATGTCCTTTTAAATATCATTTTCAGGTATTTAATACTTAGTCCATAGGAGGCTTCTTTTTTGGCTGTCAGTTCTTCATGGGTCCCTTTCCAGTCACTGTTCCCTTGTGACATGACAGCAATGAAGTTTGAGTTCTGGATGGTGGACGAATGGTGAGAAATGACAATGCAGGTCTGACCACTTTTGGCTTTGTCAAGAGCCACCGACACCTAGGCACAGCTGATGAGTGCTAGCATGGAAAGGCGTGTTCACCATCCCCCATCTCTAGATGTTTCTCCTCTGTCTCCTTAGCATGTTGCTTGGGCCCCTGCTATCTGTGGTGGGAGTATTCTGGTCAGTTCCTCTCTCAGATTCATGTTGCAGGAATCCACAAAGGCTTGGAGGAGTTTTCTGGAAATACACAAGCATATCCTTGACCAAAGATTAATAAAGGGACCCTTTCATAAACCAGACTTGGTATATTTCCATTTAACCAGACCATTTTGCTTTGGCTTATTCTGACACCTGTGTAATTCTATGGGTGTCTTGCCATCAACATTACAAGGGAAAAATTTAAAATAATTAGGGCTTGGTGTGGTCTACTTACAAGATATTTCTTCACTATTCCCCCACTTTTGTTTTTCAAGTTGGGATTTTAGAGCACTTGTAGAAGATGTAACATGCAAGGAGGGCATTTCTTCATAATCTTTTTTGCCTGCTGTACAATATTTTGGCAGGCTGATGTAAAAGCTTGTGAAATTCTGTGACCTTCTTAATGAAATAACTAACTTATAGGCATATTCATTTCCTTTTGTTAAAGGACCAGGACTTGTTCAAGTAGAATAGATAGGCTTTGGTCACCGAGCCATTTTAATTGAGTAGTTGCAGTTCTGTTTACCAGGCTAGCAGCATAGGCAGATCAGAAATAATATGAAGAGGCTTTTGGAAACCCTGCAAATCAGCCTTGTTAGTTTCTAATTCAATTCTTTCCACAGAAGTATGACTGGTCTGAATGACTTGGTCTGAATTCATTGCAGTATAAGCAGCTTTACCATGAGATGCACTATCAGTAAAAACAGTGACTGCTCCAGGAGTAGGTTTCTGCCTATTACAACTAAGTTGCCCTGAATATTCTTTTATTTTCATTTGCAAATTGAAATCAGTCTAAAATAAGGCTTATTTCCTAACTTCCTTTGTCCTTGGATGCGGACAGTAAATGACACTAATTGGATTTCTGCTATCAGTCTTTGAGTATTTTGACATAATATTTGTTTAGGAAAGTAAAGTGCAAATTGTTTTCTTTTCTTTTTTTTTAGGATTCTGTTCTTCTCTTTTTTTTAATTAAATCTTTATTCTTCAGATTATTACATTAGTTACTCTTTTTTCCCACCATATCTCCCGTCCACCCAGTTCCCTCCCTACCTTCCGCCCTCACTCCCAACCCTCTGTCCTCATCCATAGGTGCACAATTATTGTCCAATCTCTTCCCTAATCCCCACACCCCTTTCCGCCCTCAAGAACAGTCAGTCCATTCCCTTTCTATGTCCCTGATTTCATTACAATCACCAGTTCATACTGTTCATAACATTATTTATACACTTGATTTTTAGACTCACTTGTTGATAGATGTGTATTTGTTGTTTATAATTTGTATCTTTACCTTTTTCTTCTTCCTCTTCTTAAAGGATACCTTTCAGCATTTCATATAATACTGGTTTGGTGGTGATGAACTCCTTTAGCTTTTTCTTATCTGTGAAGCTCTTTATCTGACCCTCAATTCTGAATGATAGCTTTTCTGGATAAAGTAATCTTGGTTGAAGGTTCTTGGTATTCATCACTTTGAATATTTCTTGCCACTCCCTTCTGACCTGCAAAGTTTCTGTTGAGAAATCCACTGACAGTCGTATGGGTATTCCCTTGTAGGTAACTGTGTTTCTTTCTCTTGCTGCTTTTAAGATTCTCTCTTTGTCTTTTGCTCTTGGCATTTTAATTATGATGTGTCTTGGTCTGGTCCTCATGGGATTCCTTTTGTTTGGGGTTCTCTGCGCTTCCTGGACTTGTAAGTCTATTTCTTTCACCAGGTAGGGGAAGTTTTCTGTCATTATTTCTTCAAATAGGTTTTCAATATCTTTTTTTTTTAATATATTTTACTGATTTTTTACAGAGACGAAGGGAGAGAGATAGAGAGTTAGAAACATCGATGAGAGAGAAACATCGATCAGCTGCCTCCTGCACATCTCCTACTGGGGATATGCCCACAACCCATGTACATGCCCTTGACCGTAATCGAACCTGGGACCTTTCAGTCCGCAGGCCGACGCTCTATCCACTGAGCCAAACCGGTTTCAGATCAATATCTTGCTCTCTCTCATCTTCTGGCACCCCTATAATTCTGATGTTGGTACGCTTGAATCTTTCCCAGAGGCTCCTTACACTACCTTTGTGTTTTCAGATTCTTTTTTCATTTTGCTTTTCCGGTTGGGTGTTTTTTGCTTCTTCGCATTTCAAAGCTTTGACTTGATTCTTGCGCTCCTCTGGTCTGCTATTGTGAATCTGTATAATATTTTTTTATTTCAGTCACTGTATGCTTAATTTCTGGTTGGTTCTTTATCACAACATCGAGGGTCTCATTAGATTTCTTGAGGATCTCTTAACGTTTATCAGGGCTTCTACACAGTTCTTTAGAGACCTTAAATGTGTGGTTTTGAGCTCTATATCCTCCATTTCTGTCATTTCTGCCCTGTTTCTTTGTCTCAGCATTTTTTATGCTTTCTTTGTGCACCCCTACTGGTCTTTGTGCACAGTCTTGTTGTAGTTATGCCTTGATTGTTGTCAGTAATACTGGGGGTGATTTGACTTCCAGGCCAACTGGCTCTGAGAATCAGCTGTGTCTGCAGTGAGAGAACTTCTGTCCTCTGGGGAGGTGCTAATCTAGCCTTTGCCTGAGGCTATCTGGCAAATGCCTCTGTACAGGGCTTGTGTGAGGCGGGTTGCAGGGCGGGCTGAGCGAGCAGTTATGGCTGCTCTCAGTCCTGTCCCCAGAGGCTCTGCCTCTCAGAGTCCCAGCAACCGCTGCAAACCTCGGAGAGAAAGCTGCCTTTGAGTTCCAACCGAAGTCAGTCTCGCTTATCCTGTTTGAGTCTGGGTCCCTAGAGACTCGCCCAGTACTGGAGCTCAGAGGCTGAGATTCCCTCCTGATTGAAACAGACAACCATGCTCTCAGCTGCCAGCCCACTCCGAGCGCACCTCCACACCTTTGTATTTTCCACACTGCGTCTCCTCTGAGTCTCGGTATGCTGTTCTCTTTCCTTCTAGTTGAAGAATTTCCCCTCAGCCAGCCTTCCTGTGGTTCCTGGTGATGTCTGTTCCATCTTTTAGTTGTATTTTTGAAGTGGTTGTGCGAGGCAGCAATCTCCATTGTTTACCTATGCTGCCATCTTGGTTCCCTCCCGGGAAAAAATCCAAATTGTTTTCTTTTTGAGGCCTAATACATTTATTTTTAATTGCCAGTTTCTAGATATTTGAAGGGAATCTCCTTCTGGTTCTTCTTCCAGATAAATTTCTAGGCCACAGATATGGAGTATCTTTTAAAATACTTTTCCTTTCTTTAAATCCTGCTACAAACTTGGTTGCTTTTCAAAAGTACCAATAGGAGAGAGATATGCTGGCCAATACTGTAATGCATACAGATTAAGTAAAACTATCTTTTTACATATCGTGTCTTATTAATGGTGAGATTTAATGCTTGAATGAGTTTTTTTGTGTGTTTTTTTTAAAGATATTTTTATTGATTTTTAACAGAGAGAAAGGGAGAAGGATAGAGAGTTAGAAACATCGATGAGAGAGAAACATCAATCAGCTGCCTCCTGCATACTCCACACTGGTATGTCCCCACAACCAAGGTACATGCCCTTGACAGTCTTCATTTTTGGCTCTGGTGACACTTCTTCTCCAGATGTCCCACATTGGGCGCCAGAATGTTGCAACCTTTTGCAGCAATGATTCAGGATCTGGGAAAGGAGCTGCACACAAATGAATACACTAGACAACAAATATTAATTTAGAAGGCATTGGGGAACCAGGTGGAGACCCTTTTCTCTAGCGGAGAGGCTTCCTGAAAACCAACACCCATCAGCTTTCATTTACTTGGCTGTAGGTTTCTCATATATGCCCTTTAGCAAAGCAAACAGGCATATCAGTAGTAAAGTTTAATGCCTTCAGCCATTTTGCCAACAGCCGTGTAATATAATGCTGATTTTCAGCCCGGCTGAATATCAAAGTTCATATCAAAGTTCATTAGCCCTCTATCAGATATATATATATATATATATATATATATATATATATATATCTATATATATATATATATATAGATATATATATATATATATATAGATATATATATCTATCTATATAGATATATAGATATATATATATATACTTATATATCTATATATATCTATATAGATATATAGATATATAGATCTATATATCTATCTATCTATATAGATAGATATATATATATATATATATATATATATATATATATCTATATAGATAGATAGATATATAGATCTATATATCTATATAGATAGATAGATATATATAGATATATATCTATATCTATATCTATATCCACACACACGTACACACACACACATTCTACTGTTTGTCTTTTCCTCCAGCACTTTACTCTGAGGTTTAACAGTGTGATCAATGCTTCTTTGTGTCTGGATATCTGGTTTTTCATCAGTTAATGTTGTTCATTATATTTCACAAGTGAGTGAGATAATGTGATATTTATCGTTCTCTGACTGGCTTAATTTGCTTAGTATAATGATCTCCAAGTTTATCCATGCTGTTGCAAATTATAAGAGTTCATTCTTTTTTACAACAGTAGAGTATTCCATTGTCTAGTGTATTCTTTTGAGTTCATCCACTTTTTCAGATCCTGAATCTTTGATGCAAACTGTGCGACAGGAAAGGTAGGTGGAGGTGGGAATTAGGGGTAGACATCAACCAAAGGACATGTAGGAATGCATATAAGCCTGACTAATGGACACAGGCACCAGTGGGGGTGATGACATGAGGAGGTGTAGGGGTGGACAAATGGGGGAAAAGGACACATACGTAATACCTTAATCAATAAAGAAAAAATAGCCCTAGCTGGTTAGGCACTGTGGATAGATTATTGGCTTCCATGCTGAAGGGTCCTAGGTTCAATTCATGCCTGGGTTGTGGGCTCGGTCCCCGGTGTGAGGCATGCAGGTGGCAGCGGATCAATGATTCTCACTCATCACTGATGTTTCTATCTCTCTCTTCCTCTGCCTTTCTCACTGAAATAAATAAAAATATTTCAAAAAATAAAAAAATAATAATCAGATGAATAAAATAGAGCCAGAGTAAAAAAAAAATGTTTTAGAATATAATAGAAGGAATCCTATTATTTTCAGATATTTAATAATTCCTACAACATTTGTGATAAAATAGGTTTTCACTCTTCTGGTAATATTATATTTAAATTATTTTTAACATATTTTTATTGAATGTAACACTATATTATAAAAGGCTAATATGCAAATTGTGCCTTCAAACAGGAGTTTGACCAGGAGATCAACCATGGGGTGGGACTGTGAAGCTATAGTCCCCGTCTGCACCCTCCAGCCAGCCGCACACTGTTCGATCCACCGCCCCACCCCCCTGAAATGACCAAGGACCGCCAGCCAGAGCCCCTTCCCCTGGCCTTCATCTTCCCCCAATCTGATTCCCCACTCGATCGGGGTGGGGCCAGCCAGCCAAACACCTGAATCCCCTCCCCCTGGTCAACCCAGCGATTTGGGTGCGAATGCCAGACACCACCCATGCACGAATTTGTACACTGGGTCTCCAGTATTTTTATATTTAAAATTGTTTTTCTTGGAATATTGAAGTTTATTGCCCGTAAAATAATTACATTTAAAATATTTTGTTGGAAATATTAACGTTTATTGAATGTACCATTATGATACTAAAATCATTTATCTTAAAATATTAAAAAAGTAAATATAAAAAAGAGGGACACTGTATCAACATGGATTAAAAGGAATGCATTCCTCACTGTGGTGTTATCTACTTCTAACCTCACTAATTAGAAGCTGAAGAATTATTTCCTAACAATGAAACAATAAGATAGTGTTCAGTACAGATGCCCATCCACTACTCACTTTCCACATGGCTTCCTGAAATTAAAGTGCAGCATTCCTTTTAAAACAGCTCATTACTCTAATCCATGAAAGGCTCTACCATTTACCTTGACTTCCCATCCCAGTAGTGCTTTGCCTTGGAACAGAATGGGCAGGTCTTGTAGGTGGAAGATCCCAACTTCTGGAAGATGGAGCCCTTATCAGTGGAAGGGAACCCATCCATGGAACCACTTCTGTGAAGATTAATTGTATGTCCGCCAACCTCTGTGTCATAAATAACATAATTCTACTTGAGTAGGATCAACATTTGTTAAATGGTCAAGTCTGGTTATTGTGTATAAATCTTTACCAAACAGGATCATGGTCATAAGCATGCTGGTTAGCCCAAAATGATAAAATTCTATCTTTACATGTCTTCAGTACAGTGCTCAGATTTATTGAAAATCAGTTTGGATAACTGAGAAAGAACTGAAGCAGCATTATATATACGTGCCAAAATCAAAACACACACACACACACACACACACACACACACACACACACACACACTCACTAACACAAAGAACACATACACACCAGAATTTGAATGCAGAGAATTCAGATATAGTAAGTGAAAGAAGTTAAAGATACAAGAAATCAGTCCCAACTAGTCTTCAAATTAGTTTCATCTCAATAAAAGCTTTTTAAACATGTAATGTCATAGTTAAAAATTAAAATATAAAATGTCAAAACATGATGCATCACAAAAAAGTGTTATTTAATGAGTGTTATCATATCATGCTTTCAGTTCATTCATAAAATAATTCTTTGATCAGAATACTATACTCTATTTTAATAGTATTTAATGAAAAAATGTTGAATAATACATATATAATAATCACTGTTTTCATTTTTAAATAGAAAATAGGTTTATCTTCCAATTCTGTAATTTGCCATGGGAAAGAAGAACTATGAGCATCCTCATATGTGGCCTAATATGAACTGGCAAACTCTAATCAGTATCATCCAAATGGGAAAAAGAGGAACATTCACCTTCATCTTGCACAAACTCTGCAGTAACACTTTAGAAAATTTCCCGTGAAATGTCACACACCTAATTATCACAAAAGGACACTAAATCTTTGAAATTGGGGAAACTGGTTAATATGAAACCAACTTTTCCTCCTAAAGATATATTGAAATGAATATACCTTCCTTTCGTAGTCAGTAAAATATATAAATAGATAAATTAATTACAAGACAACTTCCCTGAAAATATCTCATCAACATTTTTATTCAGGTTTCATATTCCTCATATACAAGAAAGAAAGGAAGAAAGAAAGAAAGAAAGAAAGAAAGAAAGAAAGAAAGAGAGAGAGAAAGAAAGAGAAACTTGGTGAATCATAGTTTTTAGCCTTTTCCTGAGTCAGAGACCCCTTTGTGAATCTATTTAATACCATAGACATTTCTCTTATGTAGTTTCCAAATGGAAAGTTCTCTATACCAAACATAGGTACAAGACCATCTTACAAAATAATAATACAGATTATTATTTTACACAGTACACGCTTGCACATTCCTATACGCAAAACAAGTATTTAAAATCCAATTCTTAATAATGAAGTCTGTGTCCTTGAGTTTATATAGTTATATTAAATTTTATTTCAGTGGGAATTTTCCAAGGTGAACTGATGTCCTTTTTTTCAGACGAAAGAAGTGTATTTTCAGAACAAATTCTTAGTAGTTCAGTATGTATGAATCTTCACTTTAAACCTAAATGACTTCTTGTTCCCAAAGTGTAACATTCTAACATAAATCAATAGAATTGAGTTCTTCAGAGAACTGTTGAAGTGACTAGAAGCAAACAGTAATGCTAAAATAGACTGAATTTAGCTTGAGGTTTAAATCCTATCCCTGTTAAGGTCATTAGGAGTGTTTCACACATTACATATTTTATTCATTATTATAAGTGCTATGCCTCTTTAACAATTGCAAATAATATTGATCATCAGTATACATTCTCAATCTAATGAATGGTATCATTTCTTTTGCTTTGAAAGATATGAATGAAATTGATGTGTATCTCTTCATTCAATGTCTCTGTTTTCACATAAATAACGGTTTCATCCTCATATCATTATTTTTTAATTTTTTAAAGAACATTTGAGTTACTGACAGTTTCTGCACTCTTTATTGAATTTATAGGAGTTAATATGATCACATAGGCTTCAGGTACACAATCTATGATACCTTATTTGCATATTGCATTACGTGTTTACCTAAGTCAGATCTCCTACCATCACTAGATTTAGAAACATGACCTAAGATATTTCCACCTGAGGGTACATTTGCTTCTCTTACTTCCTCCTCTTCCACTTCTCAGACTTCTTACATCACCTCTATTTCTTGATGGAAGTGGTGTCCTCTCTCCACCCTCACTTTGAAAAGATGGTGTCTTGGTGTAGTCTACTTTAATTGTTTTTCCATCCACAGACTAAAATGAGTACACATAATATCAACACTACATAACATTTATCCTGAAAAAATGAACAACTGTTTGAAACCTACTAATTATTGCAACTAAAATCAAGATCTACCTCAAATTCTTCTCCCAAACCAAGCATTTCCATCAAAAATTATAGAGTCCTTTTCCATGATATGGTTATGAAACACTCCATTATTACCAATATTCCATTAAGGTATTCAACACAGAACCATATATGTTGGTTAATAAAAGTCCTTCAAAGACCTCTAGTAATAAGCACTAAAATGTCTCACATTCCAGGAGAAAACACATACATTCCATTCTTGTTTTTTAATAGGATTTTTCTTGGTTTTCTGGAGAGAAAGGGAGAGGGATAGAGAGATGGAAACATAGAAGAAAGAGAAATATTTTGATCAGCTGCTTCCTTAAATGTCTCATACTGGCGAACCAGCCAACACCTTGGGCATATGTCCTGACCAGGAATACATGACGAGACATCTTGGTTCACATTTCTATGCTCAACCATTGAGCAATACTGACTGGGCAATGTGGATTACTTTTTAGAATGTGTCTGTTACTTCATTTTTGTTTTGACAACATCTATTTCATTTTTTTTCCCAGTGCACTAGGCTTACATAAACTATTTATTTTTTAAAACAGTCATTCATTCAAAATGATTAGGTACTTTATTCCTGCTCTACCACATCTAAGATTTCTTACTTTTACTGTTTCTTAAGTTAAAATGACAGAAAAAATGTCCAGTATTACTGCAACTCGGGATTTACATAGTACTGATTTGTTTCTACATTCTATTTTTAATAGGCCCCTTGCACCATCTTTAGAAAAAACAGAAAGCAGGTGGATATCCTAAGGGAGATTGGCGACAACATGAAACAAAGTAACATATGTATAATAAGAGTGTCAGAAGGACAAGATGAGGAACAAGGATTAGGAAACCTATTAGAAGAAATAATCAAAAAAACTTCCTGATATTGGGAAGAAAAAGTCACACAAGCACAGACAGTCCCAAACAAGATGAACCCAATAAGACCTATACCAAGACACATTGTAATTATAACGGCAAACAATAACGACACACACAGAATCTTAAAGGCTGCAAGAGAGAGACAGAGAGTCACCTACAAAGGCTCTCCTGTTAAATTATCAAATGATTTTTAACAGAAACATATCAGGCCAGAAGGGAATAAAAGAAAATATAATAAGTGATACAAAACAAGGGACTAATCCAAGAATACTTATCCAGTAAGTCAATCATTCAAAACTATAAGGCAATTCAAAGTCTTCACAGAAAAATAAAAAAAAAATCTAAGGGAGTGTTTCACTACTAAACCATCAATGCAAGAAATGCTAAAGGGACTGTTGTAAAAAGAATTACAGAACAGACAGAAGAAACACAGGCATAAAGAAAAAAGTGGCAACAAGTCAGTACCTATCAAAATAACCTTAAACCTAACTGGAGTAATCACTCCATTCAAAGGTTATAGAATGGCTAAAATAATAATAAAACAAGATCCATGTGTATGCTCTCTATGAGAGACTCAAATCAGTATAAGGGACTCACATGGGCTGAAAGTGGAAGGAGAGAAAATATTTTACAGGCAAAGGAGGGGAAAAAACTAGGGGAGCAATAATTATATTTGAAAAAATAAATCTCGAGAAGCCAAGATGGCGGCGGAATAGGCAGACGCGTTCCAGGGCTTGTCCTGGAGCAAATGGAGTGAGCAGCTGAAACTAATAACACTCACCCCAATTTGGTGATGTACACTCAGGTGGTGAGACAGTTTGCAGCCGGGGAATGGCAGAGTTCCTCTGGTAAGGTAAAAACCAGGGATCTGGGTAGGAAATTTTGCCACACCTCTGAGCCCAGAGGGTCAGAGGGAGACCACGTGGCACACAGCCACGACTCTTGGGATAGGCGCAGCCCCTGACTGTGGAAGGAGATCCATGGGACTGTTGGTGCAGGGGGATTTGAGATCTGATTTCCATAATTACGGAGGACTGAACCTAAAGGGGCAGCCCGAAGCGCTGAGAAGACCATGCAGTGCCAGAAAGAAAGGAGCTTACAAGGAATCAGCCATCCTCGTTTCTGTGGCCGGCATTTGTTTGTTTGTTTTCACTGAACCCTGTTCATAGGACATTTCAGATACAGACACTCACCTGAGCTGAAGAGGAGGAAAAGGTGTAGATAAGTGGAATCTGGGGAGAGGCTTGGGAGAGAAGAGGGACCAGGAGAAGTGGCAGTAAATTGAGTGCTGAGTCACCCCTGAGCCCAGAACTTGGGCAGCCATTTTCTCCTGAGGCTATAATTCCTTGCTCCAAGACCCAGGCAAGGAATAGAGCCACAACCAGATTCCACCCTGAATGAGATGAAGGATTAAAATAATATGATTAGTCCCTGGGAGTTAACAGGGTCTGGCCTATAGAGGGGCTTTCAATCCCAGCAATGACAACAACAACAACAACAACAACAACAAAAACAAAAACAAAAAGCACAAACATTCCTGAAAACTGGGATCTTAAGTCAGCCAAAGGAATGGCATTTCAATTTTTCATCCTTATTACTTTTTTGTTAGCTTTTTTTTTGCATTTTTCTTTGTTTGACTTTTTTTGTTTGTTTGTTCCTTTATTTACAACTTCTTTTCACATTATTTTTTCAACCACGTGAGCAGCATCCATGTGAGAGGCACGCTCTTGTCCAGGGAACATCAGCCCCGTGAGAAGCCTGCCTCGAGCCTAAGAGCAGCAGCCTCATGTGGTCTGCCCTGTCCAAGGAGCAGTAGCTGTGTGAGGGCCCGGTTCCCCATCCGAGGAGCAGCAACCACGCGTGCAGTCCGAACTATCCGAGGAGGAGCAGCCACATGAGCAATTTCCTACTTGGGAGGAGCGGCAGCCCTGCACAGCCCGCCCTATCCAAAGAGCAGTAGCTGCTCACACCCTCCACTAGTCCGAGGAGCAGCAGCTGCACAAGCATCTTGCCCTAGCCCAAGCAGCAGCAGCTGCACAAGCACCCTGCACAATCCAAGGAACAGCAGCTGTGTGAGTAGCCCGACCTCATCTGAGGAGCAGCAGTTCTGCGAGTGGCCAGGCCTCATTTAAGGAGCTGCACCAGCCCACCCCGTTGTGAGGAGCAGCAGCCACACGAACAGACCGCATACTTCCGAGGAGCGGAAGACCTGAGCAGCACGCACCCGTCTGAGGAGCAGAGCCACAACAGCCTGCACCTGTCTGACTAGCAGCAGAAGGATGAGTGGCAAATTCCCATCTGAGGAGGAGCAGCCACACGTGAAGCTCACTGCCATCCGAAGAGCAGCAGCCTCGCAAGCAGCCCACCCCCGTCTGAGGAGCAGTAGACTTGAAATCAACCTGTCCAAGTCCTAGGAGCAGTAGCCCCACAAGAAGCCCACCATATCAGAGGAACAGCAGCAGCGTAGAGCCAGGCCCCATCCAAGGATCAGCAGCCATGTGAGCAGTTGGCCTCAGATCAAGGAGTAGCAGCTGTGTGTGTACCCTGCCCCAATACAAGGAACAGCTGCTTCATGATCAGCACACCTTCTGTCTGAGGAATGGCAGCTGTGTGTGAAGCCACCCCCACCAGCCAGAGGAGCCACCACAGCTGTGAACAGCACCCACCAGAGGAGCAACACCCAACTGAGGAGCAGCTTCTACCACAACCGCCCAAGGAGGAACCACAGCCCAAGGAGCCACTGCCACCCGAGGAGCAGCCATTGAACGACTCAACTTCTAGATATGTCGGTGAGATCAAATATGGGTAGACAAAGAAACCCCCAAAGGAAAAAAAAGGAGGACTCTCCATAAAGCACTAAGTGAATCAGAGGCATGGAGAATGACAGAAAAAGAATTCAGATTAAGGGTCCAGGAATGCATAAACCAGATGGAGGGAAAAATCAACAACTTATGCAAGAATCAAGAAGAAACGGAAGAAAAAATAAACAACTTATGTAAGAATCAAAAAGAAACGGATTAAAAAAATCAATAAATTATGTAAGAACCAAGAAGAAATGAAGAGTGATATAGCTGCAATAAAAAACACCACTGAAAGTTTCTATAGTAGACTAGGAGAAGCAGAGGACCGAATTAGCGAATAAGAAGACACGGAAGCAAAACACTCCCAAACTGAATTGCAATTGGTGAAAAAATTTAAAAGACAGGAGGAGAGCCTAAGGCAGGGGTGGGCAAACTTTTTGACTCGAGGACCAAAATGGGTTTTTAAACTGGACCGGAGGGCCTGAAAAATAGCATGGGTGGAGTGTTTGTGTGAACTACTATGATTTAAAAGTAAACATCATTACATAAAAGAGTACGGTATTTTTTTTATTTTTATTTATTTTTTTTTTTAGTTTTATTCATTTCAAAAGTGCCGGATCCGGCCCGCGGGCCGTAGTTTGCCCATGGCTGGCCTAAGGGAGCTATGGGACAACATGAAATGAAACAACATATGAATAATAGGGGTGGCAGAAAAACAGAAAGAGGAACAAGACTTAGAAAAACTATTTGAAGAAATAATATCAGAAAACATCCATGAGGTGGGGAAGAAAAAAGTCACACAAGCACAGAGAGTCCCAAACAAGGTGAACCCGAAAAGAACCATAGGTAAACTCATCATAATCACCATGTCAAATGTTCAGAACAAAGAGAGAAACTTAAAGGCTAAAAGGAAGACTGAAAGTTACATACAAGGGATCTCCCAATAGATTATCCAATTATTTATCAACAGAAACACATCAGGCCAGAACAGAATGAATGGAAATTTACAAAGTGATGCAAAGCAAAGGACTGAATCCAAGAATACACTATCCTGCAAGGCTATCATTCAAAATTTAAGGGGAAAGAGGAAGCTCACAGAAAAAAAGAGGCTAAGGGAGTTTATCACCACCAAGCCAGCAATGCAAGAAATGCTAAAGAGACTGGTGTAAAAAGAAGAAATAAAAAGCTCAGAAAAGAAACAGGTGGAAATAAAAGAATTGGATACAAACAAGTACCTTTAATTAATAACTTTAAATGTAAATTGACTAAATTCTCCAATCAAAAGACTTCGAGTGGCTGAATGGATAAAAAACCATGACCCATATATTTTCTGTCTACAAGAGACCCACCTCAGAAGAAGTGACTCACACAGACTGAAAGTGGAGGGATGGAACAATATATTTGAGGCAAATGGAAGTGAAAAAAAGCTGGGGTAGCAATACTCATATCAGAAAAAATAGACCTCAAAGTGAAGGCCATAACAAGAGATAAGGAAGGCGACATCATAATACTAAAGGTATCAATACAACCAGAGGGTATAACCATGACAAACATATATGACCCAATACAGAAGTGCCCAAATAAATAAATAAAAAAATCATGGAAGATATCAAAGGAGAGATCGACAACAATACAATCAGAGTAGGGAATGTTAATACATCACTGACATCACTGAATAAATCCTCTAGAAAAACAATCGGCAAAGAAACAGCAATCTTAAATGACTCACTAGATCAGATGGACTTAATTGACACCTTCAGAACATTTCACCCCAAAGCCACGGAATATAGGTACTTTTCAAGTGCTTATGAGACATTTTCAAAAAGGACCACATATTGGGTCACAAAAAAGTCTCCCCAAATTCAAGAAGATTGAAATCATACCGAGCATCTTCTCAGACCACAGTGGCATAATATTAGAAATAAACTACAATGAAAACAACCCAAAATACTCAAACACTTGAAAGCTGAATAGCATGTTATTAAATGTTGATTGGTTTACCAATGAGATCAAAGAAGAAATGAAAAACATCCTGGAAATTAATGACAATGAAAACACAACAATCCAAAACCTATGGGACACAATGAAAGCAATCATGAGAGGGAAGTTTATAGCTCTTCAGGCCTATCTCAAAAAACAAGAAAACATGGTAGTAAATCATCTAACTCTCCATCTCAAAGAACTAGAAGGAGAGCAACAAGAAAAGCCCAGAGTGAGCAGAAGGAAGGAGATAATAAAGATTAGAGCAGAAATAATTGACATAGAGACCAAAAAAAAAAAAAAAAAACAATATATAAAACTAATGAAACCAAGAGCTGGTTTTTTGAAAGGATAAACAAGATTGATGAACCTCTAGCCAGGCTCACCAAGAAGCAAAGAAACAGGACCCAAATAAACAAAATCAGAAATGATAGAGGCGAAATAACAACAGACCCTACAGAAATACAAATGATTGTTAACAATACTATGGACACCTCTACTCCAAAAAACTAGACAACCTGGAGGAAATGGACAAATTCCTAGAAAAGTACAAAATTCCAAAACTTAATCAGGAAGAATCTAAAAATCTCAGTAGGCCAATAACTATGGAAGAAATTGAAGCAGTCATCAAAAATCTTCCAACAAACAAAAGCCCAGGACCAGAAGCCTTCACAGTGGAGTTTTACCAAACGTTCAAAGAAGAACTAAAACCTATCCTGCTCAGACTATTCCAAAAAATTCAAGAGGAAGGAACACTTCCAAGCCCATTCTATGAAGCCAACATCACCCTAATAGCAACACCAGGTAAAGACAACACATTGAAAGAGAATTACAGGCCAATATCCCTCATGAACATATATGCCAAAATCCTCAACAAAATCTTAGCAAATCGGATCCAGCAGTACATCAGAAAGATCATACACCATGACCAAGTAGGATTTATTTCAGGGATGCAAGGATGGTACAATATCCGCAATTAAATAAAGGTGATACATCACATAAACAAATTGAAAGAAAAAAAAACACACATGGTCATATCAATTGATGCAGAAAAAGAATTTGACAAAATCGAACACCCATTTTTGATAAAACTCTCAGGAAGGTGGGAAGAAAAAGATGATACCTCAACATAATAAAAACCATATATGACAAACCAACAGCCAACATCATACTCAATGGACAAAAACTAACACCATTTCCCCTAAGAACAGGAACAAGACAGGGATGCCCACTCTCACCACTCGTCTTCAACATAGTACTGAAATTATTAGCCATTGTAATTAGACAAGAAGACGAAATAAAAGGCATAAAAATTGGAAAAGAAGAAATAAAACTGCCGTTATACGAAGATGACATATTATACATAAAAACCCTAAAGACTTCATCAAAAAAACTATTAGACTTAATACATGAATTTGGCAATGTAGCAGAATACAAACTTAATGCCATGAAATCTATAGCATTCCTATATGCCAATAGTTAACTTACAGAAAGAAAGACTAAAAAAAAACAATACAATTTACCATCGCACCAAAAAATTAAGCTACCTAGGAATAAACTTAACCAAATAGGTAAAAGACCTCTACTCAGGAAACTGCAGGATGTTGAAAAATTAGAGGAAGACAAAAACAGATGGAAGAACATACCATGTTTTTGGATTCGTAGAATCAACATCATCAAAATGTCCATCCTACCCAAAGCAATGTATACATTCAAAGCACTCCCCATTAAAATACCAATGGCATATTACACAGACCTAGAACGAACTCTCCAAAAATTCATCTGGATTAAAAAAAAGATCCCGAATAGCTGTAGCGATCCTGAGAAAGAACAGAGTAGGTAGGATCTCAATACCAGATATCAAGCTGAATTACCAAGCCACAGTTCTCACAACTGCCTGGTACTGCCACAAGAACAGGCATATAGATCAATGGATTAGAATAGTGCCCAGAAATCAACCCGAACCAATATGCTCAATTAATATTTGACAAAGGAGGCAAGAACATACAATGGAGCCAAGATAGTCCCGTCAATAAATGGTGTTGGGAAAATGGACAGACACATGCAAAAAAATGAAACTAAACCACCAACTTACACCATACCCCCCCAAAAAAAATAAAAATTGATAAAGGACTTAAATGTATGATAGGAAACCATAAAAATATTAGAAGAATCGAAAGGCAACAAAGTCTCAGACATATGCCGAAGCAATTTCTTCACCGATACAGCTCCTAGGTCATTGGAAACTAAAGAGAAAATAAACAAATGGGACCACATCAAAATAAAAAGCTTCTGCACAGAAAAAGAAACCATCAACAATACAAGAAGAAAGCCCACTGCATGGGAGAACATATTTGCCAATGTTATCACCGGTAAGGTTTTAATCTCCAAATTTTATAGGGAACTCATAAAACTTAACAAAAGGAAGATAAACAATCCAATAAAGAAATGGGGAATGGACCTAAATAGACACTTTTCAGAAGAGGAAATTCAGAAAGCCAAGAGACTTATGAAAACATGCTCAAAGTCACTAATCACCCGAGAAATGCAAATCAAAACAACAACACCTGTCAGAGTGGCTATCTTCAACAAATCCACAAACCACAAGTGCTGGAGAGAATGTGGAGAAAAAGAAACCCTTCTGCACTGCTGGTGGGAATGCAGACTGGTGAAGCCACTATAGAGAACATTATGGAGTTTCCTCAAAAAACTAAAAATGGAACTCCCATTTGACCTCATGATCCCACTTCTATGAATATATCCCAAGAAAACAGAAACACCAATTAGAAAGGATATATGCACCCCTATGTTCATAGCTGCAGAATTCACCATAGCTAAGATCTGGAAACAGCCTAAGTGCCCATCTGTAGATGAATGGATTAGAAAACTGTGGTACATCTACACGATGGAATACTATGCTGCTATAAAAACAAAGGAACCCCTACCATTTGCAACAGCATGGATGGAACTGGATAGCATTATGCTAAGTGAAATAAGCCAGTCAATGAAGGAAAAATACATGATCTCACTCATTTTTGGATAATAAAGACCATTATAATCTTATGAACAAAAATAGATACAGAGGCAGACAGCCTCGATTAAACTGTCACACTACAGCGGGAAGGCCGGGGAGGGTTGGGGGGCAGGAGGGGAGGGTAAGAGATCACCCGAAGGACTTGTATGCATGCATATAAGCATGACCAATGGACATAAAACACTGGGGGTTAGGGGAGGCCAGGGGATTGTCAAGAGCAGGGAAAAAAAGGATGCCTATGTAATACTCTTTGTAATACTTTAAGCAATAAAAAAAAATTAAAAAAAAAGAAAAGAGAAATCTCAAAGTAAAGGTCATAAAAAATAGATAGATAGATTGCTATGATGTGCTCTGACATTCCGGGAGTAGACTCTCAATGCAAGGGCTGCACTTGGTGGTCAGTGAACTCCCACAAGGGCAGCACCACTCAGCTGGAAGCTGGGCTGACGACTGGCAAGTGGAGCAGTAGTGGCAGGAACCTCTCCCACTTCCACAGCAGTGCTAAGAATGTTTGGCAACTGGGATTAAGCCTAAGCCATCACTTGGACATCCCCTGATGTCTCCCAGACTACCAGAGGTTGAGGGACTCTGCCAAGTGTACAAAGATCATTCACTGGGCTTCCAATATTACAAACAAACCAAAATAAAATATAACAAAGTTCATATACTTGGAGGCTAAATAGTCTTTTATTGAATAAATGGAGGCCCAAGGTATGAATTTGTGCACGAAAGCAGTCCGGTCGAACTCCCCAGATGGGTAGCATGGGGCCAGGCTGCCAGGGGTTAGTGGCCATTGGCAGTTAACCAGAAGGCCATGCCTCCAATCTGGGTGTTAGCGCATATAGGGGATGTGGCTGACCAGGGGGAAAGGCCAGGGGTGGTTTGCTTATTAGTCCGGCCCTGAATAGGAGATTGGGGGCCGATGGGAGGCCAGGCTGGTTAGGGATATGGCCGTTTGGGTCCCAGATAAGGCTGGTTGGCTGCCGCAATGCAAGTCATAGCCACCAGCCATTCTGGTCATTCTGCCATTTTGGTCACGGGGCTTTTAGGTACAAAGATAGATGACTGGATTACCACATAGATTAAAGAAGAAATTAAAATCATCCTGGAAATAAATGACAATTAAAAATAAAAATCCAGCCGAAACTGGTTTGGCTCAGTGGATAGAGCTTCGGCCTGCTGACTGAAGGGTCCCGGGTTCGATTCTGGTCAAGGGCATGTACCTGGGTTGCGGACACATCCCCAGTGGGAGATGTGCAGGAGGCAGCTGATCGATGTTTCTCTCACATCGATGTTTCTGACTATGTCTCTCCCTTCCTCTCTGTAAAAAATCAATAAAATATAAAAATAAAATAAAAATCCAAAATCTAGGGACACACTGAAAGTAATCCTTAGAGGGAAGGAACTTAATACCATTACAGGCCTAACTCAACAAGAAGAAACATTAACAAATTATCTAACCCCCACAACTTAAAAAGTTAGAGAGAGCAACAGGCAAAGCCCAAACTGAGCAGCAGGAAGGAAATAGTGAAGATCACAGCAGAAATAAATCACATAGAGACCAGAAAACCCCACAAAAGATTAATATAGACGTGAGCTATTTCTTTGGAAGAATAACCCAGATTGATTAACATCTAGCTAGGCTCACCAACAGAACCCAAGTATACAAATTCAGAAATGAAAGAGGGAAAATAGCAAAAGACCCCACAGATATAAAAGGGATTGTAAATAAATACTATGGACAACTCTACTCCAACAAACTGTTCAACCCTGAAGAAATGGACATATTCCTAGAAAAATACAATCTTCCTAAACTCAGTTAGGAAGAATAAAACATAGGACTAGACCAATAACTACTCAGGAAATTCAAGCAGTCACCAAAATAATTTGTAGCAAACAAAAGCCTGGGCTAGACGGCTTCACAGGGAGCTTTACCAAGTGTTCAAAGAAAAACTAAAACCTTCTTCCTTAGACTATTACATAAAATTCAAAGAAAGTACCATTTCCAAACGCTTCCTATGGAGCCAGCATTACTCTAATCCCAAAACCAGATAGAGAAAATACAAAGAAAGAAAAATGCAGGCCAATATATCTCTGATGACCATAGATGTTACAATCCTCAACAGAACTTTAACAAACCCGATGCAACATTACATTGGAATGAGCATACACCAAGCCAAAGCAGATATATTCTGGGGAAGAAGGATGAGTCAACATCCAGATATCAATAAATGTGATGCATCACATAAACAAATTGTAAGAGATTCATATCAATTGGTGCAGGAAAAGCATTTGACAAATCCAACACCCAATTTTGATAAAAACTCTAAGCAAACTGGGCTTAGAGAGATCATACCTCAACATAATAAAAGCCTTATGTGACAAAACTACAGACAAAATCATACTCAATGGGCAAAAACAATTTCTCTAAGAAGAGGAACAAGACAGGGATGCCCACTCTCACCAATTCTGTTCAACAGAGTACTGGTAGTGCTAGGCAATGCAATCAGACAAGAAGAAGTCAAACAAGGCATGCTAAGTGGAAAAGAAGTAAAACTGTCATTATTTACAGATGGCATGGTAATGTCCATAAAAATACCTAAAGACTCCATCAAAAAACTAGGAGATTTAATAAATGGATTTGGCAATGTAGCAGGGTACAAAATTAACACCCGGAATTCCATGGCTTTTTGATACACCAATAATGAACTCACAGAAAGGGAAACTAAAAAACAAAACAAGAAAAATGCCATTTACCAGTGCAACAAAAATTAAGGTACTTAGGAATAAACTTAACTAAGGATGTAAAAACCTGTTCTTGGAAAACTACAGGAAATTGAAAAAAGTGATAGAGGAAGACTAAAGCAAATAGAAGAACATACCATATTCATGGATTGGTACAATCAACATCAATAAAATGTTCATACTACCCAAAGCAATGTACAGTTTTAATGTATTCCCCATTAAAATATCAATGGCGTATCTCACAGACCTGGAAGAAAGTTTCCAAAAATTCCTATGGATTTAAAAAAAGACCCCAAATAGTTACAGCAATCTGGACAAAGAAGAACAAAGTTGGAGGGATCACAATACCAGATATCAAGCTATATTACAAAGCCACCATTCTCAGAACTGCCTGTTACTGGCACTAAACAAGACATAAAGACCAATGGGACAGAACAGAGAACATAGAAGTCGACCCTAACCATTTAGCCCAATTAACCTTTGACAAAGGAGGCAAAAGCATAGAATGGAGTCATACAGTCTCTTCAATAATTGGTGTTGGAACCGGGGTGGTGGTCCGGCCTGGGCGGGGTTGGGCTGGGTTGTCAGCGCCGGCGCTAGGACCACGCCGGCGCTGGCCCTGTTGTGGGGACTCTTGCCCTTCAGCGGGGTCTGGGGCCTCAGGGTGGGGCCCCATGGAGGACCTTAGCCTGGACAGCTGCAGAGAGGAGGACAGGGCGCCAGACCAAGGGGTGACCCGCACCCCAGGCGAGGGTGCACTTCCACGTGACAAGGTTCCTCATGGAGGAAGGTGTCAAGCTAGGGATGCAGTCCACTCCCCTCGCCACTGCCTGTGCCATTTACCGTAAGTTCTTCTGTGAGATCAACCTGGATGGCTATGACCCCTACTTGGTCGCCATGTCTACCCTTTACTTGGCTGGCAAAGTGGAAGAACAGCCCCTGCGAACCCGTGACATCATCAACGTGTCCAACAGGTACATTTGACAAAGGAGACAGGGAGCCCTTGTAGCTGGACTCCGGATTCTGGGTGATCCAGGACAGCATTGTGCAGTGCGAGCTCCTTGTGCTGCGGGTACTGCGCTTCCAAGTCTCCTTTCAGCACCCACACAGGTACCTGCTCCACTACCTGATTTCTCTCAAGAACTGGCTGAATCCTTACAGCTGGCAACGGACCCCCATCTCCGTCACTGCCTGGGCCCTGCTGCGGGACAGCTACCGCGGGGGGCTGTGCTTCCGGTTCCAGGCTCAGCACATAGAGGTGGCGGTGCTCCACCTGGCCCTGCAGGTCTATGGGGTCCAGGTGCCTGCCGAGGCCAAGGCCAGGAAGCCATGGTGGCAGGTGTTTAGTGACGAACTTACCAAGCCAATCATTGATGACATTGTGTCTGATCTCACTTGGATTTATACCATGGACACAGAGATCCCCAAAGAGAATCCTGGGATGCTCTGCTGCCAGGGGACAGCGCCACCACATCGCCCTGAGGGCTGGTCCCCAGAGCACTGGATGGGAGGACTGGTTTTGTGCTGCTGGAGACAGGCCGGTGAAGGAGATGACATGCTGCCACTTTGATTCTCAGGCTTTGACTGTCCCTGGCAGCCATGGTCCAGATGGGGATGGGCGCTGCACCTCCCACGGGCAGGAGGGTGCTGCAGGCAGCTCTGAGGCCTCCAGGTCTGCTTTTGTCCTTTGAAAGGACGCAGACTACAGCCGAGTTTTGGGATTAGTGGAAGGAAAATCAAAGAACGGATGGGACTGTGCCCCAGGGGATTTTTTTAAAGGCCAGATTTAGAGAAAGCAGGACTCAATTAACATAGAGGAAATTTTATTTTGTTTCATTAAAGATATTACAAAGCCAAAATAAAAACATAATAATTGGTGTTGGACATATAGCACAGATACATGCAAAAAAATTAATCTAGACCACCAACTTATACCATACACAAGTATAAATGGGGAATGAATAAAGGACTTAAACATAAGTGCGTAACAATGAAAATCTTAGAAGAATCCATAGGCAACAAAAAAGCAGGCATCTGTTTCAGCAATACCTTTACTGATACAGCTCCTAGGGCAATGGAAACTGAGGAGAAAAGAAACAAATGGGACAATGTCAAATTAAAACGCTTCTGCAGAGAAGAAGAAGCCAACAAATACAAGAACATCAACAACAACAAAATAAGGAAGTCCACTGCCTGGGAGAATATATTTGCCAATGTTATATCCGATAAAGACCTATTCTCTAAAATTTATACTGAACTCATCCAATTAAACAAAAGGAAGATCAACATTCCAATAAAAAGATGGGCATAGGACTAAGACATTCTTGAAAGTGGACATACAGAAAGCCAAGAGACACATGAAAATATGCTCAAAACCATTAATCATCCAAGAGATGAAAATCAAAAGGACAATGAGATACCATCTCACACTGGTCAGAATGACTATCATCAACAATTCAACAAAAAACAAGTGCTGCCGAGGATGGGGTGTAAAAGGAATCCTCTTGCATTACTGGTGGGAATGCAGACTGGTATAGCAACCATGCAGAACAGTATGGAGTTCCCTCAAAAAATTTAAAAAATGTTGCTCCCATTTTAACCAGTAGTCCCACTACTAGGAACATATCTCAAGAAATGACAAACAACAATCAGAAAGGGCATGTGCACCCACATATTTATAGCAGCACAATATACAATAGCTAAGATTTGGAAGAAGCCTAAGTGCTCATCAGCAGATAAATGGATTAAAATCTGTGGCACATATACACATAGGAACAATACACTGCTGTAAAAAATAAAGAACTTTTACCATTCCCAAAAGCATGGAAGGACATGTACAGCATTATGCTAAGCAAAATAAGCCAGTTGGAGAAGGATAAATACCACATGACCTCACTCATTTGTGGAATACAATGAACAACATAAACTATTCAACAAAAATAGATCCAGAGACAGAAAAGCATGGAAATGGTGGTCAAACCTCAGAGGGAAGGCAAGACTAGGGGGAAAGAGATCAACCAAAGGATTTGTATGCATGCATATCAGCATAACTATGGAGATAGACACTGGGGGCAGGGAGGGTAAGGGCATGTGTGGGAGGTGCAGGTGCACAATGGGGAAAAGGAGACATATGTAATACTATATGTAATCCTCTAAACAATAAATATTTTTTTAAAAATGTGTCCCTAGCATTATACCTTTTAAATATAGTAATTTGATTAACATACATACCTAAATTCCCCAGTCTCCCAATAACTTCATGATGGTTGATCTTTTAGCTAAATCAACATGGCATGTGTAAACATAACTCAGGTCACTGTAATTGCTCCACATAAAACTCTTTGGATGTTTGGAACTATTTTTGTAAACAAATCTGAAGTCACATATTCCACCAAGATGTCTGGAACTGATGGGCAGCGACACAAAATAAACAGCCACTGGGCACAGTTCCCACCTTAAGGAATCACTTGAGTTTTCTGGTTCCAAAAAGTTTTCCACATATTTATACACCATGGCCTACTTCCTTACATTTGAGATTCAACAAACATCCCTTGATCCCCTTAATTTTATGAATAAAACACTATCTCCTACCAATATATCTTCGAAAAGTAATTACCTCCTATATTTTTCCTCTTATCTTTTTTGTGCATCATTGTACTTATTTACATTTACTTGCATGTTTATTATTTTTACCATAGAAAATAAGTGCCCAATCAGTAGGGATTTTGTCTTATTCAGAATCATTGTGTAGGCTACAAAACATCACTTGAAAGAAGACACTTAGGAATAATATCTACACAAACTACATTTCTTCTGCTTAGAAACTAGGTAAATAACATCAACTATTCCTCATAAATCAAATAAATGGACTTCTGAACTCAAGGAAAATCATGAGACAAATCCAACTCTTGGCTGATGACAAACCCTAAAAGATAAAGGTAAAGTAAAAGGGTCAATATGTACTGATCCCCTTCAATGTATCATAAAACAGGCTCTCCAAATAAAGGACAGGGACATAAGTGAATTATGTACTAAAAGTCATTAAAGATCAACAAGTTAATATATGGAATAATGAGTATACACACAAATTAACTTAAATATAATATCAAAAGTGTAGGCAAAGCACAAACTTGGTTATTGACATAGAAATCTGCATATGTTACCTTGTCCCAGGGAAGAGTGATACTTAATAAATCCAAAAGAACATGGCTTAAAATAATGGTAAGGTATATTGTAAATATCTGAAAATATAACAGAACCAAAGAAAATATGTACCCCAAATGATGGCCGAATTGTGTGACTTTCAGGGTAATATTAAGGAATATTTGTGCAATGAGCACTGACTACTTTGAAGGATATGGGACACACATTGGCTAGACTTTAAGATAAAAGAGAAATAAGACTATTTACTTCACTAGTACATTAAAGACTCGATGAAAGGAACTCTTATCCACTACTTTAAAATAAATCAGGATACATACATTTTACAAAAATCAGTCTTGTTGCACGATTCAAAAATAATTAACCAGAGAAAAGTTAAGGAAGGAAATGTCATTGAGTTATAGCACACCCAATCTCATAACTCACATGAGTTCCTGTCTTGAAGAACTAAATACCTAGCCCACCTGCTGTGACTCTGTGATGGTTCACCATCCAATTGTGAGCCTGGAGGTCACTGTCCTATACATGGTCAAAGAACAAGCCCAAGTCGCTTGCTTAATCCCCAGTGGGGGACAAGGAGATGGCAGCCGTTCAGTGATTCTCTCTCATCATTCATGTTTTTGTTTCTCTCTCCCTCTCCCTTGCTCTATGAAATCAATACCAATACTTTTTTAAAAAGTATACCAACTTGATGGTAAAGAGACTACACATACCATATTTTCAATACCTTTTTTTGTGCTATGGATATGTTTTCATCAATTGCATTAGCTTCTTACCAACAGTGACCTGATTTCTGCTGACATTATATGTCTGGGGTGAGCAGGCTGTTCTAAATTAGAAAGTGCTTTGAAGGCTTAAAGCACAATTCCATTTGTATTCAAAGTAACTAAGCTAAATGTACTATTTTGCTAAACAAAACGAACATTTCAACATCCTTCCAACCCCACAGTCCAGCACTTTTGTGAAAAAAAAAATAAAAAAAAAATGAATAGTGATGGCTAAATAATCATGGCTCATATGGCATTATCAAATTTTAAAAACAAGAAGAAGGAAACCTGGAAATACTATTACTTAAACCACAGTGCTAGAATTTTATTAAAAGACTTACTTTTTCTTTTTTCAAAAATATATTTTATTGATTTATTTTACAGAGAGGATGAGAGAGGGATAGCAAGTTAGAAACATTGATCAGCTGCCTCCTGCACACCCACCAACTGGGGATGTCCCCGCAACCAAGGTACAAGTCCTTGACCAGAATTGAACCAGGGACCTTTCAGTCTGCAGGCTGATGCTCTTCCCACTGAGCCAAACCGGTTAGGGCAAAAGACTTACTGTTTCATTCATTTCGTTGGCAGTATCTGTCGCATCTTCAGAATTCTCAAAGGTAATAAAAGCAAAGCCTCTGGACTTGTTTCTTGCTACCTCCTTTATCAAACCTACTGGAATTTAGAATTTTAAATGCCACATGCCACTTAAAATTTAACCTCTTAGAGATATTTCAATTTCTCTAAGTTTTTGAGAAATTCTCACAGAGACTCTTAATCCTATATAATAAAAGACTAATATGCAAATTGACAGAACAGTGGAAAGACCAGTCACTATGACACACACTGACCAAAAGAGGGCAGACACTCAATGCAGGAGCTTCCCCCTGGTAGTCAGTGCACTCCCATAGAGGGAGCACCACTCAGTGAAAAACCAAGCTCACAAGTGGCGAGCACAGCAGTGGTGGCTGGAGCCTCTCCCGCCTCCATGGGAGTGCTAACGATATCAGACTGATACCTTAGGCCCAGTTCCACTGTCAGACATCCCCCAGGGGCTCTGGAACTACCAGAGGGCTCAGGCCAGGTTGAGGGACCGCCCACTGAGTTGCATGCACTAGGTCTTTAGATTAATATAATGGACACAGTATAGTACCAATCTTCTGAAACTTGGTAAAAAAAAAAAAAAAAAAAAAAAAAAAAGACAAAGCATTTTGCATCCTCATTACCTTCCCAAAAATCTGTAGGGAACAAACGCCACAGTTAATCTGTCTTATGGCACTCCATGAACCAACCCCATAATAAACTCACAATGTCTTACTTTTCCTCCTTATTACCTGGGACTGTAACATGATTGCAAGGAGGTAGATTAATTCCTGGGCAAGTGGAATAGAGAAACTGAGACAAGAAAATCAAGCCTGGTCAGTTTGTACAGCCTGTAGAAATTCCTTAATCCTCCCCCGCCAAGGACACTTGAGAACAAGTGGTTAATTCAGGGGTGGGCAAACTTTTTGACTTGAGGGTCACAATGGGTTCTTAAACTGGACCGGAGGGCCAGAACAAAAGTATGGATGGAGTGTTTGTGTGAACTAGTACATGTTAACACTGCTGCTGGTGAAGGAGCAGCGGGGAGAGTAAGAGAACCCTCCGCTCTTTAGGCTCCGCGAGCTGGATAGAACAGCCGAACGGGCCGCATACGGCCCGCGGGCCGTAGTTTGCCCATGGCTGGGCTAATATCTGTCTTCCCACATGAGAGACTATTCAGCAAAATCACCCTGGAACTTTCAAGGCGTGAGTGAGAGAGGAGGATGGATGGAGGGGCAGTTTTGTCTTGCCCACAAAACAAACCAGCCTGCTGTCTTGGGGAAGGGTCGAAAGGGGACTTTATCTCACTCACTAGGCAAAGAATCAACAGCCTTGGGACTTGCCAAGATAAAAATTGTCAGACATTCTCATCAACACTGAGGCAGCTATGGCCAATCAAAGGAGACCTTGAAATGCAGTCTGTCCCCTCCCTGCCAGCCCCTCATGCAAGGGCAAAGCCTGGGACTTTCACCCACTCTCCTTCCCCGCCTCCAGAAGACACACCTAGGAAGAAACTAAAGGGCGATTTCTGGAAACAAGCCTCCACACACTCCCCCAGGAGTCCTCTACAGGGCCATCCATGTTTATAGGACCTTCCTGGGCCTTTGGACAGGAAGCAGCCTGACAGGGAATGAGTGTCCATTACCCATCTCGCCAGCCCCAGGCCACAGCACAGCTCTGCATTCTTCTCCTCAGGCATGGCTTGCTATATTGTCCCCAACATTGTGAGGCCCTAACCTTTTTGTCCTCATGCAGTGGGAAGCCATGGCTCAGAGCTACTCAGAGAGGCGCGGCCCTCTAGTGGCTGGCATGGCCTGGCTCCAGAAGCAGGGAGGCTGAGAATCCTGGATGTTATCATTAAGCCAGAGTGGCTGGGGAAGGTTGCAAGGCATGGAGACCAGCATTTGTTGTCTTTCTCTCTCAGGGCATCTGTCTGTTACCTGCCTGTGTGCATATCATCTCTTAGCACCCATCCATTCTCTTTCTTGCATGCATCATCTCTTAACCCATTATCTGTCCTGAGTGCCAACCACCATGCATCACCCACCTGCCATCCTCTGTCATGCCTTGTCTACCTCTCCCTCATCAGTTCTTAAGATTAGTAATCCTGAGCCACTTTGTGGGTGCTGTGAGTCTCCCTTTTCCCCCAGGCATCCCAGTCCTCCATTTATACCAGCTACTTCTCCCCTCCCAGGGGCTGTTGAAAGGGATAACGAGAATAAAACAGGGCAGAGAAAATCTTATTTTGCTTAGCAGATATCTTGTAGCAAGCTTGGAGCCTTGAGCACAGCATAGCCCAGATAACCAGAAGACACCTGGCATGGGAGGAACCAAGGACAGACCAGACCCTCATGTCAGCAGAGCGGCTTGTAGCCATCAAAAATAAATAAAAACTCTCTATCTGCTCTCATGACTGATGACTTTCTCTGTCTCAACCCAATGGCACCCACGTGTCTGGAATAAAATCTCTTTTGATACATCTTGTACCCCCAGACGTCCCACATCACACAGGAACAGCACTCATGGACAAGATGAGGGTGTGCCTTTCAGCAGAGGATCCCCTACCAACAGCCATATCCTGGCAGAATCCCTGTCTGGCACAGAGGACATCCGCTTCCCAGTACCTGCAGAGCTTAAGCACAAGCAGAGGGCCCACAGAGGGAATATCACAGCCACTTGCATGTGGTGGTGAGAGGAGGCCACTGGTCCCAAGCCTCCAACACATCCTAGGGCATGGTGTTTTCCCAGTCTCAGGGGGGCTGTTGCTCTGAAGCTCTCTCAGCAGGGTGGTGCTGCTAGATGGTCAATGTCAGTTCCTGTTGCTACATACTTTGACCCTCAGTCTGGGGCAGGGAAGGGCCTGGCACAGTGAATATGAAAGATGACCATCAAGCCTGGGGGAGGGATGAGCAAGGAGCAGAGGAACAGGAGACAGGTAGGGGAAAGCTGGGGGCCTCTGTGTTATTGCAGAAGCAGTGAGCAGATCTCCCTTTATTAAAATTGACATCACCACTCTGAAAACTAAAACTGGGGCTCTGTACCATAAGGACCTCCTCAGGCAGGAAGCTGGGTCACCAGCCTCTTTCAAGCCCCCTACCAACTCTACACCAGTGTTGTGGCTCTGCAGCCTCTCAATCTCTTTTCCTCTTAGACATTGGTGCATTGGGATTTTCAGTAACTTTTAGGCGCCTGGAGAATTTTTTCAATGTTGGTTTTATTATATTTAAGAGGCATGATGTATCTGTGTGTTTTGTTGATGCTGATCCACCTTAGGGGACCTTTTTCCATTGATGACCTTTTCAACAGAAAGCATGGAAGGGAAGGTGGGAGGAAGAGCAAGAGGGAGAGAGAGGAGGAGGGGGAGGGGGAGGGGAAGGGGAGAGGGTGGGGGAGGATAAGAGGGAGGGTAAGTGGAAAGGGAGGGAGAGGGGAGGGGGAGGGGGAGAGAAGGAAACATCCATTGTTTAACTACAAGCCAGGAACATGCCCTTGACCTGGAATGAAATCTGGCATCCTGCAGTGCCAAGACTGTTGCTCCACCAACTTAGGCACAGCAAGCCAAGGGGGTAATTTAACATTTTTAATCAGAAGGAGCATTGGACAGCGTGAACCATAGAAATAATATGAAGGTCAGAATTTCAGCCCATTTCCAATGAATGTGCCTTCATATTCATTCATAATCAATTATTAAAGTTAAAACATTATTCTTCAGCTGCATTTTAAATGAATGTAAGCTCCCTTGTCTACCTCAGCCTCATTGACACCTTTTTAGCTCAGGCAGATAAAAGCATAGGTTTTCAAAATAGTTAAGACTTTACTAGTGTCATGTCATACTGACATAAAAATTATTCATAAAGAGGTTCAAGTATTGTTATTTGGTCACTGACTTTACAGGAGGCTCAGTTGGAGCACCACCAGCACAAAGGCCCCCTCTGACTTATGGTGATCCAGTCCCTGTGATGATTATTACAGCCACACAGGAGATGGGTATGATGGAGGCACGGCAATTACTGCAACAGCCAATGGGACACCCCTGTAAGAGGTCCTGAGTGTGGTGCTGGCAGCGATCGCAGGATACACCATGTACGCAAGAGAGAGTGAATCATGCAGTATAGTAGCTCACCTGATTGGGCTCTCGGGGAGTCACGGGGGAAGCCCCTGTGACAACAGAATTAGACACTGAAATTAAAAATGATAAGGTACAGACATTTTATTGTAAAGAATTTGGCTTCTGTTATTTAAGAATGACTAGAAGCAAATGGTAGGTTTGGGGGAAGCATCAAGAATTGTAGGTACCATTATGAAATTTCAGGATTGGAGGCAAGGTTTGAATTATTCAAGGTTGTTTCATAAGTGCAGATTTAAATTACAATATACTTAAATGTTTAAATTTACATATTGTATTGTTAAAATATTCAGAATATAAGCACAACCAACAGACCAACAGAGGAAAGACACTGGGAGTGGGTGGATGAGAACAAGTGACTAGGGATACGGGAGGCCAGTGGTAGGTCAGTAGAAAAAAAGAAAGAGACATATATATTACTATTTGTAAAACCTTAATCACTAACATTACAAAAATTTTTCAAAAGAAAGTGTTCTGCAACATGGGATTTCTTGTCTGATTTTACGACAAACACATAAAAGCAATGTTTGGATGGTGAGTTATACTCATGGCCCTAAATTTCCCAGGGTGCCTATGACCATAAGAGCATAAAGTTAAAGTCTTTGAAGTGAACTGTATACAAAATGAAGCAGTGTGTTATTTCGTCATGGCATGCTGCCCTGTTTTCCAATTAGGGAGAGTGAACAAATGAGGTATTCTCCTTGGGAAAACCAAATGGATAAAAGGATTGAAGAACCTCTGAAAAGGCTGCAAAACAAGGATTCCTCCAGCTCTGTGGCCCACACTTTGCACCCTAAGATATGGATAAGGAGCAGGCCTCTCCCACTGGCCCCAGGAGGAGGAGGAGACCTTGGGGGAAGAGATGGTGGTGAGCAGCAATAGAGCAATGTGGCGTGGCAGCACAGCAGCCTAGGCCTTTGCATAAGGAAGATTCGCAGACACCTGTGCAAAGGAGTGTAGGAGGAACATGTCATGCCAGCCCCTGTTGAGGGGCAGGTGGCAAGGCCTGAAGGTGCTGTGGGCGGCCTAGAGGGAGAATTCAGAGGAGTGGCTGAGGTAATCTGCTTTGACTCTGAGAAACAGTGGACATACACACTCCCTCCTCCTGCCTAAGTGCCCCTGCCTGAGCTGGAATTGCACTGCCCTTGTTTTGCTGGTAGTTCCTGTCTCAGGCCCATACCATGAGGCCCTGGTGTCACAGACTGTATTCCTCCCAGCATCCAGGTGTCCCTGTGAGAGAAAAGTAATGGCCCAGGAACCTGGCAGCACACCAGGGGAGAGCCCAGGCATCCCCTCCTCACCTTTCCTGTCCACTAACTGGGGGTCATTGTCCTCTCATAGTACTTCAGGGGATTGAGCCACAGGTCCTTGTTGGTGATCTGGTAGGGCAAACAAACCTGGGTCAGGGGAGCACAGGGACCCAAATCGAAACCCAAGCAGCAGGCGGACACAGGAAGCTGTATGCTGGCATGGCCAGTGACATCCCACCTTAGCAATCCTGCATGATCCTGCCACACTGTGGTCAGAGAACCAGTAGAAGAAGCTGGGGCTGCTGTCCTGGATCCTGTGGCTCTAGGCTTCTCATTCACAATGCTGGGACCACTGAATTGGAGTGGCACGGGACAACCTGTATCCTGCAAGAGAGGGGTCTGTGAAGCTGGGCACATCGCCTTCCAACCCTGCCCACCACCATCTTCAGCCCATGCAGGGAGTCTCCTCTTACCTTTGAGGGTGATGAGATACTCCTTCATAATCACATGGTTGTGGAAGTAGGGGTTGCTGCGGAAGCAGTCTAATGGTGCAGCAACCCCAGGGATGCCTATCTTCCCTCACCTGCAGAAGGAAAGTGGATCCAGGGAATGAAGTCGCAGCCCTGGGCTCCTGCCTGTAGCTGTTTTCAGGGACAGGCCACTTCCACACCTGCCCTCCACCGCTCCTTGGAGCAGAAGGACTGACCTTCAAATTGATCATGTGGCCGAGCATGTTGTCATCTTGGACGCTGGACATAGCCAACAACTCTGGGTCGTTGACAATCTTCTTTGGGTCAAGGAGCCTGCACTCTGGTAGCTGGGCATGGACCAGCTAGAAAGAGCAGCCTGGCCTCTCCTTCCCTAAGGCCACTCCTTCTCCATAAAAGGCAGAAAGGGGCACAGCACCACTCTGTTTCCTGACAGACCCTGATGCCCACCAGACTGTGTTGTGCTGAGGGCTTGACAGGCTACACATCACACATTCCTGCTTCTCACTGAGGAACCGGACATACAGATGGCCTGTAGGGCAGCGTTATTTAGTCCCAGAAGAGCCCATGCAACAGAGCCCTGTCTGTGGCCATCAGCACCTTGTGTATGCGTGCCTCTGCCTTGGAGCTCGGCCCCTGGACCCCCTGGTACCGCTGCTATGGTGCCTATATAAGACGGAGGGTGTCTCCAGGATCCTGGGCCAGACCGGGGCGCACTGCCCCTAGCTTGTCCTCAATGTTCTTTTCTAGGGGAACCATCCCCGCTAACACCGTTCTCCTGCACTGTACCATGCTCCTTGTGATCCTGCTCCTCTACCCTCAAGGATACAGCTGTGAGCCAGTACCCAGGGATTCGCTGGATATTGAGGCTTTTCCATTCAAAATAGTGCTTGAGCCTCTGCCGAGTCCTGCACCTAAGCCGAGAGAAGGCCCTGCTGGCTTGCTCATTCATGGACTCCATCTACAATTGGAGGGCCTGGAGCACGTGGAGAGGGGACCAGGTGAACTTGGCCCTGGGCCCTGACTGGGCCTGCTCCTGCTGCACTGGCTGCTCTTCTTCTGGCTTTGCTTTGGCCTTGGACTGTGGCTCCACCTCTTCCACTGCCTTCATGGTGCCCTCCACTCCCCTTGCAGGACAAACTGCTACCCTGAAATTAATTGCTCCTCCATCCACCTCTCCTCCTGGTGGTCACTCCCTTGCGGATCACCTGGAGCCTGTGCCTCCAGCCTCAGCTCTTCACTCACCACCTCCTCCTGCCTCCCCACCTGCAGATATGGGAAAACCTCCTTCCTTGCCCACGTGCACTGCCATGGCACCACCTGCAGAAGGCCTGCAGTCCACAGGACAAACTGAGCCTGTGGTGCAACTCCTCCCCCAGGCCCTCCTTGTCTTCCCCTTGCTCCTCACTCTGGGTTCCCTGCTGCACCTCACTCTCCTCTCCCTGCACACACTGCTCTGCAGGCACCCAGTCCTCCCCTTCCTGCACTCAAGATAAAGCCAAGCCTGCTGGCTTGTGTCCAACCTCAGCTCCAGGGTGTCAGCCTCTCCAACCTGCATGAAGTTCTCCGGCTTTAGCCCCAAAGCTACGCTCTGAACCTCCTGTGCGCTTATGTACTGGGTATCACCACTTTCCTGCACCGAGGTGAAGCTAAAATCCTCCTGGGCCAACCTGATTGCCCTGTGCTTCCTGGTGCAAAGGCCCTGAGGTTCACTTTGAATCCTCAGGGGCCCTGCAGTTGAAAACTCCCTAGTGGAGCTGAGAGGAAGCGTGCTGCCCCTCTGTCTCCCAAATTGTTGCTTTAGAAGATAGGACAGAGTCACACAGGAAGCAATACAATCTGAATAGCAATTGGAGAAAAATTATCAACCAGGAGGAGAGCCTAAGGGGGCTTTGCTACATCATGAATGCTACTAATTTCTGTATAATAGGTGTGTCAGAAGAACAAGAAGTGGAACAAGAATTAGGAAACCTATTAAAAGAATGAATGACAGAAAACTTCCCTGATATGGGGAAGAAAAAACTCACATAAGCACAGAGAGTCTCAAATAAGATGAGTACACATTTTCATTACAATGACAAAAGGTAATAGCACAAACAGAATCTTAAGGCTGTAAGACAAAGTCAGAGAGTTACCTGCAAAGGATCTCCCATTAGATTATCAAATGATTCCTCAACAGAAACACATCAGGCTAGAAGTGAATGGGAGGAAGTATAAAAATTGGTGCAAAGGAAGGAACTGAATCCAAGATTACTCTATCCAGCCAGGCTATCATTTAAATTTAAGGGGATTTCAGGAAATTCACAGACAAAGCAAACAAACAAACAAAAAGGCTAAGGGAGTTTATTATAAGAAGAAATGATAAGGGTCTGTCATAAAAAGAAGAAATAAAAGGGTAAGAAAGACCATAAGGAGAAAGAACAAAAATGGCTAAAACAAGTACATACCAATAATTATCTTAAACATAAATGGACTAAATGCTCCATTCAAAAGACATAGAGTGGCTGAAATGAGAAGGAAACATGACCCATATATATGCTGTCTACAAGAGACCCACCTCAGTACAAGGGACTCATACAGACTGGTAGTGGACAGATGGAAAATAGTTTTTAGGAACAGGGAAATGAAAAGAAAGCTGGGGAAACAAAACTTAGACCTGACAAAATAAACCACAAAGTGGAGGCCGTCAAAAGAGAAAAGGAAGGCCACATCATATAACTAAAGGGGTCAAGATTACAAGACAATATAACTCTGGTAAACATATATTCATCCATTGCAGAAGCACTAAATACATAAAAAAACCCAAAAACTGGAATATATCAGGGGGAGATCAACAGCAATAAAATCATAGTAGGGGGCTTTAATACCTCATTGACACCACTGGATAAATCCTCTAGGCAAAAAAGCAAATCAGGAAAGAAACAACAATCCTCAGCAACTCACTAGATCAGACAGACTTAATCGACATCTTCAGACCATTTCACCCCAAAGCTACAGAATATACATTCTACTTAAGTGTACATAGGCCCTTTTCAAAGATAGACCACTTGAGACACAAGCAAGCTCTCTTCAAATTCAAGGAGATGGAAGTCATATCAAGTACCTTCTCAGATCACAATGTCACGCTCCTACATAATAAAGATGTAATATGCAAATAAAAAGTCACATCATCACAAGATGGCTGCCTATGACCAGACTGGCAGGGTGTTAGTGAGGGACCACCAAACGACTGAACACACAGGCTGCATGGGGAGACCAGACTGGTACGGGGGTTAATGAGCGATGACCAAACGACTGGACAAGCAGGCTATGTGAGGAGAGTAGGCCAGCTGTGCTTAGTGAGGGACAATCAAACAACTGAACAGCAAGTTGTGTGGGAGAATAGGCTGGCGGGAGAGGGGGTTTGGGGCATTCAGGCAGACAAGGGGGACAGTATGGGCCAACCAGCCAAGCAGGGGAGCAGTTGGGGGTGGCCGGGTCAGCGGGGGATATGGCAGTAAGAGGCGACCAGTCCAGCAGCAGGACAGTTAGAAGTGACCAGTGTGGCAAGGCGGGGTGCAGTTGGGGCAACCAGGCTGGCAGGGCATATTTGGGGGCGACTAGGCCAGCAGGTGCAGTGAAGGGAGACTAGGTTAACAGAGGGGCAGTGGATGTGACCAGGACAGCAGGAAGGGCAGTTAGGAGTGATTAGTCTGGCATGCAGAGGCAGTGAGTGTCTGACAGGCTGACAGGGTTTGGGGGGCAGTTAGGGGTTCCCAGACAGGTAGGCAGGTGAGCAATTAGGAGCCAGTGGTCCCGGATTGGAGAGGGTGTAGGCTGGTCTGAGGGAACCCCCGCCTGCCCCTGCTCCCCGCTCCTTCCCACCACACACACACACACATATGTAAACATTCATATTCTCAGGACAGGCCCCATGGCTTCTGTTGAGCAGTGCCTCATTTTGAAAAGGCCAGCTATCTTCTGTCTGACCATGGCATGTCTATGTGAGTGAATGCCCAAGCCAAGGGAGTTGAGAGCCTAAGGGTCAGGATCTCATGTCAGGCCCCTGCACTCCTGTAGTATACAAGTTCCCTATTTTCTGGCCAAATTACAAGACTTCTCATCAGAAGTCTGTCATTCTTCCCTCCTCCTCCCAAAACACACCCTGAAAGAATGGAACAACATCCATAGTCCTTCTAAGGCCTTGTGTCTCCTCTTCTGTAGCCCTGCCTCTGCTGCTTCCACAGCCTCTTGTTATCTCTTTGCCCAATACTATTACAGTCCCCTGCTACCAACAACACGAAGACAGCAACACCTTTCCAGCTTCTTTATGGTTCTTTAATGTTTTTGGTGTTCTCATTAAGATTATTGTTTCAATATGTCCTTGAAGCTCTCATTAGCATCTTTGAGAAAATTTATAACCATTGTCTTGCACTCTGTATGCAGTAGTTGGCTTGCTTTCATTTCATTCCTTTGTCTCTGCATCTTGGGTGCTTCCCTGGTTTGTTTCTATATACTAGGTAGATTTTCTGTGTCTCCTGACTAGATAGAGTGTCCTTGTGTCATTGCTGTTCAATAGGGCCTAGTGGCTCAGCCTGCCCAGTTACCTGAGCTGGCACCTCCAGGTGGACCGGTGTGGGTGGTGTGTTCAGTCTTGTTGTAGGTGAGCCTTGATTGCTGTTGGCATCCCTGACCTGCAAGCCAAATTGCTGTGAGGACCAGCTGAACCACAGTGGGAGAGGTGCTGTGCATGAGACCCTCCTATAGAGCAGGGCTTGCTTCAGTGGGGCTTTCATGCTCACTGAATGTACCCGTGGAGTATGTCGCTTGTGGGTGTGTAGAGATGTAAGCTGGTAGGTTTGGAATCTGTGCAGCAGGTGCACTGTCCCTGCGCCCTCCCAGGAGGGGCAAAGTCAGCCACTGCCTAGGGACACCTTGCAGGAGCTAGGTTGTCTGGAGATGCCCTCTATTTGTATTGGACTTAGAAATGCCCAGGGGAGACCCAGCATGAAGCAATGCAGATTTCTGCTAGTGCTGGATCTTGGCTTGTTTTTAACATTTTTTTTCTGATGCCAGCTGCTGCTTGTTCGATAGGTGTTAGAGAAGTCTGAAGCCTAAGCCAGGCCAGGCCATGCAAATGGAAAAGCTGTTACAGACAGCTTGGTTGGAGCTGCCGATTAGGTGGGGTGTGGTCTCAGGAAACCACTAAGGTGGAGGAAAAAGTGTGGGCCAAATATGTTGATTAATAAAAGTTATTCAAATGCCCTCTAGAAATAAGCAAAGTTTTACATGTCTCCCATATGATGAGAGATTACATGCATTGCCCTCTCTTCGTTTTTTGCATTGTCAACTTTTATTTATTTTAAAGTGTGCCCAGGTGGTCTACAAGTGTGCAATAGTTTAGAAATAAAGTACTGAATCATTCGTTCAGAGTGATTGGTTATTTTACTTATAGTCTGTATTATTTCTCCGGTTAAAATGCGAGAAGTAAAAATTCTCCGTATGAATTGCATGTCTTTGCTTACAGTTTTAAATGATTTCATCTTTTTTTTTAAATATATTTTATTGATTTTTTTACAGAGAGGAAAGGAGAGAGATAGAGAGTTAGAAACATCGATGAGAGAGAAACATCGATCAGCTGCCTCCTGCACACCTCCCACTGGGGATGTGCCTGCAACCGAGGTACATGCCCTTGACTGGAATCAAACCCGAGACCATTGAGTCCACAGGCTGACACTCTATCCACTGAGCCAAACCAGTCAGAGCGATTTCATTTTTTCTATTTTGAAATAGAATTCTTACATAATCTATAATATGTTTATATCACTCAGCTATTTTTACTTAAATGGGTCCATGAATATAACATTTTAAAGTGTAGTATTTTCATTATAGTAAGTGCTTAAATTCCTTGATGTCCCAAAGTCAAATTGGCTGTGTAAACATAACTCATAGAATAGTAACTGATCCACATAAACAACTTTAGTAAGAAAATTTGGTATTACTTTTGTAAACAAATCCCAAAAAGATTTCTGCCACACAGGGACCCTGATACAAAATGACAGCCATAGAGCCATTCACATATTCTGGGACTAAAATATTTCCTCAATATCTATGCACCTCTGCCACATTCCCAACATTCAAAATTTAGCTAATACCCCTTGGTTCCCTTGATTTTTTATGAATAAAAGCGTTTTCTATTGCCCCACCTGATTCCACATAAATTAACACCCATATTTTCCTTCTCAAGATTCTTGTGCATAATACTACTTAACTTTCTTTTCCTTGAATATCTGTTATCTTTGCCACAAACTCATTGCTCAATAAAATATGGGGTTTGTCTTATTCAGAACCATTAGCACTCAGAAGGCACACGTGTATATATCTGCTGAAAGAAGACATTGAGGAATAATGCCTACACAAATTACATTTTCTTGTGCTTAGAAAGTAGCAAAAAGGGAATGACCATCAATTATTCTTCGTAAGTCAAATAAATGGATCTTTGAATTCAACAAAAATCATGAGACAAATCTAATTATTAGCTACTACAAAACCCTAAATATGAAGGTAGAGTATAAGGGTCAATATGTAAAGAGCACCTTCAACATCCCAGAAACTAAAAGGACATTGAGCAAATTAAAATGACAATGAGAAATCACCTCACTCCTGTCAGAATGGGTACCATTGACAAATGACAAGTGCTGGCAAGGTTGTGGAGGAAAGGGAACCCTAGCACACTGATGATGGGAAAGCAGACTGGTGCAGCCATAACGAAAAAAAAAATGGGATGTCCATAAAAAACTGAAAACAGAACTCCCATATTACCCTGCCATCTCACTTCTAGGAATAAATTTTAGGAAACCCAAAACACACATCAGAAAGAATATATGTTCCCCTATATTCATATCAGCACAATTTACAATTGCTAAGATTTGGAATGCACCTAAGTGCCTATCAGCAGGTGAGTGGATAAGACAAAGAAACTGCTGTACATTTACACAATGGAATACTACTCAGCAGAAAAAAAGTAAGAACTCTTTCATTTCCTAAGCATGGGTGGACCTATAGAACATGATGCTAAGGGAATAAGCCAGCCAGAGGTAGACAAGGATCACGTGATCTCACTCTTATTTGGAATCTCATGAACAAAATAAATTGATTTTAAAAAATGGGGGCAGAGACTTGGAAGCATGGACAGACTGGAAACTCACAGGGAAGGCAGGGGAGTGTGAATGGGTGATGGCTGAGAGATAACCAACCAAGGACCTTGGGTGAATGTATGCACAACCCACAGAAGCAGACAATGGGGGCGGTCAGGGCCTGGGGAATGGAGCTGGAGTGGCCTGGAAGGGTCGCTGGGGGGAAGGAAACAGACATATGTAATACTTTCAACAATAAAGATTAAAAAAAAAAATAACTGCCATGAAAAAAATGGAAAGAAAAAGGACATGTTATCCGTTTTCAGGGGACAGGGGCTGTGTACACATCAGGAGGACAGGGGACTGATGTTAGCTCCTGATCCATAGGTTCTCAATACCTTTTACTTGGGTAGTCACTGACATTGCAATTTTCTCAGACACCTCCCCTTGTCAGCACAGAAGACAGGTGACATTTTCAAGTTGCCATCACTGCTAAACCAGAAGACGCGGAACCGGACCCAGAAGTTACCAACCCTGATCCTCATGGTTCACTGGCTTGTGGATAGCTGACATGGGATAACCTCTAGGCCAAGCTCCATGGGATTCTCATTACCCAGAGACCTGTGGGGAGTCAAGGGTTCCATGCACTGTCAGAGGTCTTCTCTGAGCATTGCAGGTGGATTCATCCCTTCTAAGTCCCAAGGCGTTCCTACCAAGGTGGGGGAACCATTAAGGAGAGAGTGCTGTCAATACCTCTCAAAAATGGACTGGGGTCTGTCCGAAGGTGTATCCTTGCTTTCAAAGAAGAAAGGCTTTACCATGGGCCACACATCTTTGCCCAACATAAGCCTTTCTGGTGGAATTTAAAGGATCATGAATTGGATCAGAGGGGCCTGGGCCCTGGTCATGAGCTGGGGAGGGAGGACAGGAGTTGGAGCAGAGCATGATGCTTGGTATTCACTACCTAAGGCCACAAGGGGTCAGCAAGGGCCTGTAGTTGGGAAAGGTGCTTTCGTTGTTATCCTTTGCTGTGTAGAGTCTCATTAGCTGCATGCTGAGCCATTCCTAAGGGGGACACAAAGAATGTTGACTGTATATGTCAATGCTTATTGTGTCAGAATAATTCCTTTTCTGGAAGTACAGGTAAGCATCTCCCAACAGAGCATGATCAAGAAGGGGTTGAGGGAGAATTACCAATCTCCACCTCTGCCTGTGGTCTCCAAGTAGGGCAGGAATTGGATGGCCCTAACCCCAGCCATCCTGTGATGTTCTTGTTACCTTTGTCCCACACAGCAATGGGGGTATGTCCTACGATTCCTCTGCCTTCAGCACTGTAACTCCTGCAGTAGGAAAGTAAGGACACCCCAAGTCAGGCTTGATTTCCTCAGCTCTGTCATTGGGCTCAGTCTGTCCTGAGTCAGAAACACATGGATGGGGCACAGGCAGGTTTACAGCTGTGAGTATGGGAAACACAGAGTTTATGCCTGTATTATTATTTATTAATCATGGTATTCTTGTCCATATGAACAACTGTAAAGCTACTTTTGCCCCCCCCCCCCCAGATATATGCCCAGCCTTTGTGAGGAATTGACTCTCACATGGTTATTGATTACAGAGGTAGGCAAGTCTCATGAGCTGCCCTATAAGCTAGAGAGACAGTAAAGCTGGTGTTGCCATTCAATTTCAGTACAAAGGCCTGAGAACAAGGGGAAAGGATGATGTGAATGCAAGTCTGAGGGCAGGAGAAGGTGAGATGAGATGCCCCCCTTCAATCCTTGAGACAAAGTGGATGTGAGTTCCTTCTTCCCTGGCCTTTTGTTCTGCTCAGACCCTCAAGTGGGTTGTTTGAGCTCAATCTCATGGGAAGGGCAATGTGTCTTCTATACTGAATCAGCCAGTGAAATGCCGGTCACATCCAGGAACACCCTCACAGACATGTCCGGAAATAATGTGTAATCTGGGAACTCGGTAGCCCACTCAAGATATCCATAATATTAATCTTCAGAGAATGAGGACCTTGCTACAATATGGCACTTTTAGTGCTAAAACCAGGAAAATTCTGGAAAAATGGGAAGAGTTGGTCACAGTGCAGTTTTTCTGGTGCTTAAGCCTACTGATTGAGATGTCCAAACTGTCCTTGGCATTGTATATGCACAGCAGAAATACATATGTGCCAGGTAGAAATTGGATTGGCTCATCGACATATCACAGACACCTTGAGGGTCCTTGAAAAAAGGAGGACACACCATCCAGTATCTCTTTCCTTGTGGGGAAAAGGGAGCCATTTTGGAAAGGCCAGGATCAGAGGTCCTCAAGCTTCTTAAAAGGGGGGCTGTTCACTGTCCCTCAGACTGTTGGAGGGCCGGAGTATAGTTTTAAAAAAACTATGAACAAATTCCTATGCACACAGAGGCAGCAAAAACATCCAGAGGGCCAGATAAATATTTTCAGTGGGCCGCATGTGACCCCTGGGCCGTAGTATGAGGACCCCTGGACCAGGTGATGGAGAGACAGGCATTGTGAGAACTGTCTCCAGATTTGGAGTTCATTGCTCTAAGGAAGAGGACGTGCTCCGTAAAACAGAATTGCAACTCCAGACTTACACTGTTCAGCTTCCTTGGATATGGTGTCACAATGAGGTATCCCAAAAGTCTGATAGCACCTAACTCTCCTCTGTCCCTCAGCAACACAGTCACCATTTCTCACTCTTCTTTCAGCAACGGGCCCAGAGAGGGACCACCCACTGAGGAAGGACATCCTGCCAAGAGAGCCTGGGCACACAGAACTGAAGTGGGCAATAGTAGAAGAAAATCCATCTCTGACGCTCTGCTCTGCAGTAGAGATGAAAGCACTTAAAGTGGAGATTCTCCTGAGAACGGTAAAATGGCCCCACGCATGCATGCCCTCTTCTCTCCATGACTGCAGTTGAAGAGTTGGAAAGAGTTGCATATTCTTGGACTCTGACACATAGGTAAAGAGGAAACTGTCACTGTCCCAAAAGAATAAGCTAGAGAGATGGTTTGCGTGCCATGGTAAGAGAGGCTTCTGAAATGTTTCTCCAGCCCATTGTGAATGAAGGCTGTGGAAGCATCTTCAGAGCATGAAGGGAGCCTGTGAGCACAGGGCCAGTTTAGTTCCCACTGTCCCATGAGCTGGCACCACGGTGTAAAGAGTGTCACTCCTTATATGTAAGCAACAGTAAGGGTCAGCCTCATCCTCTGACTGCAGCCCAGGCATGGTCAGCTTGGCCGTGTTGCCAGACTTGGGGCCAGAGAAGTGCTCAGGGATTCCTGAGGGCCCAAAGCTGACCCCATAAATCAGGAGGTTAGGGTCCATGATAGAGACATAAACAGTACCAGAAGGCATAAATGTAACACGCAGTGCCATCACTGCTTCCAGCAAGGAGATGGTGACCTACTTTCTAGGTGTGCCAGACACTGAGGGCAGACAGGACACAGGACCCTGAAAAGACTAAGAACACAATCTGGCGAGCCAACCTGAGAGAATGGGAATAGTTTGACATGTTTCTTCTCACTCAGGACACACTGAGACCTGGACCCTGGAGCCAACATTGGATGCCCCTGTCCTACCTCCTGTGGGCATCAACGTGGTTCTTGTCTGAGGAATTGAGGACTTCCCTCATGTGATATTAGGAGGAAGGTGAGGTCAGTGACTGAGGTTATCTAGGAAAACACCCAATCGCTGAGATTTTCCCAAGAAACAAGGGCAAATCTGGACTCTCATTCTTTTTCAGCCTTTTCCTTGACACTCTCAGTTGCAATGAGTCCTCATGCCCCCTTGTCCCATCTGCCCAGTGTCTGAGGCTCAGGGCCCTTCATTTCCACTTCCAGAAGTAGAAATATTGGGAAGTTGAAATGTTGGGACGCATCAGACATAGAGCATACCCCTCTGTGGCAGACACAGCCTCAAGGGAATCTCCTGATAAACACCAATGAGGACTTCATACCGGTCAGGGGTAAACCACAGCAAGTTTCCTATCCAAATTAGGACAGCAGCGTACTCTGGAGGCCTCAGGTGATTCTACTGGAGCACCAGAAAAGGCAGCTGAGAGGGAGGTGGCAGACTCTGCTCTGTCTTCTTCTCTTACTCTTTCAAGTCCAATCCAGCTCAGTACCTGGCCTTCTATAATTCCTACATGCATCTGAGCCCAGTTACCTTTGTATCCCACTTCCTTTCGCATGGGCTGTCACCTGCCACAGGAGGTCGACCAGACCCTCCCCTTAGGAACATTTTTCTTGTTTTTAAGTAGTTTTGGCAGAGGGTTAGTGCTCCTGAGGTAGTTCTTTGCCTGGCTTGAGGAGACATTAGACGTTGAGTAAAATCAATTGCAGGAGGAGAAATGGATGAAAAGAAATAGGGTCAAAGGAAGACTTCCCACAATGTTGAAGGTCACAATACCCAGGATGAAGAGAAACCTCAGTAGGATTGATTGCCACTGAGAGGAAAACAGGAAGTGGAATCCTGAGTTTGAGATTCTGGAAGGTGACTTGGCAAGGAGCCCTATCCCAGGTCTTCTCCGAAGAGGGTGGCAGGATGTCAGTTGGGACACACCATGTTTTTCGCTGTGCTCCCTACAGGATCCACTGAAAATACTTACCTCTGAGCCATGTGACTTCTGGAGGCAAAATCTGACTCATGCACAGAGAGATGGTTGGTGTAGTGTATTTTTCAGAAAAGAGTTGGATTTGGAGAACAGATAAGTCAGAACAGACTGGTCCTTGCCAGAGTGACATGGCACTGTACTCAGGTAATGACTGGAAGTTCTATGGATCAAGATGCTCCCACAAAGCTAGGGCACAAAGTTTGTATTGAGTTCATACCGCAGCACAGACATTCGGAAGAGCAAAGAGTGGTGATACCTTGGCTAAGGGAGGTCAGACATCTTTGATGGGATAGAGCTGTGTAAATTGGATATGTTAGGCAGTGGCAATATTCTATGTGATACCATGGCTTCAGTGTCAGTGCCTAAACATGTATGTGCTCCATTAAGTCAGTTTCCACAGTAATGTCTTTGGTGTGAGATAACACTGAAATGGTACTAATCCCTGACCTGTTCAGAAACCCATCAGCTGGACCTGTGGACCAAGTAGACTGAATCCTCATCTCCTGGGAAAAGCGTGGGAAGCCCTGGGCACATTCCAGTTATCCTCATCCTTCCTGCAGGAAGCAGACCTCTGACCTTCATGGAGTTGCACCTTGTCCTCGTTCATTGCACATTGTTCTGTCAGAACCACAGGGACCCAGAGCCAGTGTTGCAGGAGTAACCACTCTCATTAAACAAAATCCTCTACCCGTGTGCCCACATGATAACACATGACATATACATGCTAAGCATGATGGCTGCCAGATTAGGCAAAAGAACCACTTGCAACAATAGTTAATAACTAATAGAGCTAAAGAAATTCATTAAAACACACTAATATTTATTCCTGTAGTGCCCAGATTTCAAAGTTCCCAAGACCCCCAGGGAGCCAGTCAATCCAATGCAAAAGCAAAGAGTCATTTATTTCAAACCTAGGTTTGGCTCCCCTGCCACACTCACCGATGCAACGGTAAGCTCCAGTGGCCGAGAGAGAGAGGCCTGATGGGACAGAGGGTTTTAAAGGGGGGTGGAGTGAGGGCAGGAGAGGGGACTGTGGGCCCCGCTGATTGGCCAGGCGCGAGTCGGTACAGGATGTGGTCATAGTGATGGCGTGCACTTCCCTTGATTATTATTGGTTAGTCCAGAGAAATCCTGGGTGTGGCTAGCAGTGGCTTCTTCCCGTGAGGAAGCACATGGCACCGTCCCAAAATGGAGGACCCAAGGCAAGATGGAGGGCGCACATGTCTCTGTTACAAGATGGAGGACCCAAGGCAAGATGGAGGGCGCAGTCCTTGCCCGGATCCTGCTGCTGCTGCTCGAACTCGCCACAAGGCAGGATGGCCCTCCTGCACAGCACCCGCAGCTGGCCTGCGGGCAGACTGGGACTCCAGCACATCTGGGCGGCACAGGCCCAGCAAACGGGGTGTGGCCGGTGGAGTGGCCCAGCTCTGGAGGAGCGGCATCCACTTGGAGTAGGCCCGGCCATGGGGCTGGTGCACTGCAGCATGGCGGCCTCCCCGAGCTAGGGCACACGCCCCACTCCGCTGTCACTGCTGCTGCCCCGGTCCTGGGGGCAGCGGGTGGGTGGCAGCCCGCGCCGGGCTCCCGCCGTGGGCCAGGGAGCCAATGCCCCCCCCCCATGGGGCCCGGTGGCTGGCCCACACAGGCCCCAGTCCCCCCAACCGGGCCCCGAGGGCCGCATGGACCCTCAGCCCCAGCAGAGGCAAGCGGGGAGCGCCGACCACGGGGGAAGGGAGGAAAGAGCCAGGCAGTGAGGCCTTCCGCTCCCATGACCTCCCCCTTGGTCGGTCGCCGCCCGGCCCCACCCCTCGGCTCGCCGCTGGCCACCACGCAGCCGGTCCGGACACTCGGACCCGCTCTGGGGAGGCCAGGCCCTCCAGTGGGCGTGGAGGGATTTCAGAGCCCAGAGGCCAGACTCCTCCTCCCGCACCGCCCAGAGAGGCAGGTGGCGCGCCTTTCAATTCCCAAACCCATACTTTCAGGTCAAAGAATCACAGTAATTTCCTTTCAGAATGCCAATTAGGAAGAAGATTAAACATCTGGAAATAGTACATGATAAAGAGAGAGGCACCTGACACGGAGGTTCTGTGACACATGAAAGGTCAAGCCCTGTGGTGCTGAGTCTCTGACTGAATCTTATGGGAGAACAGTGGTGGGTACATTGGCCATAGTGACACCAAAAACACTTCTAATCCCTTCCATCAAAAATGACCCTTCTTCCACATCCGATAAAAATTAATAGGTGTCCAATGGTGTTAATTGAGAAGGCAGGGACCATGTCTACCATCTGCGACCCCAAATACCCAGGGAACAGTGTGCTTCTTATTCCAGCAAGGTCTCATCAGAGAGACCCTGATCACCCAATTGCTTGTCCTGGTTCTCCTTGTAATAGTCCCTCTTATGAAATAGTGACTACCTTCTCAAAAGGAAAAGGTGGTCCACCACTGAGGAGAAACACTAGAAGGGCCAATGGGGGCTCCCACAGTCCTATGAACATCGAAATAACATGCAACCTATGGGCCTTGCTGTTACAGTCAGGGGCCATAAACAATCTCAAATGCCAAGGTGGAGGGTCAGCAGAGCCATTACTCTCTGGTCCCTACTGGTGTCCAGCACAGGGACATTGCTCCCCCACCCCACAAACACACACACAAACACAAACACACGCACCCTACAGGCAGGCTCACCCCTCTGACCAGCTTTACACAGAGTGGGACTGAGACTCAGGATCTTCTCCGTGTCTTCATTAGCAGAGACCCTTTCCCACTGAGCTGTGACACGACTCGAGGGGGTCCACGTGAGTCACTGTTGCAGCTTGGACGATTAAAGCATGATGGTAAACAAAGCAGTACTTGGGAAAATGTCACCAAGTGACTTAAATGGAGAAAATTATAGCAAAGACTTAACTTCCAGGTAGGGTGATCATCCATGTCATTTCTAAGAGCTGACATCTTCAGGGCTGGAAGTCAGAGAGGACTTACAGCCTTTAGATCATGAGGTCACACACCAGGGCTTGTGGCAAATGGGCCCAGCTTCCTTTAACACTCCTGAACTTCGTGGCCTGATAGTTACGTGTACTTGTACTGTTTGATGCACTTTAACTGGGATTATCACTGGAAATGTGTTGCAGCATCACGGAAATCTTTGGGGACCCCTGAGGAATGGGGCCACCACCCACAGATTCTGCAAGATCCAAGCAGCCATGGCTGCTTCTAGAAGCATCCTTTAGGTACCTGAGCACAGAGGTGATTCTGAGAGGACACAGAACCTTTCACTCAAACCTGAGCCTCAAACCTTCCTTGGTTCTGGGAAATATTGGGAACATAAAAAGAAAGAAAATCAAATAGGAATGAGGGGAGAAAGGAAGAGAGGGAAATAAATTTTTTTCCTTTATTCTCATTCCCACTTCATTGTGGAGAACTGAATCCAGGTGGTCTGCACAGGTATGAGAGGCTAAGGGATTTAAAGTGAGGATTTCCCAGAGGATTGTGGGAAATCTACCCAACAAGCACATAAGGGACCTGTTACAATGAAAGTTTTGAATGAGTGGTCATCTGGATGCACAAAACACAAGCAAAGATAACAAGCCAGTAACAGAGAGTTTCCTTTGGGGTTGTGTATGAGAGAGGACACTATCTGAAGAAAACAAGCTGCGCTCTCAATGCTTAGGGAGCAGAGGGTTGACAGAGAAAGGATGAATTTTCCTCAGAGCCATGTTGCATGAACCCCTGCTCGGGGTGGGGAAGCATCTTAAGAGCAAGGAGGGAGCCTGTGAGCCCAGGGCAGGTGTTGGTCTCACTTTCGCACAAACTAGCACCACTGTGGATAGTGCCACGGCTCATGTGATGAACAACAGTACTAATCAGCTCCATCTCCCAATGGCAGCCCAGGCCTGGGCAGCATAGCTGTTTTTCCACATTTTAGCAAGAGAATAAATAAGGGATCACTGATGGCCATTTTTGGATTTTATAAACCAGCAGTATAGGGCCATGCCTTGTCATTCTTTGTACCAGGAGACATGATCATAAACACTAAAATCATCGCTGCATCTGGCACAGGTGGAGGAGACTGACTGTCCCAGAGCCTTGGACACTGAGTGAGGCTGAGTCAGGGCAGACTGGGCCCAGGACCCTGAAAACAGCAAAAGCACTCACTGGTGGGTGCAGTGCTGGGGACCTGGTGAGCCTGAAGAGGAGGCAAAGAATCAGGCCAAGGTGAACCCACGGTCCCTTCCATGGAGGCGTCACCTGGGCCCTGAGTGAGGAGGGTGAGCAGGAGCAGAGGCCAGGTCATGGTGGAGCTACACCAACAATGCTGCCTTCTGACACCCCAAGCCTGAGCCTGGCTCCCCACACTTCTCTTATCTTCTCCCCTGCCTCAGAGGAGGGAGGGGCCTCCATGCAAATCTGCTTCCTTCACCTGCCTCACCACATTCCACTCCAAACTGACCTGGAGTCAACATACACCTGCAACCCTGGAAAGAAGAGCTTTACCAAGAATGAAGCTCTTGTCCTGGCTGGGTAGCTTAGTGGGTCACAGTATCATCCTGTTATGGCAAGGTTGCCTGTTTATTCCCATCCAGTGCACATACAGGAATTCATAATGAGTGCTTATGTAATCAGAACAAAAACTCCATGTTTCCCTCTCTCCTCTCCTCTCTCTCTAAATTCAATCAGTAAATGCTTTTGAAACAGTCAAACTCTTTCATATACTATAAGTAAGGTCAGACTGAGCCCAGGACAGCATGCAGAAATGGAGCCAGTCAGGGGATACCTACCTTTTCTCTTGGGGGAGTCCTGGTGTCTCCTGGATGAGCTATCCCAGGACTTCCCCTTTGTGTGGTGTGGGCAAAGGTAAAGGCAGCTTGACTGAGGAATGTTCTGGCACTGCATTTCCTGGGTGTGAATGGCAAAGCTTGGGACTGCATATTGCCCTCCACTCCATCTTATTCCCCTTAGTTAGGATGGCTCCTCTGCATGGTTCCATCCTCTGTCTTTGCAGTGGTTTCATACTGAAGCTGAGCCCTTGCATGCATCGGTTCTTTTAAGAGATATGTATCTGACACAACAGTTTGGGGACCTCATGTGCTCGCAGGGAAGCAGCACTTCAAACTTCATCCCAGTACAGCATAAAGCCCAGCAAGTACCTTCCCCACATCCAGGCTCTTTTGTCCCTAGGTTCCTAAGACTATACATCCCCCTGGGGGTTCAAGACTGTACATTCCTCAGGGAAGGCAGCCGAGGAGAAAGGGGCGATTCCCAGATTACTTCCTTCCCATCTTCTGTCCCTTCCAGCTCAGTACCAGATCCCCTGACCCCTTCAATTTCCCGGTGAGCCCATTGCCGTTTTTCCATCAACTTCCCTTGAACTGGAAGGTGTCGCCTCCCACACCAGGTGGTCCAGATGCTATTCTCAGGGCTGATTAGCATGTTCTACCATAGACTGAGTACAAGGGTGCTGCTTGTGAGGCAGCTCTTGGCTCAAGGCTGAGGACACATTACCTAAAACCACTGAGTAGGAAGTTTGGGTGAGAATCATGGTGCCAGGTGAGACATACTGATTTGTCAAATTGTGAGGAGAAAAGATATTGCACAAAGAAGCAAAGGCTCTGTGGGATTGAGAAGTCCCAGGGGCTTAGAATAGCACAAGTCAGGGTGAGAGATGGGCAGGTTCCATGTGGAGATTCCAGGGAGAGTCTGTTTCCTGGCTCCTCCAGTTGCTAGGTCGCCAGCATTCCATAGCTGTAGCTACATGACTCCAATCTCTGCTCTGTGGTCCCATCTCCTGCTCATCTTCTGTCTTCAACTCTGCCTGCGCACATTGGTAATCACTGTATAAATCAGGGTTCTTCAGAGCAGCAGGAGAATATGAGGACTTGGCTGGTGTGATTACAAAGACTGAGAAACCCCAAGATCTGCAAGCTGGGGGCACCTGGAAAGCTGTTGGTCTAATTTGGCCTGAGACTGAGGACCTGAGAACCAGAGGAGCTGATGGTTTAAGATGCAGTGTGAGGACAGAGGCCTGTGAGATGAGATGTGATGTCCCAGCCCTATGGTGATCCATGAATATAAGGGTGAGTTCCTCCTTTTGTTCTAGTTAGGCTCTCAGTGCATTGATGCTGTGCACATAGGGAGGATGATGTTTTTTTAGGAGTCCACCACTTCGAATGCTAATCTTCTCTGGAAACTAGCTCAGAGACACACCCAGAAATCATGTTTCAGTTGGGCTCCTCTCATGTCCTGTGGGCTGTGAAAACAAGGTATACAATTAACAATCCCAGTCCCCATCTTAAAGTCTTCATCCCATCAGCAACCTCCCTTTTGCCTTATTAGCTAACATTCCCAGATCTCAGGGATTAACACCAGGATATCTTTGTGGCCTCATTACTCAGGCTCTAGAACCAGCCTTCCAGTCCTGCACAGCGATACACACACACACACAAACACACACACACAAGGCTCTGAGAGGCTGTTCTCAGCATGTTTTGCACAGTAGCACATGGAGGTGATTCAGACACAGGAGCTGTTATGCCCAGAGCTCGGGGTCCCCAATAATCCACCACCAGGGAGCCTCCTCCGATGCAAAAGCAACGAGTCTTTATTGATCAATTCTAGAATTGGCTCCCAGCCTCTATCCGGCGCAGCGGTGAGGCGAGAGAGAGTGTCCCAGGAGAACAAAGGTTATATAGGGCTAGCTGTTTGGGGTGGGCTTTAGGAGTGGCGTGAGTTACAGAGATTGGTCAGGGTTTTACAGCATAAGGGTCAGGAAGTGACCATCACATTCTGAAGGTTGGAGCCGTCCTCCACTGTAGCCTTATTAGGACCGTAGCTACATTTCTGGAGCTTCATTGGTCCACTCAGGTGGGTGGTTCGGAGAGTTAGGACAATACCAGCATTCTTGTGGTCACTCTCGGGGGGAGGGCGGGGCGGCTTGGGCTGAGGGCCCAGCCTTGCAAGACAAGATAGAGGAGAGGGAGAAGAGTATGTCCCTGCTTCGTCCTTGAAGAGGGAGGAGGGTGCATTTCTGCTTAGTTCTGCTTAGTTCTTTCAAGTTCCATTCTGTCCCTTCAGAGCTACCCCAAGCCTCCTTTTAAACAGCCTTTAAATTGACCTGGCTGTCCTTTTCTTGAAATACTTTTAATATTAATGGAAACCTGAGAGTCTGTTCCCACTGCTTAGGACTGCAAACAAAGCAAGGGAAAGATCTAGAAATATCCATCAGTATAACCTTGCTCAGAGTCTCGCTTCTGCAGCCCTCACTAGTGCGTCCCATTGAAATATGCCTTACCATACACCAAAGAGGACATTTTCCTCCTACAACCAAAGACATTTTAGGACATCACTTATGAATTCCAACACTGGTTCCCACGTGGTTCTTTGTTTAAGGAATTCCTTCCCTCCCATCACAGGCAGGAAGAGGCTTTCCGTGTAGAGCCTGGGTGACATCTGTTGGCACCACTCAACTTTCTGCCTTTTTTTCCTTGATGTCTAAGGAGGCACCGGGCCCAGCACCTACCTGGCATTACAGAATTGAAGGACAGGTGATCAGGGTGTGACTCCATCTGATAGAGGAGAGGCTCTCCCTGGTCCCTCTGAGGCTCTGCTCCAGGAGGGGCAAGGAGGTTCCTCAAGTGTGGACTGATGGCTACACTCTGAGTTTGGGAAAATACGGAAGAGAGAAGAGCTGGGTACACAAAACTCTGGAAGCACAGCCCAGGTTTGTTCAGAAGGTCTGCACTAGACTCAACATTCATGACACCTGTGGGTGGATGAATTTCTTCATGCTTTTGTCTAGGCATGTTAGGTGAATGCAGTTAGGAGGAAGTTTCTCACCAAACAAATCCCCACACTATCTTTTAATGGGTGGGGCAAAGGAGTCAATTTGGAAATATTTCATCAAGATGGAAAGGACACTGTGCCAAGCGTGGTACAAGGGCAGCGGGTAGGTCCTTGGGGAAGGCAATTCTGTACAGAGCACAGGATTTGTCCCTCCAACTCTCCCCCAGCTCAGTCCTCATGAAATATTCACTGATTGTTGTGTCAAAGTAGACAGAGAGCCTAAAGGAAGTTCTCATCTGTGGTGTCTTTTGTGGTACGCTTTTTTTCAAGGGGCCACCAAACTGGAGTAGGTTCCTCGTGTCCATGTTGAGAGGTGAGAGGAGTTCAGAGAGAACTCCAGCCATGGAGACATAAATGTCCCTGCACACAGGGAAGCAGGAATTAAGTGAGCAGGGATCCTGGGAGCTCAGGCATGTTTGCTCTCATTTTCCCCAGTTGCTTGAGGCACTGTGGTAAGTGCCACAGATGGGATATAAAATAATGACATCAGCCCCCTTCCAGGCTGGAGCTGAGAGATGATCACTGAGGCTGGAGTGCTGAACCAGTAGCCAGAGGAATTGTTTGAGTTCCCTGAAGGCTACAAACTGACAGGATCCATCAGGAGTTGAGAGGCAGTGCCCTTGCCTTATTGGTGGTAGGCCACCTCATTATAACCCGCACTCCTCCCCACCCAGTGTCACTGGCTCTTCTAGAGCTTCTGCTTCAGAGACCTGAATGCTGAGGGAGGTTGAGTCATGAAGAGAGAGTTCATGAACTTGAAAATGAAGACAAAGGCACAGACAGATTGCAAGTCCAGGACCATGGCTCCAGTTGAGCCTCAATGAAATAACTGGTCACCCAAGAAACAAACTATGCCTGTGCAGTGATCAAGGGTGGTGAGGAGCACAGGAACCCAGAGATGCTAGAGGCTCTCAGAGTGCCTCCTGAGCCCAGAGCTGTACAGGGCAGCCTACCCCTGGGGTTATTGGTCTCAGCAGGCTGTCCTGTGTTGGGGGTGGAGGTGGGAAGTTGTTCATGCCTATTCATTCAAAGGCCATCTCTGAGCCTGGACTGTCTTCACTGTCCCCCCTCACTTCAGACCCCTAAAGGTGGTACCATCAAGAGTGTTTGCCTCTTTGGGACCTGGCCAAGAGGATGTGCCTGGTATATATGTTTAAAAATAAATCCAGGAGTGCTCCCCATGGAGACAAGGCCACTGAGCAGATTTACTCAAGGGAGAAGGGCTGAGACCAAAAGACCCAATAAGTGTGAGCCAAGGTTTGTTCCAAAGTTCCACAACAGTCTAAACCAGTGTTCTCAACATTCCTAATGCTGTGACCCTTTAATAAATTTTCCTCATGCTGAACTGGTTTGGCTCAGTGGATAGAGCATCGGCATGTGGACTGAGGGGTCCCAGGTTTGATTCCAGTCAAGGGCATGTACCTTGGTTACAGGCACATCCCCACTGGGGGGTGGGCAGGAGGCAGCTGATCGATGTTTCTCTCTCATCAATATTTCTGGCTCTCTATCCCTCTCCCTTCTTCTCTGTAAAAAATCAATAAAATATATTTAAAAAAATAAATAAATTTCCTCATGTTGTGATGACAGCCAACCATAAAATTATTTTCATTGCTACTTCATAACTGTAAGTTTGCTACTGTTATGAATTGTAATGTAAATATCTGATATGCAGGATGTGTTTCCATTGCTCGTGACCCAGAGGTTGACAAGCGCTGGTAAACAAACATTCATGATACTTGTGCATAATTCACTTTCTCAACTATGGGTGCAAATCTAATATAATTTAGGAGCACTTTAGGGTGCCTGGAGCCTCACCCCACACCCCACACCCACACCCCACTTGGAGGTTTGGCAGAGCCCAGAGACCTCTGCTCAGCACAAAACTTAGTGAGCCCTGGACTGAGGTTGGGGACACTGGGGCCCAAACAAAGTTTCCCTGCTGTGTCCCTAATTGTGGCTGCAGCTGCCATACAGGCAAACAGAGCTGCAGCATCTACCCTTGCAGTGTCTCCCTGTGACCAGTGCTTGCAGCATCTCCCCTGGGACCAGTTTCACCAACAGCAGCCCTCCCCACCCCTGGAAACAAGGTACTCAGCCTTTTAGTACCTGCTGTGCTTCACATAGCAGATGGTCAGGGCCTCCCTGTCCAGTACGGTAGCTACCAGCCTCATGTGATGATTAAGCCCTTGAAATATATCCAGTGCAATTGAGGAGCTGAGTTTTTATTTTAATCTATCAAGGTAACATATACTTTGGTTATTGTTTAGAACACCTTGGGTGTGTGAATGAATCTATTTTCTCAAATGTTAGGAAATGCAAATACAGACCCAGCATTCCTGATTTAAAAAGATACAATTTAGCACTCAGTCCTTAGTGAGATGGCCTGTGAGAGACATCAAACTAAGAAGACTTTGTGCAAAACATGAAGGTAAAATACCTCATTAATATTTTTGTGGCTGCTTGGTTCTTCTAGGCTGGGTGAATAGCCAAATTAACAGACAGAGATTAACAGGAGAAGATCAGGGGTTAGTACATGTGCAAGAAGGTTTCACATAGAATTGATGAAGCCATAAAATTACAAACACACTGAGGCAACATTGGGTATATGACATTTTTAAAGTTTTTAAAACAAGTTTTTTATTGATTTCAGAGAAGAAGGAGTGGGGACGAGAGGTAGCAACATCAACGATGAGAGATAATCATTGATCCTCTGCCCCCCACGGGCACCACCCAGCGGATGCAGCGTGAAATCATTTTCCTACCATGTTCCCTGACAGGAAAATGAATCCTGACGCCTGGCTCATAGGTCGATGCACAACCACTGAGCCAGGCAGACTGGACTATATACTAAGTATTTTGAACAAAGAAGAAAGGAGGGATAATATTTTTCAGAAGTGTGAATGGGCGATTTGCAGGTAGTTGAGGAAGAACAGAACATACCTGTCAGGGAAGTTAAGAAACCATGAGACCCTGGCTATGTAGCTGACAGACATCTGCCTGAACCCTCCTTTAGCCTATAGTTAAGAAATAAAGAAACCAAGATTCTGCCACCCTGAAGCTGATTTTTGTGATATTGATTTTCAGCTGTTTATTAAATAGCCAAAGTGTTAGAGAGCACCTTTGGGCAAACCCAGTGTCTTCCTGGACAAAAGAGAGAGAGGGAAAGACTTTCTTTAGGAAGGTTGTTGCCTTTGCCTAATTGGAGTGGAACATGGTAAACAAGAGGGCTTCAGCAGATGTCTATTAGCTAGATACCCCTCCTCCCCTGTGACACCATCAATCAGGAGTGTGGGAGTGGCTCCCAGACATTGTTGGTCACAGGAGGCAGGGTTATAAATTCCAGTGGCTGCTGTGTCCAGTGCTGGAATTGGTGGCAGTTCAGCTCACCCAGCACACCTCCTGAGCCCACAGCTGGACAGGGCGGAGGCTGGGTCCAGGCTGGCTGGGACCAGGGCCTGGAGAAGAGGGGGAAATGCAGAGGAGGATGGTTCAGGTGAACCTGGAGGGAGGGAGAGGCGTCAGCGCAGGTACCCCCATGAACTGTCCTTGGGAACGGTCACATGTGTCCTGAGGAGAGAGAGGGGAGTAGAGCCCAGGCCATGGGGGAGACCCCGCCAGGACAAATAATTGCCAAATGCATCTAGGAGAGAGGTGGGAGAGCTAGGCTGAGTCTATAGTTCCAATATAAAATAATAGAGTTGGTTCTTATTTGTTTGTTTGTTTCTGTTTTTTATCTGCTCTGCTCTAGGTGCCAATCCCAGATCCACTGGGTCTGAGAGCAGTCATCTCATTTGTCCTCATTACTCCATCTATGTAGCTGGAAACTTTAAACTCTGCTAGTTCATAGGCATGGGGAACGTCTGGAGGAATGGCAGGGTAGGGACACACCAGAAGCCAGCCTCACCACCCTGCTGTTACGCTCCGCCTCCACGACCTCCCCACAGCCTATGATGAAGAGATGCAGGGCCACCTGCATGACAGGGACACAGTGTCCTCTGCCCACTCTCCCTCTCAGATAAGGTCTCACAGTTTGCAGAGTCTGAATATTCCCCAAGTCTGAGTGAGGAGGAGAAAAGCAGCACAATGTGTCTGAGGCTGCCTGTCACTACTTGAGCCAAGTTAAGCAAAGACAGGGTTGAACCACACAATGAGTGTTTACTTCAAGGTGCCCTCAGTATGGGGAGAGCATTCGATCACCTTCGAAATTTGGCTCTCAGCCTCTTGGGGAGACGATAGTACCTGTAGCTGCCAGCTGCAAGTGTCACATACAAAAGGGAGGGGAGGGCCTGCTGTCTGGCCTTCAGGAGCTCTAAGGCTGACCACAAGGTGGCTAATCTTCTAGGACTTTAGGAACAGCTCAGCCCCTTCCTGGGATGAGATTGGAATGGTCAGCCTTCCTGAGAAAGACCCCAGGAGGGGGTCAGGGTGCGGGCACAGCTGCCAAATCAAAGCCTATCCTGTGCCTGGTCTCTTTGCAAAATGCAGTTCTTTTCTGAGTAATGGGCCATGGAGGCAGCCTGTTTTCAGTAGAGCCTGTTTCATCCTCCAGTGTCCCAGGGCCTCGTATTTATAGTTTGTAAGTAATGATTAAACAACTGCGGCTCTATTCTTATTACAAGCCCTTCCTCACTATGAGAAGCTGATTTCCAAGGACACCCAGGAGATGCCTCAGGCCAGCTTGGATGACAGGGCTGGGCCTCAGCTTTGCTCTTCCCCTCTCCCTCTCTCCTCACAAGCCTGACTTTTGTCTCCTAAAGAGACTATGGAAAAGCAGGCAGCAAACCCTGTCAGAATGAGCATGCCAGGCCCCCTGTGTCCCCTGGAGGTGCCACCTGAGAGGAGAGCCCTGGGTTAAGGTTCAGCTAAGGGGCAGCTCTGCCAGCGCCTGAGCACCAGGCTGTGGCTGGTGCCTCCCCACATCTCCTCAGCTTTGTTGGCCTGCTCCTCCTCAGGAGCCTCCTGCCCACTTGTTCTGCTTTCAGGCCCAGGTGTGACTTTGCCAAAGGGATTTGTTGGTGAGAGGAGAACCCCTTCATGAGCAGGGAGGAAGACCAGGAGGCTGCCATCACCTGAAGGCTTAGGGGAGGTGAGCAGAGCAAAAGCTGGATTCAGGCTTGTCAAAGAGCTCTGGTGACACAAACCCCAGGGGAAGGCTGAGGAGAGCACCTGAGGAGAGAGACAATGTAATTGCATCTGGCCAGGTCTCCTCTTCCCTGGGGGTTACTAAAATGTCCCCATCCAGACAGTAGGGACAGTGGACTAGCCCAGGGCAGGGAGCTCTTTTCTAGACCGAGGGCTGCGGTGGGGTGGGAGTGAGGCGCCAAGCCTGGCCCAGGGAAGGAGGAAGGTAAGTGGCAGCCACAACCACAGAGGGAAAGGGGTCCCCAGAAACACAGACCAGGGGTGGCGAGTGGGAGGTTAGCTGGGGGTCTCGGCCTCCTGTTTCTCCCTCCACATCCGCGACCATCCCCACCCTCATGCCTGGAAGCACAGGGTCCCCCTGACAGCCACCCACCCTCTGCAACCCCTTGCAGCCTGGTGGGTGTGGCACAGGCACATCTGTCCCCACCTTCTCTGGGCCTGTTAAAACATGCCCCCCCAACACCTCCCACTGCCCCCTGATCTTGGGATGCTCCTGGTCTCCTGATCTCAGGAGATTTCGACTCCACAGGAACCAGGGCGCCGCCCCAGGAAGCGTGCCAGGTGGCGCCCCTAACCACTTCCTTCCTAACCCCCTCCCTGCTGAGCCAGAGACCATGTGGTGAGGAGCGTGTCCTATGGAAAAGGTAAGTGCACACTCTGGGTTCTTGCTGTCTCTGGGGGTGAACTTGCTTTCTCCAGGAGTGAACTTGCTCTAGTCACTGCAACCCGCAGCCCCTCCCCGCGGCTTTTTCCATCTGAAAATGAGTTCCCACCTGGTTGGAGTGAAGGCCTGAGGTCCAAACCTGGCTCGCTGAGGCGAGGCAGGCCGCCTGCTGTGCCAGAGTGGGAGCTCGCTGAGGGGACTTACACACAACAATTCAAGGAACTCCAGCGTTGTCATTTATTGTGTGACCTCAGCTGGCCAATTTGCACTTGACCAAGGTGGCCCCCACATCCCCCGGTGCCAACTCCCCTGGCCCCTCAATTCTGTGGGCTCTCAGGCCAGCCCAGCCCTGCTCAGGGCGTGGGGGACAGAAAGGGGACAGACAAGTGGCTGCTGGACGGTGGGCAGTGTCCTGGAGGGGGAGGTCACTTTCCGCAGAGCACCAGGCCCATCACTCATCATTTTCCTCTGGTTCAGCTGGTGAGAAAGTGGTGGTCAGGCTGGGAGAAAAGAGGTGATTCCCACTGAGAGCAGCAGAACCCTCTCCTGGTGTGAGTGTGCGTGCGCCTAAGTGTGGGTGAGTGTGAGTGTGTGAATTCTCACCTGATGATATGTTCCTAGGTTCCTTTTCATTCCTATTACTGATTAAGGTATTACATGTGTGTTCTTATCCCCCACTACCCCCACACCCCCACCCCCACCCCGCAAGCATGCCCTCACGCTCACCCCCTGGTGTCTGCGTCCATTGGCTAGGCTTATAGGCATGCATACAAGTCCTTTGGTTGATCTCTCCCCCTTAGCCCCACCCTCCCCTACCTTCCCTCTGAGGGTGATGGTCTGATCCATGCTTCTCTGTCTCTGGATCTGTTTTTGTTCATTGGTTTATGTTGTTCATTATAATCCACAGATGAGTGAGGTCATGTGATATTTCTCTTTCTCGGACTGACTGACTGACTAGCTTTGCTTAGCATAATGCTGTCCAGCTCCATCCATGCTGTTGCAAATGGTCACTGCCCCTTCCTTTTTTGTGGCAGCGTACTATGCCAGTGTGTAGATGTACCACGGCTTTTTAACCCACTCATCTGCTGACCAGCACTTAGGCTGTTTCCAAACCTTAGCTATTGTAAATTGTGCTGCAGTGAACATAGAGGAGCATGCATCCTTTCAGATTGGTAATTCTAGGTTCCTGGGATATATTCCTAGAAGTGGGATCAGTGCGTCAAATGGGAGTTCCGTTTTTAGTTTTTTGAGGAAACTCCATACTGTTCTCCATAGTGGCTGCACCAGTCTGCATTCCAACCAGCAGTGAAGGAGGGTTCCTTTTTCTCCCCATCCTCACCAGCACTTGCCCTTTGTTGATTTGTTGGTGATAGGCATTCTGACAGCTGCGAGGTGGTACCTCATTATCCTTTTGATTTGCATCTCTCAGATGATTAGTGACTCTGAGCAATGTTTCATGTGTCTATTTGCCTTCCTCTTGTCCTCTCTGGAAAAGTATCTATTTAGGTCCGTTGCCCGTTTTTGTGATTGGGTTGTTTATCTTCCTTTTGTTAAGTTGTATGAGTTCCCTGTAAATGTTGTAGATGAAACGCTTATCAGAGAGAACATTGGCAAATATGTTCTCCCATGCAGTGGGCTTTGTTGTTGTCTTGTGGATGTTTTCTTTTGCTATGAAGAAGCTTTTTATTTTGATGTCATCCCATTTGTTTATTTTAATTTTATTTTCCATTGCCCCAGGAGCTGGGTTGGTGAAGATATTGCTTCAGCATATATCTGAGACTCTGCTGCCTGTGGCTTCCTCTAACTTTTTTAGTTTCCCGTCTTATGTTTAAGTCCTTTATCCATTTTGAGTCTATTTTTTGTGTATGGTGTAAGCTGGTGATCTAGTTTCATTTTCTGCATGTATCTGACCAAATTTCCCAGCACCATTTATTGAAGAGACTGTTTTGTCTCCATTGTATGTTTTTGCCTCCTTGTGAATATTAATTGAGTTTAGTGGTTTGGATTGGTTTCTGGGTTCTCTATTCAATCCCATTGGCCTATATATGTATTCTTAATCCAGTGTCAGGCAGTTTTGAGAACAGTGGCTTTATAAAACAGCTTGGTATCTGGTACTGAGATACCTCCTACTTTGTCTTCTTTCTCAGGATCGCTGCAGCGATTTGGGGTTTGTTTGTTTTATAAATATAGTGTATTGATTTTTTATTTCTTTTTAAATATATTTTTATTGATTTCAGAGAGGAAGGAAGAGGGAGAAATAGAAACACCAATGATGAAAGAAAATCATTGATCAGCTGCCTCCTGCAAGCCCCCCACTGGGGATTGTGCCCAAAACCCATGCCTGTGCCCTTGACCAGAATCAGACCTGGGACCTTTAGGTCCCAGGCCACTGCTCTATCTACTGAGCCAAACCGGCGAGGGCAGGGCTGCTTTTTTCTTTTTCTTTTTTACGCCCCTCCCTCCTGCCCCCAACGCTGCTCACACTACCCGCTGCAGTTTGACAATCTGTTTGAGGCAGCTCTGCCTCTCTATCTATTATTGTTTATAATGGTCTTTATTATCCATATCTGAGTGAGATCATGTGGTATTTTTCCTTCATTGATTGGCTTATTTCGCTTAGCATAATGCTCTCAAGTTCCATCCATGCCGTTTCAAATGCTAAGTGTTCCTTCTTTTTTAAAGCAGCATAGTATTCCATCGTGTAGATGTACCACAGTTTTCTAATCCATTCATCTACTGATGGGCACTTAGGCTGTTTCCAGATCTTAGCTATGGTGAATTGTGCTGCTATGAACATATGGGTGCATATATCCTTTCTGATTGGTGTTTCTGGTTTCCTGGGTTATATTCCTAGAAGAGGGATCACAGGGTCAAATGGCAGTTCCATTTTGGTATTTAGAGGAAACTCCATACTGTACTCCATAGTGGCTGCACCAGTCTGCATTCCCACCAGCAGTGCACAAGTGTTCCTTTTTCTCCACATCCTCTCCAGCACTTGTCGTTTGTTGATTTGTTGATGATAGCCAGTCTGACAGGTATGAGATGGTACCTCATTATTGTTTTGATTTGCATCTCTCGGATGATTAGTAACTTTGTGCATGTTTTAATATGTCTCTTGGCTTTCTGAATGTCCTCTTGTGAAAGGTTTCTATTTAGATTCTTTGCCCATTTTTTGATTGGATTTTTTATGTTCCTTTTGTTAAGTTGTATGAGTTCCCTATAAATTTTGGAGATTAGGCCCTTATCAGATATGATGTTGCCAAATATGTTTTCCCACACAGTGGGTTTTCTGGATGTTTTGTTGATGGCTTCTTTTGCTCTGCACAAGCTTTTTATTTTGATGTAGTCACATTTGTTCATTATCCCTTTAGTTTCAAGTGCAATAGGTGCTGTATCAGTGAAGAAATTGCTTCGGCATATGTCTGAGATTTTGTTGCCTTTGGATACTTCTAGAATTTTTATGGTTTCCCATCGTACTTTTAAGTCCTTTACCCATTTTGAGTTTATTTTTGTGTATGGTGTAAGTTGGTGGTCTAGTTTAATTTTCTTGCATATATGTGTCCAATTTACCCAACACCATTTATTGAAGAGACTATCTTGACTGCATTGTATGTTCTTGCCTCCTTTGTCAAATATTAATTGAGCATATTGGTTCCGGCCGATTTCATGGCTTTCTATTCTATCCCATTGATCTATATGCCTGTTCTTGTGCCAGTACCAGGCAGTTTTGAGAACAGTGGCTTTGTTATACAGCTTGACAGCTGGTATTGAGATCCCACCTACTTTGTTCTTTCTCAGGATTGCTGCAGCTATTCGGGTTTTTTTTTTTTATTCCAGATAAATTTTTGGAGAGTTCGTTCTAGATCTGTGAAGTATGCCATTGGTATATTCATGGGAAGTGCGTTGAATTTATAGATTGCTTTGGGTAGTATGGACATTTTAATGATGTTGATTGTACCAATCCATGGACACGGTATGTTCTTCCATCTGTTTATGTCTTCCTCTATCTCTTTTTTAAATGTCCTGTAGTTTTCTGAGTAGAGGTCTTTTACCTCTTTAGTTAAGTTTATTCCTAGGTAGCTTAATTTTTTTGGTGCGATGGTAAATGGGATTGTTTTTATAATCTTACTTTCTGAAAGTTCCTATTGATGTATAGAAATGCCTCAGATTACTTGGGGTTAATTTTGTATCCTGCTACATTGCCAAATTCCTGTATTAAGTCTAGAAGCTTTTTGATGGAGTCTCTAGTGTTTTGTATGTATAATATCATGTTGTCTGCAAATAAGGACACTTTACTTCATCTTTTCCAATTTGGATGCCTTTTATTTTTTCTTCTTTTCTAATTTCAATGGCTAATACTTCCAGTACTATGGCAAAGAGGAGTGGTGATAGTGGGCATCCCTGTCTTGTTCCTGTTCTTAGGGGAAATAGTGTTAGTTTTTGTCCATTGAGTATGATGTTGGCTGTGGGCCTGTCATATATGGCTTTTATTACGTTGAGGTATGATCCTTCTACTCCCGCCTTGCTGAGAGTTTTTATCAAAAATGGGTGTTGGATTTTGTCAAATGCTTTTTCTGCCTCAATTGATATGTCCATGAGGTTTTTTTCTTTCTATTTGTTTATGTGAAGTATCACGTTTATTGATTTGCCGATATTGTACCATCCTTGCATCCCTGGGATAAATCCTACTAGGTCATGGTGTATGATCTTTCTGATGTACTGCTGGATACGATTTGCTAAGATTTTGTTGAGGATTTTGGCATCTATGTTCATGAGGGATATTGGCCTGTAATTCTCTTTCATTGATTGTCTTTACCTGGTTTTGGTATTAGGGTGATGCTGGCATCATAGAATGAGCTTGGAAGTATTTCTTCGTCTTGAATTTTTTGTAGTAGTCTGAAGAGGATAGGTTTTAGTACTTCCTTGAATGTTTGGTAAAACTCTTCTGGAAGCTGGCCAGTCCTGGGCTTCTGTTTGCTGGAAGCTTTTTGATGACTGCTTTAATTTCTTCCATAGTTTTTGGCCTTTTGAGATGTTTTGATTCTTCCTGATTGAGTTTTGGAATGTTGTATTTTTCTAGGAATATGTCCATTTCCTCCAGGTTGTCTAGTTTTTTGGAGTAAAGTTGTCCATAGCATTTTTTAACAATAATTTGTATTTCTGTGGGTCTGTTGTTATTTCGCCCCTGTTGTTTCTGATTTTGTTTATTTGGGTCCTCTCACTTTGCTTCTTGGTGAGCCTGGCTAGGGGTTTGTCAATCTTGTTTATCCTTTCAAAGAACCAGCTCTTGGTTTCATTGATTTTCTGTATTGCTTTTTTGGTCTCTATGTCATTTATTTCTGCTCTAATCTTTATTATCTCCTTCCTTCTGCTCACTCTGGGGTTTTCTTGTTGCTCTCTTTCTAATTCTTTGAGTTGTACAGTTAGATGATTTACTACCATTTTTTCTTGTTTCTTGAGATAGGCCTGTAGAGCAGTAAACTTCCCTCTCATAACTGCTTTCGTTGTGTCCCATAGGTTTTGGATTGTTGTGTTTTCATTGTCATTATTTTCCAGGATGTTTTTAATTTCTTCTTTAATCTCATTGGTAACCCAGTCAATATTTAATAACATGCTATTCAGCTTCCAAGTGTTTGAGTATTTTGGGTTGTTTTTATTGTAGTTTATTTCTGATATTATGCTGTCGGGGTCTGAGATGATGCTTGTTATGATTTCAATCTTCTTGTATTTGGGGAGACTTTTTTTGTGACTCATTATGTGATCAATTTTTGAATGTGTCTCATGAGCACTTGAGTAGAATGTATAGTCCGTGACTTTGGGGTGAAGCGTTCTGAAGATGTCAGTTAAGTCCATCTGATCTAATGAGTCATTTAGGATTGCTGTTTCTTTGCTGATTGTTTGTCTAGAGGACTTATCCTGTGCTGTCAGTGGTGTATTAAAGTCCCCTACTATGATTGTATTGTTGTCGATCTCTCCTTTGATATATTCCAGGATTTTTTTTTTTTTTTTTATAAATTTGGGTGCTCCTGCATTGGGTGCATAATGTTTCCCAGGGTTATATCTTCTTGTTGTATTGATCCCTTTAGTATTATGAAGTGGCCTTCCTCATCTCTTATTATGGCCTTCACTTTGTGGTCTATTTTGTCTGATATAAGTATTGCTACCCCAGCTTTCTTTTCCTTTCCATTTGCCTGCAAGATATTTTTCCATCCCTTCACTTTCAGTATGTGCGAGTTCCTTCTAACGAGGTGGGTCTCTTGTAGACAGCAAATCTATGGGTCATTTTTTTTATCCATTCAGACACTTGATGTCTTTTGGTTGGAGCATTTAGTCCGTTTATGTTTAAACTTATTATTGAAAAGTGCTTGTGTAGCCATTTCTTTTTGTGTGTGATTGTTTTCTTTCTAAGCTTTTTGTTCCCTCTTTTACACCAGTCCCTTTAGCATTTCTTGCATTGCTGGCTTGGTGGTGATAAATTCCCTTAGCCTTTTTTTTTTGTCTGTGAAGCTTCTTCTTTTTTTATTATTAGTTAAGGTATTACAAATGTGTCCTCATCCCCCCCATTAATCCCCAGCCTCCCCCCACCCCACATACAAACTCATGCTCCCATCCCCCTGTTTTCCATGTCCATTGGTTTGGCTTATATACATGTATACAAGTCCTTCGGTTGATCTCTTCCCCTTACCCCTGCCCTCCCCTACTTTCCTTCTGGGGATTGATAGCCTGATCGCTGTTTCTCAGTCTTTGGGTCTGTCCCTTTTCATCAGTCTATGTTGTTGTCTATAATCCACAAATGAGTGAGATCATGTGGTATTTATCTTTCGCTGACTGGCTTATTTCACTTAGCATAATGCTCTCCAGTTCCATCCATGCTGTTGCATAAGGCAAGAGTTCCTTTTTTTTTTTTTTTTTTTTACCACAGCATAGTATTCCATTGTGTATATGTACCACAGTTTTCCAATCCACTCATCTGCTGATGGGCACTTAGGCTGTTTCCAAATCTTAGCTATGGTGAATTGTGCTGCTATGAACATAGGGGTGCATATATCCTTTCTGATTGGTGTTTCTGGTTTCTTGGGATATATTCCTAGTAGTGGGATCAATGGGTAAAATAGGAGTACCATTTTTAGTCTTCTGAGGTAGCTCCATACTGTTCTCCACAGTGGCTGCACCAGTCTGCATTCCCACCAGCAGTGCAGAAGGGTTCCTTTTTCTCCACATCCTCTCCAACACTTGTTGTTTGTTGATTTGTTGATGATAGCCATTCTGACAGGTGTGAGATGATACTGCATTGTCGTTTTGATTTGCATCTCTCGTATAATTAGTGACTTTGAGCAGGTTTTCGTATGTCTTACGGCCTTCTTTATGTCCTCTTTCAAAAAGTGTCTATCTAGGTCCGTTGCCCATTTTTTTTATTGGATTGTTTATCTTCCTTTTGTTAAGTTTCATGAGATCCCTTTAAATGTTGGAAATTAAACCCTTATCGGTGGTATCATTGGCAAATATCTTCTCCCATGTAGTGGGTCTTCTTGTTGTTTTGTTGATGGTTTCCTTTGCTGTGCAAAAGCTTTTTATTTTGATGTAGTCCCATTTGTTTATTTTCTCTTTAGTTTCCATTGCCCTAGGAGCATTATCAGAGAAGACATTTCTTCGGCACATGTTTGCGATTTCGCTGCCTGTGGATTCCTCTAGTATTTTTATGGTTTCCCGTCTTATGTTTAAGTCTTTTGTCCATTTTTAGTTTATTTTTTTGTATGGTGTGAGTTGGTGATCTAGTTTCATCCTTTTGCATGTATCTGTCCAATTTTCCCAACACCATTTATTGAAAAGACTGTCTTGACTCCATTGTATGCTCTTGCCTCCTTTGTCGAATATTAATTGGGCATAGTGGTTTGGGTCGATTTCTGGGTTCTCTATTCTATTCCGTTGATCTATATGTCTGTTCTTGTGCTAGTACCAAGCTGTTTTAAGAACAGTGGCTTTGTAATACAGTTTGATATCTGGTATTGAGATCTCACCTACTTTGTTCTTTCTTAGGATTGTTGCAGCTATTCGGGGTCTTTTTTTATTCGAGATGAATTTTTGGAACGTTCTTTCTAGATTTGTGAAATATGCCGTTGGTAATGTAATGGGGATTGCATTGAATCTGTAAATTGCTTTGGGTAGTATGGACATTTTGATGATGTTGATTCTACCAATCCATGAACACGGTATATTCTTCCATCTGTTTATGTCTTCCTTTATCTCTTTTTTTAGTGTCCTATAGTTTTCAGCATATAAGTCTTTTACCTCCTTAGTTAAGTTTATTCCTAGGTATTTTAATTTTTTTGGTGCAATGGTAAATGGGATTGCTTCTGTAGTTTCACTTTCTTTAAGTTCACTATTGCTGTAAAGAAATGCCATGGATTTCTTAGCATTAATTTTGTATCCTGCTACATTGCCGAATTCATTTATTAAGTCTAATAATTTTTTGATGGAGTCTTTAGGGTTCTGTATGTACAGTATCATGTCATCTGCAAATAAGGACAGTTTTACTTCTTCTTTTCCAATCTGGATGCCTTTTATTTCTTCTTCGTGTCTGATCGCAATGGCTAGTACTTCCAGTACTATGTTGAACAGGAGTGGTGTGTGGGGGCATCCCTGTCTTGTTTCTGTTTTTAGGGGGAATGGTTTTAGTTTTTGCCCATTGATTATGATGTTGGCTGTGGGTTTGTCATATATGGCTTTTATTATGTTGAGGTATGATCCCTCAATTCCTATCTTGCTGAGAGTTTTTATCAAGAAAGGGTGTTGGATTCTGTCAAATGCTTTTTCCGCATCAATTGATATGACTATGTGGTTTTTTTCTCTCAATTTGCTTATGTGAAGTATCACGTTTATTGATTTGCGGATATTGTACCATCCTTGCATCCCTGGGATAAATCCTACTTGGTCATGGTGTATGATCTTTTTGATGTACTGCTGGATCCGATTTGCTAGGATTTTGTTGAGGATTTTGGCATCTATGTTCATGAGGGATATTGGCCTAAAATTCTCTTTCATTGTATTGTCTTTATCTGGTTTTGGGATTAGGGTGATTTTGGCTTCATAGAATGAGCTTGGAAGTGTTCCATCCTCTTGGATCTTAGACATAGTCTGAGGAGGATAGGTTTTAGGTCTTCCTTGAATGTTTGGTAAAACTCCCCTGTGAAGTCATCTGGCTCCGGGATTTTGTTTGCTGGAAGCTTTTTGATTACTGCTTCGATTTCCTCCATAGTTATTGGCCTATTGAGACTTTTAGATTCGTCATGGTTAAGTTTTGGAAGGTTGTATTTATCTAGGAATATGTCCATTTCCTCCAGATTGTCTTGTGTGTTGGAGTAGAGTTGTTCATAGTATTTTCTAACAATCCTTTGTATTTCTATGGAGTCTGTTGTTATTTCTCCTCTTTCATTTCTGATTTTGTTTATTTGGGTCCTCTCTCTTTGTTTCTTGGTGAGCCTGGCTAGAGGTGTATCAATCTTGTTTATCCTTTCAAAGAACCAGCTCTTGGTTTTGCTGATCATTTGTATTGCTTTTTTGGTCTCTATGTCTTTTATCTCCGCTCTGATCTTTGTTATTTCCTTCCTTCCTTCCGCTTACAGTGGGCCTTTTTTGTTGCTCTTTTTCTAACTTTTCGAGTTGTAGAGTTAGGTCATTTATTCTCATTGTTTCTTGTTTCTTGCAGTAGGCTTGTAGAACTATGAACTTCCCTCTCAAGACTGCTTTTGCTGTGTCCCATAGGTTTTGGATTGTTGTGTTTTCATTGTCATTTGTTGCCATGATGTTTCTTATTTCTTCTTTGATATCACTGGTAACCCATTCGTTGTTTAATAGCATGCTATTTAGTCTCCATGTGTTTGATTTCTTTGGATTTTTTTTTTTTGTTGTAGTTGATTTCCAGTTTTATGCCTCTGTGGTCTGAGAAGATGCTTGATATGATTTCAATTTTCTTGAATTTGAAGAGACTTTGTCTGTGACCCAATATATGGTCTATCTTTGAAGATGACAAATGTGCACCTGAGGAGAATGTATATTCTGTGGCTTTGGGGTGAAATATTCTGAAGATGTCAATTAATTCCATCTGATCTAGTGAGTCATTTAGGATTGATGTTTCTTTGCTGAGTTTCTGTTTAGAGGATTTGTCCAGTGGAGATAATGGGGTGTTAAGGTCCCCTACTATGATTGTATTGCTGTCAATCTCTCCCTTGATCTCCTCCAGAAGATTTCTTACATATTTGGGTGCTCCTATATTGGGTTCATATATATTTACCAGAGTTATTTCTTCTTGTTGGACTGCTCCCTTTAGTATAATGAAGTGGCCTTCTTGATCTCTTTTTATGTCCTTCACTTTGAGATCTAATTTGTCAGATATAAGTATTGCTACCCCGGCTTTTTTTTCACTCCCATTGGCCTAACAAACCTTTTTCCATCCCTTCACCATCAGTCTGTGTGCGTCTTTTTTTCTGAGGTGGGTTTCCTGTAGACAGCAGATATATGGATCATGTTTTCTTATCCACTCATTTACCCTATGCCTTTTGACTGGGGAATTTAATCCATTTACATTTAAAGTTATTATTGATAGAAACTTGTTAGTCGCCATTTTTGTTCTTTACCGCTGCATTCCTTCTTTGTTTCCTGTTTTTTCTATTTACAGCAGACCCTTTAGCATTTCTTGCATTGCTGTTTTGGTTGTAATAAACTCCCTTAGACCGTTTTTGTCTGTGAAGCTCCTGATTTGACCCTCAATTTTGATTGATAGCCTCACTGGGTATAGTATTCTTGGATTTGGACCCTTCCTTTGCATGACTTTGTATATTTCATTCCATTCCCTTCTTGCCTGATGTATTTCTGTTGAGAAATCGGTCGCTAGTCTGATGGGGGATCCTTTGTAGGTAACTTTCTGTCTCTCTCTGATTGCTTTTAAGATTCTTGCTCTGTCATTGGTGTTTGCCAATTTAATTATTATGTGTCTTGGTGTCGGTCTTTTTGGGTTCATTTTGTTTGGGACTCTGTGAGCTTCTAGGATTTGTGTGAGTTTTTTCCTTCCTATATCAGGGAAATTTTCTGTTACTATTTTTTCCAACAGGTTTTCTATTCCTTGCTCAGTTTCCTCTCCTTCTGGCACCCCTATTATTCGGATGTTGTTTCGTTTAGCATTGTCCCAGAATTCTCTTAGGCTCTCCTCCTGCTTTTTAATTTTTTTTTCTAGAAGCTGTTCTGTTTGGGTAATTTTTTTCTATCTTGTCTTCTAGCTCGCTGATTCGGTCCTCTGCTTCTTCTAGTCTACTGTTGATGCTTTCTATTGAGTTCTTTATGGGAGTGATGTCATTTTTCATTTCTTCTTGGTTTCTCTTCATTTCCTCTTGGTTCCTACACATATTGTTGAATTCGTCTTTCATTTTTTTCATCCACCTTATGGCCATTTCTCTGAATTCTTTCTCTGACAGGTTGCTTGCCTCCATTGCCTCCATTTCGTTTACTTCATTTCCTGATGATGCCTGTTTCTCTTTCATATTTGGGTAGGTTCTTCGTTTCACCATGATTTCTCTTCTCAAGGTGTTTGGTTATGTAGTTCTCTCTCTGCTGCACTGATTCAAAGGCACAAAATACAACACAACAAGGCACAACGTACAAGGCACCAAACTAAATGCATTCACGATATTAATAACCCCAAATAAAGGTGACCCCCTGAGCGAAGAGAATTAGGGGATAAAGAAGAAAAAAGAGAAAAAGATTAAAGAGAAAAATAAAAAACAAAAAGGAGTGCCGAAATGAGATTGAGAAAAGGGAGAGAAGAAAAAAACAAAAAGACAAAAAAAAAAAACAAAACAAAAACAAAAAACAAAAACAAAAACGAAAACAAAAAACAAAGTAAGAGAATGAAATAGAGGTGGGGAAGAGGCTATTCGTATGGGGAGAAAACTCCAAGAGAACCGCAAACAATCTCAATGAACTCCAGCAGCAGATCCCTGGAGACTAATGCAAACTACAAACAACCGCCAATATCAAGCGAGGCAAGGGAAAACAGAAGCACAAAAATAACCAGATAAAGAAAAAGTATGCAAAACAGAAAAATGAAAATGAAAAACAAAACATTTCCCACACAAGCATAAAAAACCCCAATATACTCAAAATCAAGCAAACACTAGCAAAACGACAGAGAGAGGAAAAAAATCAGATAGTGAAGAAAGATAAGAGAGAGGTGTATATGGATTTAGAGTGAGGGATTGGAAATTAGATATATAAGTAGGGTGAAATTTAGACAGTGGGTAGAAAGAAGGAATAGGGAAAATCCAAAGCAGGAATAGGGTAAGAGAAACAGGACAACAAAGGGGAAAAGTGAGGAAGAGAGTTTTGGCTTAAGGGTAAATGTGAGATAGAGAGAAATGATGCTAAAGGAATGATGAAAATAGAGTGTAGAACACTAATCCCAAAATAAAATAAAGAAAAATAAAAATAATAAAAATAAAATGACACTTGAAAAAATGGTAAAAGGATAGCAATAATACTGGTTAAAAAATGTAGCAATTAAAAAGGTAAAATCAAGTGATGAAAAAAATAAAAAATTATAAAATAATAAAATAGGTTCTTAATGAAATGGTAAAAAAAGAATTAAATATATATAATATATATAAATATATATATATATATATATTATATACATATATATATATATACATATATATATATATATATATATATATATATATATTATATATATATATAAAATATTCAGAAGTGAAGGTGCTTCAGATCTTCCACTCTTATTTTTGGCACGCCTTAGTCCTGCCAGGCATTCAGGGGAGTGTTGAACTTCCCTGCGATACACTGTCCCTCGTGCAGTAAACCACAGACCTGATTTTAAGGCAGGTTGTATTTGTTTACCAGACTGCCTTTATTTGTGATCACAGAAGAGACAGTTTGTGGCTCTGCCTCTGGGTGGCAGTGTTTCTGCATTGACCTCCGAGGCTATAAGTCCTCTCTATCAGTAGGGTTTTTTTGTTGTTTTTTTTTCCTCTATGGTATTAGGAACTGATTTGGGAAAGACCACTGCCCAGAGCTGGTTCCTTGCCACTGCCCACTGTTTCCCAGGCTCCCCAAAAAGAACTTTCCCCTACAGGCTCTGCAAATGACCCCAACTGGGGAATCCCATGCACTGGGTTTAATAATCAAATGCACGGATCTAAGGGGAACTGTAACAAGAGACTGATAGTTGTGCGAATTCACAAGCCTCCACCTTCAAGGTCTGCGCACAGTCTCCGCACACAGTCTCCGCGTGTCCACTTGCCCCTGGCACCAAGAAGCCAGCAGATTGGCAAAGTCCAAGGCTGATCCTTTACATCCAGTCCAGCTATGGGCTCATTTTTCGTGTTCGCTTCTTCCAGCAGCCCTGTGGGGCCCCTTACCCACTCGCGGGTCACGCTGGTCCCAACGGCTGTGGACTCTGTGGGGCGCAGATTCCGCCCCGCGCGCATGGGAGCTCGGTCCTCCCTCCAACCCGAACTGCAAACTGCACCTTTAGGGGATGTCCAACCTTTCCGTGAGAAGAAGCAGTGCTCGTCTGCGTTCACGCAGTCACGCTGCTTGAGATCCCTTGTTTCCAGGTTAGTAGCTGGTCTCTGGATGCCGGCAACAACCACCCAAGATGGCGCAGTCTCCGCTGCTTAGCTGGCACACCACTAGAGGCTTCAGCCGCAGTCTCCAACTGTCCTTTTTTTCCTGGGGGTTCTTGGTCTTTCCTAACTGCAGACTGTCTCTCAGCTGAAAATCCTCTGCCTATTCGGGCTGCATGTTACCCGTTTCAGCTGTTCACACTTATCTGCTCCAGGACAAGACACCAGACACATCCGTTTATACCTCCACCATTTTCCCTCTCCGTGAAGCTTCTTATTTCCCCTTCAACTTTCAATGATAGCCTTGCTGGATAGAGTATTCTTGGATTTAGTCCTTTGCTCTACATCACTTTGTGAATTTCCGTCCATTCTTTTCTGGCCTGATGTGTTTCTGTTGAGAAATCAATGGAAAATCTAATGGGAGATCCCTTGTATGTAGCTTTCGGTCCCTCTTTTGCAGCCTGTAATATTCTCTGTTTGTCCTGAACATTTGCCATGGTAATTATGATGTCTCCTGGTGTGGGTCTTTTCGGGTTCACCTTGTTTGGGACTCTCTGTGCTTATGTGACTTTTTTCTTCCCCACCTCAGGGAAGTTTTCTGATATTATTTCTTCGAATAGGTTTTCTAATCCTTGTTCCTCTTTCTGTTTTTCTGGAACTCCTATTATTTGTATGTTGTTTTGTTTCATGTTGTCCCAAAGCTCCCATAGGCTCTCCTCTTGTCTTTTAGTTTTTTTCTCCTATTGCAGTACAGTTTTGGTGTGTTTTGCTTCCTTGTCTTCTAATTCACTAATTCAGTCTTCTGCTTCTCCTAGATTACTGTTGATACTTTCAATGGCCTTTTTTATTGCAGCTATATGACTCTTCATTTCTTCTTGGGTCTTATTTAAGTTGTTGATTTTTTTTTATCTGTTTCTTCTTGCTTCTTGCATACATTGTTATTTTTTTCTTGTTTCTTCTTACTTCTTGTGGATGTTGTGGATTTTTTTCTCCATCTGGTTTATGCACTCTAGGACCCTTATTCTGAATTATTTTTCTGTCATGTCGCATACCTCTGTATCACTTAGCTGCTTTTCTGGCAAGGCCTCTGTTTCTTTCCTTTGGGGGTTTCTTTGTCTGCCCATGTTTGATCTCTCTGACATATCTAGATGTTGAGTCAATCAGTGTCTGCCCCCTGGGTGGCAGTGGCTCCTTGGGCTGTGGTTGCTCCTCAGGAGGTTGTGGCAGCAGCTGCTCCTCAGTTGGCAGCAGCTCCTCTGTTGGGTGCTGTTCACAGCTTTGGTGGCTCTTCTGGCTGGTGGGGGGAGGCTTCACGTACAGCTGCTGATCCTCAGAGGGTGTGGTGATCAGGAGACTGCTGTTTTTTGGGTCTGCTGTATTGATTTAAGGGCACATAATACAAGACAACAAGGCACAACGTACCAGGCACCTATTTTATTGATTTTTTACAGAGAAGAAAGGAGAGGGATAGAGAGTTAGAAACATTGATGAGGCAGGAACATGAATCAGCTGCGTCCTGCACACCCTCTACTGGGGATGTGCCCCCAACCAAGGTACATGCCCTTGATCGGAATAGAACCTAGCACCTTTAATTCCGGAGGCTGACTCTCTATCCACTGAGCCAAACCTGTTTAGGCTCAGGGTCTTTTTTTTATTACAGATGGATTTTTGCAGAGTTCATTCTAGGTCTGTGAAATATGCTGTTGGTATTTTAATGCGGAGTGTATTGAATCTATAGTTCACTTTTGATAGTATAGCCATTTTCATGATGTTGATTCTACCAACATGGCATGTTCTTTCATCAGTTTTGTCTTCCTCTATTTCTTTTTCAAAGTCTTGAAGTTTTCTGAGTAGAGGTCTTTTACCTTCGTAGCTTAGGTTATTCCTAGGTATCTTAATTTTTTTGGTGGGATGATAAATGGGATTTCTTTTTTCAAACTCTCTTTCTGTAAGGTCACTATTGGTGTAGAAAATGCCATAGATTTCTTGGCATTAATTTTTTAGTCTGCTACATTGCTGAATTTATTTATTACGTTTACTAGTTTTTTGAAGGAGTCTGGGGTTTTCTATGTACAGTATCATGTCACCTGCAAATCATGACAATTTACTTCTTACTTTCCAATTTGGGAGCCATTTATTTCTTTTTCTTGTGTGATCACCGTGGCTAGCAGATCCAGTAGCATTTTGAACATAAGTGGTGAAAGTGAGCATCCTTGTCTTGTTCCTATTCTTGAGGGAAATGGCTTTACTTTTTGCCCATTGAGTATGATGTTGGCTGTAGGCTTTTTATATAATATTTTTATATGGGGAGGGATGATCCTTCTATTCCCACTTTCCTGAGTGTTTTAATCAGAAAAGGCTGCTGCACTTGGTCAAATTCCTTTTCTGCACCAATTGATATGATTGTGTTTTTTCTCTCTCAATGTGTTTATGTGAGGTGTCATGCTTATTGATTTGCGAATGTACCAACCTTGCATCCATGGGATAAATCCCACATAGTCATGGTGTATGATATTTCTAATGTAATGCTGGATCCAGTTTGCTAGAATTTAGTTGAGAATTGCAACATCACTGTTCAACTGGAATATTGGCTTGTAAGTCTCTTTCTTTGTGGTATCTTTTACTGGATTTTTGAGTAGGGTAATGCTGATTCATAAAAAGAGCTCGGAAGTGTGCCTTCCTCTAGAATTTTTCAAAAGAGTGTGAGAAGAATTGGTTTTACTTCTTCTTTGAATGTTTGATAAATATCCGCTGTGAAGCCATTTATATCAGGGCTTTTGTTTTCTGGAAGCATTTTTCTTACTGTTTCAATTTTATCAGTAGTTTTCAGCTTGTTCAGGTTTTTTGCTTTTTCCTGATTGAGTATTGGAAGGTTGTATTTTTCTAGGTATATGTCTATTTTGTCCAGATTTTTGAGGGATGTTTAATGAACTGAAGACACAGAGGTAAGATGAGCACACAGGATGATTGATGTCAGACGGAGGGCTACAGTTCGCTCAGGCATGTAGCAAACTTTGCACTCTCACCATTGTTTTTATTGGGGTTTGGTACAAGGTCAGTGCATCAGCAGTTAATCAATTAAATCTTATTTTGTTCTATATTATTACAATAGCTTATTGAGGACAACTTGCAGCTGTGCCCTTCCTTTCTGTTCTACTCCCATGACTATTTAAACCTAGCCTTTCTCATGCAGGCAAATGTTCCTGGAACTCAAGATTTTTTGCAGTGTTGACCCAGCGCAACTCGCTTGCAAGTCGCGCTGTGCTCCTGATAGAACATTCACTTCTTCTTGGCAGGACTTCAGATCCTTGTTTACAAATGTCCAGCTACAAATCCCCCTTTTTTTCTTGCTTCATTTCATGAAGCATCAGAGATAACACAGCTGTTTTTCTCTTAATTAGTTGCTTGGTTTCCCGAGTCCTTGGAAGACTAAATATAAAATGATACAGAGATAGAGTATTAATAATAGTATTCCAGCAGAAACTCCTAAAGTGGCTTGTAAATGGGGTAGGATTTAATGGTTGCAATCCCTTAACCATATTTTTAACACATTTTGCCCAGTTAATTTATGCAATTTCTTTTGAAATATTTTTTGTATATGAGATTGTAAATGTAGAATTTCTTTTGTTATATTTTTATGATTGAACAAATGTTTTTTAACCTTTTCCCATGGAAACAGACTTTCATTCTAAGGTACAGGAGTAATGCAAATTGATGAATAATTCATATGCATTTGTCTTTGAAGACTTACAATTTGATCTTCTATCATTAATAAAAATGGTAATCGAACACAGGCTTGTACAAAGGCAGTTTATTTAGCATAAAATTGTAAGGTGTAATTCCCAGAGTTATTTTTATAGATTTGCTTATTTTATGCAAATATATGCTTTCAAAGTGTGTAAGGCAGACCCCAGTTTCCATATGTCAGATTGAACAGGATGTCCTTCTTGATGAGGTGTTGGGGGAGCTAATCCTCCATCATGCCATACGATATTCGCATTTGCTTGCGTGGATATGTGCTGGGGTCCAACCCCAGCAGGTCCAGGGGTCCCCAAAGGTATGGGCGGAGCCGGCGATGAAGGAATGACATGGAGACAGTGTTCAGTTGTTCAGAAGCCTAGCCAGGATCTCCAGCCACGTTATGGTCTGGATCTCCAGCGATGTTCTGTTCAGGATCTCCAGCCAGGTTCTGTGTCCATGTTCTCTTGCTAGGTTCTACAGCCAGGTTCTGTGGCCATGTTCCCTCGCTAGGTTCTCCAGCCAGGTTCTGTCACCAGGTTCTAGTCAGGTTCTCTTGCCATGTTCTATCCAGGTTCTGTTGCCAGGTTCTGTCTCTAGGTTCTTCAGCCAGGTTCTCTCTCTAGGTTCTGTGTCTAGTTTCTGTCTCCAGTTTCTGTCCAGGATCTTTTGCCATGTTCTCTCCAGCGAGGTTTTTCTGTCTCTAGGTTCTGTGTCTAGGTTCTGTGTCTAGGTTCTGTGTTTATTTGTCTTGTTACATCTGTATTTATACCAGTTCATTCCAATCCTATCAATCTCTATTCCAAAAGTTAGGGCGTTTCTTATCTCCATTCCAGGGAGTAAAAATTATGTAGCTTAAGCATGATTGTACATAGTTAAAGTGATTAATTACCCGCCTGGCACTTAGTTAAGGGGTTTTATTCCCTCCCTAACTTCAGGGGAAAATCACTACCAGGGGAAACAACCTTTCTCAGAGAGGTGACCTTGGTTAAAACACATAGTGCCAAGAAGGTGAGCAAACATATTAAGAACAGTATGCCATATATGCCAGGTCCCTTGAAACAGCAAGGATGGACTGGCTCCCGGCAGATATGGACTTGATCTCTCCTCTACGCCATCGTAGATCAAGTCCATTGGCTTTGGAACGGGCAGAATCTGAAGGACTCCAATCAATGACGCTTCCATAGGAAGTATTAGATAAAACCCGAAATGTCTCTCCTGGACAGGATTCCCAACCGATCCAATCGGACAAGTGCGTCAATGTAGGAAATGACATGGTGGAAGTAATGGATGTGTACTGTTGTAATCCCAACTAACATTTTAAACCCATGGGCACTCAGAAGAATCAAATGCCTGTTTTTGTTTCAGTAGTAGTGTTTTCAAAACGTTCAGCAGGGCTTGTGCCTATATTGTTAAACAATGGTCTTCTTGACCTAAGCATATTGGCACTCACTGCGTTCCAGTGGTATGCTTTTCTATGACTCTACCTTCCTCTTCTGGTTTTAATGGACCTCGATCATCATAAGGTCCAGGTAAACAATTTGAATCATTAACATAAATTCGAAACTTTGAATCCAACCAAGAAATACCTCTATTCAGTGGGGGATTAGGAATGTAAGCCCAGTATGTATGATTCTCAGCATTTACCTGAGTGGTTATTAGTGCAAGCATAGCAAGGAATAAAGACGATGGCATCACTACGTCTTCTTTTTTTTTTAATATATTTTATTGATTTTTTACAGAGAGGAAGAGAGAAAGAGAGTTAGAAACATCGATGATAGAGAAAGATCGATCAGCTGCCTCCTGCACACCCCCCACTGGGGATGTGGCCGCAACCAAGGTACATGCCCTTGACCAGAATCAAACCTGGGACCCTTCGGTCCGCAGGCCGACGCTCTATCCACTGAGCCAAACCGGTTAGGGCAACGCGTCACTTCTTTACCATGATGCCAAACCAGTTGTTCTCCCTCTTGGGTAAGCTTCTTCACCTGACCCCAGGTTGGTACAGATGAATGTTGCATTGACCATAGAGCTTTGCGGATAAGAGGCCCCGTCAACATCATATCTGAGAAACCCTTTGTCAGGTCACTTAAGTAGAACTTCCTTTTGGTTCCCATGTCTCCGCTTAAGACGCCTCTCAGGAAGCCAGAACTTTTCTTTACCTGTGGAAATATAAGCATAACCTCGCCCCCATCGTAAGACCTATGCAGGATCCCATGACTGAGAGGACTCATTATGATAAAAAAAAAAAAACAGGTTGATTCAATTCTTGTGAAAACTCCTTTACCCAATGTCGCTGAGCAGCAGTACTGTCAGTCTCATCTTGATTTTTAAAAATTAAAGTAAATAGAGCAGTTAATAGTCTTCATTTAGGGGATTCTCCCCCATTTTGTTTTTTGATCATTTCCTTTAAGGTGTGTTTTTGTCTTTCAATAATAGCTGGTCCTGTATTGTTACAAGGGATGCCAGTGATGTGAGTGATATGATGAAATTGAAAAAATGTTTGACATTTTGTAGATAGAAATGCAGAACCATTATCAGTGTAAATATTTTGAGGTATTTCCATTACTGCAAAAGCTTTTAGTAAGTGAGTAATTACTGCATATTGAGAATCAGTGACAATATTTACAGCTTGAGGAAAATGTTGTAATAATAAAACAATGGCAAATAGTTCTGAATATTGTACTGAAGTATATGGAGACTGAATTACCTTTGTTAGCTGTTGAAAATGAAAACCAGCTATTCCTAGCTTGTTAGCATTGGTACAAACAATAGGGCTTTGAATTGGTTCATTAGCTATAATATGATGAGGCCATATTCATTGAGTTTTCTTAAGAAATTGTAACTTTTTTTTTTGTAGGATAACGATTATGTATTTTCTCTAAAAAATGAGCACAAGCAGTTTGCTAATTATCGCATATTCAAAACAATTTTTGAATTTTTTTGACAGTAAAAGGTACTATAATTTCTTCTGGATCTAAACCACATAATGGTCTTTATCTTAATCTTCCCTTGTAAGTAATTTGGCAAATTGTTTGAATATAAGTCTGTATTTTTTGCTGTGTTTTATGAGGTAAGAAAATCGATTCAGTAACATTACTATCTTTAACACGTAACCCTGGAGGGGTTAAAATTGTCTATGGAAAGAATTCTATTTAATTGTGTTTGTGGAATATGCTATTCTATCCAAGTTAATTCTTTCTCTGCAGCAGGGATTAAAACACCTGGGTTATTAAATTCAGATGGCCCTTTCAGGATTTGAAATAAATTAGTCAATTGATAAGTAGGTATATAAAAGCTGGCTCTCAACCAATTAATGTCTCCTAATAACTTTTGAAAATCGTTTAGAGTCTTTAAACTGTCTCTTCTAATTTGAACCTTCTGTGGAATAATGGAGACATCTGTTAATTTTTGCCCCAGATCTTTCCATTGCTCCTGCTATTGTTTCTTTTCTGGGGCTACTTCTAATCTATAGTCTTAGAATTTTTCGAGGAGGTATTGTTAAATCTCCTGTAATTATTACTGAATTTCAGAAGCTATTAAAATATCATCTATATAATGATAAATTAGAGTATTAGGAAATCTTTTTTTGACTATTTCTAAAGGTTGATGCACATATGCCTGACATATAGTGGGACTGTTGAACATTTCTTGTGGTAAGACGTTCTATTGATACCATTGAGTGGGGTGAGCCTGATTTAAAGCGGGGACAGTGAATGCAAATTTCTCACAGTCTTGAGGTTGTAAAGGAATAGTGAAGAAATAATCTTCGTGCCTCTTCCCGAGAGACAGCCTTTTTAATAGCTGTTGTTAATCTTGACAGAAAGTAAGTGTAAGTCTCCCCCGCTTGTTGGGTAATTTTAGTAAAAGCAGGAGATGCCTTTACAGGTGTATCCACTCTCTGCCAAGCTCTTAAACAACATAATTTTATCTGAGTAGTATGCAAATCTGGAAAAGGTGCCTGTGCTTGCAATCGCCCATCCTGTCCAGACCCAGTTAATTCCTGAAATTTTGCTCCTGGAGGCTGTTTTGCTGCATTTTCTCTAGCCATAATGTCTGCTTCCCCTCTCCACCATGTTTTAAATTGTAAATATATTCCTGGATCCAGTACAGTTTTGGCCAAAGCTTCCCAATCTAGGGGAATTAGCAAAATTCCGAGGCATAACCAGTAAGTAATCATGCCTTAAGAGTTAATTGCCTCTTTTAAAATTTTGAGCAATTTAAACTCATGAGGACAATGAGCCACATTAACATAACCATTTGGATATTAGGGATATTGTTGCAGATCCTGTGGCATTTGCTGCCACTGTATCGGAAATGCAAGGAAATCATCATCTCTTCTACGTGTGGGAGGAACAATATCATCTCCAGGTTCTAAATCAAATAATATTTTGTTTATTTCAGTAGGCAACGGCAGCTGGAACTGCCTATGTGCCCCTGTGGAATAATGTGGTGGGTCTGGAGGAGAAGTCCTGGGAGTTACACCGGGCTCCTTCGATAGTGGAGGAACTGGAAAAGCATTTTTGATTAATTCCTGTAGCTTATTAGTGGGTTTAACATGAGGCCATGGGATACCACATATTAAAGCCTTCATATAAATCTTCAAATCTTTTAATAACTCTTGTTCGTCATGCTTTGTTTTGCTTTTCTTTTTTAATCTCTTCCGTTTGCTACCACTAGAATCAGTGCTACTAGTTTCACTTTCTGACAAATCCATGTTTGTTGACATTTCATATGTCCCTCTTTATCAGTCTCTTCTATATCTTCATATCCCTTCAACTTCCTTTCAAAATCTTCCTCTTTGGGTCAGTATTATTTTCATAAGGCAAAGAAGGTAATGTTCTATTAGGCTTGACTTTATCAGTTTCACAAGCAGAGTGAGAAGGAGAGTTAGTAACTTTAACTGGAGTAGCCTTATAATCTGATTTTGACTGCAAAGATTTAAGAGCCATAGTAATCAAAGTACACAAGGACCAAACTTCCTGTCCTATAGGATCTCCATTCTGATGAGTGTGCCGTAGCGCATGAACAATCTGTTTCCAAACCTGTAGATTTAACTGATTTCTGCCTGTCAGTTCAAACCAATAACAATGCCTTTTTATTTCTCTAGCTAATTTTCTAAAAGTGTCTTGAGGTACAATAACCCCAGTGCTTTTAAGCACTCAACGCAGCAGAGTCATATATTGACTCTGCTGTTGGAGAGTTCCCCATTGCGCTGCCTGGCTTGCAGAAAAGTTTGCATAAACCATTGCAGACTTCTTCCCTTTCAGTCCTGTGCATTCCCCGAACTCACCTTAAGGTCCCTGTTTGGGCGCGGAGTGTTGAGGGATGTTTAATGAACCAAAGACACAGAGGTAAGACGAGCACACAGGATGATCGATACGGGACAGAGGGCTACAGCTCACTCAGTCATGTAGCAAACTGCACTCTCACCATTGTTTCCCTTGGGGTTTGGTACAAGGTCAGAGCATCAGCAGTTAATCAATTAAATCTTGTTTTGGTCTATACTATTACAATAGCATATTGAGGACAACTTGCAGCTGTGCCCTCCATTTCTGTTCTACACCTACAACTATTTAATCGTAGCCTTTCTCAGGGAGGTGAATGTTCTGGAAATTCAAGATTTTTTGCAATGTTGACCCAGCGTGGCTCCCTTGCAATTCTCGCTGTGCTCTTGATAGAACATTCACTTCTTCTTGGCAGGACTTCAGATCCTTGTTTACAATGTCCAGCTACACAGGTTGTCCAGTTTGTTGGAGTAGAGTTGTTTGTTGTAATTTTTTACAATCCTTTGTATATCTGTGGGGTCATTTGTTACTTCACCTCTTTCATTTATGATTTTGTTTATTTAGGTCATCTCTCTTTGTTTCTTGGTGAGCCTGGCTAGTGGTTCATGATTGTTGTGTATCCTTTGAAAGAACCAGCTCTTGGTTTCATTGATCTTTTGTATTTTTTTGGAGTCTTTGTTGTTCATTTCTGCTCTGATATTTATTATCTACTTCTTACTGAGGACTTTGGGCATTTCTTGTTGCTCTCTTTCTAATTGATTAAGTTGCAAGGTTAGATACTTCATTACCATTTCTTTCTTGTTTTTGAAGGTAAGCCTGTAGAGCTATGAACTTCCCTATCAGGACTGCTTTCATTGTGTCCCATAGATTTTGGATTGTGTGTTTTCATTGTCATTTGTTTCCAGGATGCTTTTTATTTATTCTTTGATCTCTTTGGTAATCCAACCATTGTTTATAGCATGCTATTTAGCCTCCAAGTGTTCGATTTTTTTCATTGTTTTTATTGCAGTGGATTTCTAGTTTTTTGCCATTGTGACATAAGAAGATGCTTATTATGATTTCTATGCTCTTGAATTTGAGGAGACATTGCCCATGTCCTAATCTGTAGTCTGTCTTTGAAAATTCCCCCTGTGCACTGGAGAAGAAGTATACTCAGTAGCTTTGTGATGAAATGTTCTGAAGATGTCAAATCCTCAGTCCATCTGAACTGGAGAGTCATTTAGGATTGCTATTTCTTTGGAGGTTTTTGTTTAGAGGGTTTATCCAGTGGTGTCAATGGGGTATTAAAGTCCCCAACTATGACTATGTTGCTATCTGTCCCTTAATACCTTACAGAAGTGTGTATTTTATGTATTTGGGTCCTCCTGTGTTGGGTGCATATATGTTTACCAGAGTTATATCTTGTTGTTGAATTGCCCCCTTTAGTATTATGCAGTGGTCCTCCTTATCGCTTGTTATGGCCTTCACTTTCAGTTCTATGTTGCCAGATATCTGTATTGCCACCCCACCTTTTTTCTCATTCCCATGTACCTGAAACACTTTTATTTTCCATCTCTTCACTATCAGTCTGTGTGAATCCTTTGCTCTGAGGTGGGTCTCTTACAGACTGCAAATATATGGGTCATGTTTTCTTATCCATTCACCTACCTTATGTCTTTTGATTGGAGCACTTAATCCATTTACATTTAATGTTGTTATTGATATGTACTTGTTTGTCACCATTTTTATTCTTATATTTTTGTTTCATCTTGCCTTTCTGTTTCCTCTTTTTACAGCAGTCCTTTTAGCATTTCTTGCATTGCTGGCTTGGTGTTAATAAACTCTCTTAGCCCTGTTTTGTCTGTGAATGTCCAGATTCCATCTTCAATTTTGAATGGTAGACTTTCTGGGTATGGATTCAGTCCCTTGTTTCACATCACTTTGTATATTTTAATCCGTCCTCTTCTGGCCTGGTGTGTTTCTGTTGAGAAATCAGTTGATATTCTAATGGGAGATCCCTTGTAGGTAACTTTCTCTCTCTGACAGCCTTTATGATTCTTACTTTGCCATTGTTGTTTAGTTATGATGTGACTTGGTGTTGGTCTTTTTGGGTTCATCTTGTTTGGGACGCTGTGTGGTTCTTACACTTGCATAGTTATTTTCTGGCCAATATCAGGGAAGTTTTCTGTCATTATCTCTTCCAACATGTTTTCTATTTTTGCTTCACTTTGTCTCCTTCTGGTATCCCTACGATGCAGATGTTGTTTTGTTGGGTGTTGTCCCAAAGCTCCCATAGGCTCTCCTCTTGCATTTTAAACTTTCTTTGTCTGACATGTTAGTTGCCACCATTCCATTTAACTTCTTTTTTGTTGATTTCACTTTATTCATTCCTTTGGGGATTGCTTTTTCGTCTCCCTGTTTTGTTGTAACATTTGTATTGTATCTGTGTGCTAGGTTCAACTGCTTTTCTACGCATGTTCTTTTGGGGTGTTTCTACTGGTGTGATCTCTCAGGTCTTCTGGGATTGGTAATCTAGTAGAGCTCCCTACATGAGCTATTTGGGTTTTCTTGAGGTAGTTGGGTCTAAATAAGTTAGTGTCTTATTTGTGGATGAAGTGTTATCACAGGTTAGCAATGTGACTGACACCCAGAATTGTTTTGCAAGGTGTTTTGGATGTTATTATTGTTCCGGCTCTTGTGGAAAAGGTTGTCTGAAGTCTCACTGATATGTACTCACTGTTTGTTCCCAAAGACCATTGCCTGGGATTAAGGAGTCGTGGGGTCTGCGGCTCACAAATTGTGACTTTACCTGGTGTGGTTTGACAGTTGCCTGATTAGCATTACTCTGAAACTCACTATGAGGGCCCAGTGCCCATGAGTGTGCAGAGGCGGGTATCTCGTAGTTTGTGGTTGAGGCAGGGGGATTCTGGCCAAAGTGATTTCCCTCTCTGAATCATGAAGGAGTTTAGGATTCAGCAGCAGACTGTCCAGAGTTAGGAAACCCTGATGGGGGGGTGGGGCAGTGCAGTGGATTCTACCGAGGGAGCCATGCACCCTTGGTTGGAAAGGCACATGCCCAGTGATAGCACACAGAAGGGCCCAGGAGCTGTCTGCAAGGGGTGTGTGTTTGTGGGGCCCACACACTGGATCAGAATGATTGTGCTGTGCCACTGGTATGAGAGCCCACAGACTGACTTAACTGGTGTTTGGTGCCAGGTAAGTTTTGGTCTCTTCCCCTGAGCTTGCACCACTCATGGTAAGGGATGGTTCTTGCAACAAAGTAACTAGTGCACAACCTGTCCCCTGGCTACAGCCCAAGGTGGTCAGGGAGGCCTGGGAGATAGAGAATGGGGATGGAGAGACCTCGCCCTCATGCATTGGGAGTATCAGGCCTCACACAGATGCTGCTGGTACTAAGGTCACCTGGTGGTAACCCCTCGTGTAACTAGTGTCTCAGCAACATTGAGAGTGGCTATTTAAGGACATACTGGTCGCAGGACCCTGAGAGGAGAGATCAAGGCCATGACTCCAGAGTAGTTTGGGCTCGGAGAATTGTCAGCCCTGGGCTGCCGGAAGGTGCCCTCCTTAGTATGATCCACCTGTGCAGAGGATGAGGCGGCGAGGCATAGCGGAGCTCAGGCCAAGAGGGAGACACCCTGGAGCTATGCCTCCTGTGGCCCCAGCGCTGAGCTGGGTTCCCCACCCCTTTCTTTCCCTCTACCTCAGATGTGGGAGGAGCCTACATGCATAACTGCTACCCAGATCTGGTGGGTGACACCTCATCTGTAAATTTACATATTTACAGATCATTCCTAGTTCTCCCTGGGACTATCACACCATCACCTCCCCCATCCTCCTGAAGACCTGACTGGGTCCCTACACCATGGCTGAGCACGGACCTGCCAAGCACCTGGATTGTAGCGGGTGATTGTCAACTAAATGGGCACTCCTGCTCTCTGCCCATGACCCTGATCGTGTCCACCGCTGCCACACATAGAGTGGCATGTTCCCATTTTCCGGTGACTTCTCTGGGCACACTCCCATCAGGCTGTCCCAGGTGATGGCCATGGGAGTCTTACATCAGGAACCAGTGCCTTGATCTTGTGTCACTGTCCCATGACCCACTTAGAGATACGAGTGCAGGCGACTGATTCAGGCCTCAGTTACTGCACGTGGAGAAGGAAGTCAATAGATGGCCCCTGCCAAGGTCTCTTGTCTGGAGAGAGAAGTAATGAGACTTGGAAAGTGAAATGCTTCCGTAATTTCTTAAATTCTGCCAAACATAAGGAATTACTTCTACTCATCATCGTGACTCAGAACCCAGCTTCAGGTTCACTGTGGCCAGCTATCAGACAAGTGTAAATGAGCAACATGGTTGTGACCAAAAAAAGGATGGAGAGGTCCCAGGGCAAGCCATGAGGCCAAAGAGCTTCACACTAAAGGAACTCTTCCAGAGACGGGTGCCCACATAGGCAGCAGGAAGGATGGGACCTTGGAAGCTTATCCAAACCTAGAAAGCAATGTGACAGTTGACCAGGGCATGGAAAAGACTCTCACTCTGTGTGGAAAGTTGTATAAGCAGAAGACCCGCAAGCCATGTTTAAACTACTCTTGAAATAGTTTGCAAAGGTGCATGTCAGTTTTTAATTCTCAAACATTTAAAATCACAGGGTGCTAACTAGTGATTTTACTACTTTATTTATTTACATGTATGGTATGTTTATAACAGAGTTTTTTTTTTGTTTTGTTTTTTCTTTTTTTAAATATATTTTATTGATTTTTTTACAGAGAAGAAGGGAGAGGGATAGAAAGTTAGAAACATCGATGAGAGAGATCGATCAGCTGCCTCCTGCACACCCCCCAGTGGGGATGTGCCCGCAACCAAGGTACATGCACTTGACCGGAATCAAACCTGGGACCCTTGAGTCCGCAGGCCGACACTCTATTCAGTGAGCCAAACCGGTTTTGCTATAACAGAGTTTTTAATGTTGTGATAAAAATTTGTAATGGCTATTGAAAAATAACAACTTTTCCTATGGTTATTAGGATTGCTGGGCAGGGTATACCTGGAGGTACCATTCTGTGAGGCGTGCTCTACAGTGCAAAGCAAGACCAGCATGTGATTTACACATTTTCCTGCCCAGTTGTTTTGTTTTTTCATTTCTCTACTCAGACAAGTGAGGGTTCATGCCTCAGAGATACTCTGAGGAAGACCATGACATTCTCATGAAGTGTCCCTGCAGGTCACCCGGAATAGCAGTGAATGCACCTTAGGCACTCAGTGACTGTTCTTGAGTAAATCATGTATTGAAGAGAGAGAGGAGAGGAGTCTGTCTTTGGCAGGCGTGGATCATCCGACGTGACGACATCCCTGAGAACATGTCCACTCTGCCATTGCGTCCTGCCAGCCCTCCTACAGCGTCCTTGGCATTCAATGGCTAGACCCAGGCATGTCCTGGATGTGAGGCATGTTCTCCTTGGGGAGCAAAAAAGAGGGGCAATCCCTTGTTTAGGTCTAGATGTCATTGGGTCTGAAGTGAAACCAGGTCTTGTAGGGCACAGGCAGGGCAGGTAGTGCCAGCAGAAACTTGTGACTTTGAAAAAGGCACAGAGGACAAAATATGGTAGGAAGAGGTCTGACTGCAGAGGGAAAGAAGCCAGGTGGAAGGCTGTCTGCTCGAAGGCTGGGTTAAGAGAGCGGACGATGGGAAACCCATGCATGGGGACTGGTCCCCAGGGCCTCTGAAGGCCCACAGAGGCAGGGCTTGCTGTGGAACCCAGGAAGGGCATCCTCCTGCCTCTTTGGTGCCTCTTTGGATCCAGAAAGGCAGCTGGGATGTTGATTTTCCTTCTGTACACTGTAGCTTGTCACGTTCTCCAAAACAGCTCAGAAGAATTGGGGAGAACTCCTGATTTCTGTTATCAGTGGGTGTCCCCAGCATGAGATTCCTGATGGGCTGGCTGACATTACAGGGATACATAAAGAGGGTCCCAGACTTGGAGCACATTCTAAGGACCCCCTTCCTTCAAGAAAAGCTCACAAGGGCAGATAACCTGGGATCGCACTAGGAATTTTGTGACTGGAGAAGGAGGTGGCACAGGACGGCCCTACTCATGGGCTGAGAGGCTACTGTGTCCTGTACATAAGTGAGGGCCATGATGAGAGCAGGTGGCAGGTGACCAGGATGTGGTGAAAACATCCCCCAAATTCATGTGTGGGTGCTGGGAGTCGGCGGAGCCTGTGCAATACTGGGCAGGAAGTTCTCCTGCCCCCAGTGCCATAGCACATGCCCTGGGAAAGCAGGCTCCGTATGGGGGGGGGGGGGTGGATAGAGGAGTATTTCTTGCTCATGAAGAAGGCATGTTCGCTCACACTTTGTTTCTCGGTCATTCTATGTGGTCCCTCCTGCCTCCTTGTATCTCCTGGACACTGGGATCTCAGAGAGGCTGCCTGAGCTTGGGCTCCTAATATTTTCCAGTTTCTGCCTGGTGCATGTAATATCTGTGTTAATGAGAAAATCTCAGCCCCCAGGTGTCACAACTCAGGCATTAAGCCCATAATACCAAGTCTAGACTCAACTGCTGACCTAATTACTGTTTGAACCTCTTCTAGAAACCTCACCAGCCAGCCTGGAATTTTCAGGTCAACACCAGTGTGGTAATCTGTCACGTGGTCCCTCTGCCTGGAATATGAGAGTTATTTGGGCATCACAATGCAGGGGGTAGACTAGAGTAGAAAAGTTGCTCCTCTCTGTCTCTCTCTCTCTCTTTGCTCCCCAACCCCACTCTCTGGCTCTATCTCTGTCTGTGTCTCCCTTGATTTCAAAAGATCTAGTGTGTGACTCAGTACAGCATGGGGATATCCCAAACTATGGCATATCCTTACATGCCAAGCACAGCTTCAAATCTTCTGAAGGGGAAGGTATATCTGTGCACTCTGCTTAATCCTGAGAGAGGACATCTTCCCTCACAATCTGAGTGAGAGTTTTAGGCCTGGGCCCAGAAGGAGCTTTTTGAAGCCAAATTTGCATGGATTGTTCCCTGGGGTTGAGCAAATATTAGTCATTTATACAGACTTTGGCAGTCATGTTTAGGGCCGTGGCCCCTGGAACTTGGCTGGGAATCACCTGCTGCCTGTGAAAGGTTGGGATGTGGAAGAGGATGCCTGAGCTAAAGAGAATGCCCTCTGTAGCAGCTCCTTGGTAAGGATACACAGGTCTTTTGGCCCACATTTATTTTTCACTGTGCCTCCAAGATTCCAAAGAGCCCACGACTCTCAGCCCTCAGTGGCTTTCAGAATTGGATAAGTCACATCCCAGGTGCAGCTGCCACACCCCTCCTCTGGCCTCTCCACAACCCACATTTTCAAATTTACTATTCTAAAGCCAGTTTGCTGAGCTGATCTGGTTCTTCTGGGAAGAAATGCCCTTTACCGCCACAGAGGGAGGGTGACAGAATCTCCTGCCTATACTCCCCGTCAGCTTGGGTTTAAGGGATCCACCCAGTTTCCTTCTACACCGCTAGCCTTTTAAGTTCTCAAGTTGATGCAGTCAGTGTCTTTGAGTTTCCCCAATGTTCACTTTGTCCTGGGTAATTCACTTGGTCCCATTCCAAATATGCAGCCTCTCCCTTCTCCTGATCAATCCCTACATGTGATTTTGGCCTGACCTCCTCTGGGGAAGGGTTGCTCCTCAAAACCTGGAAGACCAACTGTCCCTCTCTTCCTCTTTGAATGGGCACGGGATTTGCAATTGTAGGTAACATCAAGTCTTAGGGGCTGTTTGTTACTCAATGCTGTTTCATTGAAATTCTTTCTCTCTTGAGATGATACACTGCCTCCCTAAAGGTGTGTTAACGGGAACATTAGGGAATTTTTATGTGGCATCAACACCCCCATCAACTCTACTTCCAGGCTGGTTTCCTTTTCTTTTCCTTTCATGAATAGACCTAGGGTTCAGTTGGAGGTGTGGAGAGTGCAAAACCCCATCAGGATTAAATGCCTGGAGATCCAGGGCTAAGGTTTTGCTCTCAGGTGGAAGTAGCCATTTCAGCTAGGACCTCAAAAGGAAGGTGTGGTCAGATGGGGCATAATGGCTTCTGAGGAGGCTGAGGAGGGAACAGAATCTAGAGCGTGAGAGTCAATGTCCAGCTCTGAGCACAGGGCTCCCTGCACCACGCTGCTCTGGTGTGTCAGGAGCCTAAGGTGGCCCCCAAGGATCTGCAGGGCAAGAACCCAGAGATTTGTCCTTTCTTCCTTACAAATGAGCGGACTTTGCCTTTGCCTCTGGATGCAGGTGTGCCTTAATCCAAAACGTTTTGATTTCTGTTTTGGCGTTTGCCATTCATAGAGGTTCAAAGGGTAAGTTTTCGCTGTGTCTGAAAGTCGAGTATTGCTAAGGAGCCTATTGTAGGCCAAAGGGGCAAAATCCTTTTTGTAGTTTTTAGCGCCCGGGCTGTGTGTGTGAAAACAGGTCTTAATGAAAGTCTTTCATAACAGCCAATTGATGTTTAGAAAGAGAGGAAGGGAGTGGGTGGAGAGAGAGACAGAAACATTGATGTGAGAAACATCCATCAGCTGGCTCCTGCCCACCCCCTACGGGGGTTAGGAATGGAGCCCTCAAGTGACCTTTGGGGGGCACGGGAGGATGCTCAACGCACTGAGCAACACTGACCAGGGCTTGCAGCCTCTTATTGTGAGGAGCCTTAGTTGTGACATGTGAGCCATCTGTTGTCATGGATAAAGTGGTCATTCTAATATTCATAGAAGGAACACACAGTAAAATGTACATGTTGGAATTAATGGTTATTTTTCTCACCTCCAGCTCCCCCTTGCTTCAAAAAACGTTTGTGTTGCTTTTATATTCCTCATTTAAAATGTGGCTAAGGCCTCAATGGTACCCATTGTGTGGGTGTCCCTTAATCTTCCACATCTATTTTATTTCCTGGAACTTAGCAAGAGGCAGTCCTGGGCCACAGGCTGCTCCCTACTCCAGGTGTTTTCAGTCCTTCAGTGATCCTCAGAAACGTTTTCCCTGGAAAGGGTGGGATCATCTCTCTGGTTTCCCAGTACTCACTGCACAGCAGAATTCCAGCTAGCCAGTGGGTAGATGCGGGAGGTGTCCAGTGGTCATCTCACCCCTCCTTGGTGCCTGGTTCTTGTCCTGCCAGTGGCAGATTAGAGGCAGGGCTGAGTGGCTTTGCGACCCTAAGTAGAAAACGGGGTTGGGGTAAATTAGTCGCGCTCCAGTTATTGCTGGAGCAGTGCCTTTGCCCCTCAGCTGGTCCCTCTGAAGGGAGAAGTTCCGGGGTTGCTCATGCTCAGCCTGACAAGATGCCTTCCTCCCGGCTGTCTCCCAGGGTCTCTTTCATAGCAGCTTCATGGGGATGAGTCTCCCAGCTCGACGCAGACTCCTGGAACTGGCATGTCAGAGCCTGCTGAGGGATGAAGCCTTGGCCATTGCAGCTCTGGAGTGGCTTCCTATGGAGCTCTTCCCACCTCTGTTCATGGCAGTCTTTGGTGGGAAGCACAGCTGAGTCCTCAAGGCAATGGTGCAGGCTTGGCCCTTCTCCTGCGTTCCCCCTGGGGCCCTGATGAACCATTGGCAGCCTTACCACAATATCTTGCAGGCTGTGCTCGAGGGACTCGATGCCCTGCTTGCCCAGGACACTCGACCCAGGTACGGGGGATTCAATAGCCTGGTAGCACCCTGGGGATCTGAGCAGTTACAGCTGGGATCTGGGAGTGTGAAGGGCCAAAGGGAGAGCTGAGGCAGGCCTTGGAGCCACCACTGGGGTCATTCTGGGAACAGGGTTTGGATATATAGGGCTGGTGAAAATGCCGAGGGTGACCGAAGGGATATGAGCCCACACCTTCCTGGTGCCACCTAAAGGTACCAGAAATGGGGACCATGAAGGATCCCAGTAGCACCAGGAGCATTTGATTCTGGGACATTGAGTCAAAAGTCCTGTCAGGTGTCTGGCCCAGCTGCCCAGATTCCTAGACTCATGGTCTTATTCCTTGTTATCATAATGCACCCCAGGATACCTCCTATTTTCTCCACAGGAGATGGAAACTGCAGGTGCTTAATTTACAGAAGAAAGTTCATCAGGAGTTCTGGATTGTGTGGGCCAGCAACAGAGCCCATGTGTGCTCACTCCTGGAGCCTGAGGCCCCGCAGCCCATGAGGAATAGGGGGAAAGTGCACAGCTTAACGGCCAGGCCAAACCCACCCTTGTCCCCCGTGGAGGTGTTAGTAGACCTTTGCCTCAAGAAAGGTGTCCTTGATGAGTCCCTCATCTACCTGATTAAGAAAGTCAGTGAGGGGAGAGGTTTGCTGCACCTTTGCTGTAAGAAGCTCCAGGTTTTTTTGATGTCGAAGCAAAACACTAACATCCTGGATATGGTGCAGCTGGACTCTGACCAGGATTTGGAGGTAAACTGTACCTGGAAGCTGTCCACTCTGAGGAAGTTTGCTCCTTACCTGGGCCAGACAGGCAATCTGCGCCGGTTCCGTCTCTCCCACGTCTTCACGTCTTCTCACACCACCTTGGAGCAGGAGGAGCAGTGTGTTAGCCTGGTCACCTCTCAGTCCTCATCCTGCCCCACCTCCAGGAGCTCAATTTGGATGATGTCTCCATCCTCAGAGGCCGCCTGGACGAGATCCTCAGGGAGGGGTGGCGAACTTTCCCTGCCGACCAGAGCGAGCCCTTTCCATTTCAGTGCACAGAGACGGGCTGTCCTGTGTGCCATCCCTCAGCAGTGCTAGAGTGCCTGAGCCACTAGAGGGGCCACACAGTCAGTGTCTTGTTCACTGCTCTGTCACCTTGCATGTTGTAACATAACTCCCCAGACAAAGGTAGGACGTATGCACTAGGACAGAGGCTACTAAAGGGACTCCTTGCTAGGAATTGGCGTAATGGAGGCTTCGGGCCAGGGGATGGTAGCTTTGGGCATCCTTGTAAGTGGTGTCGAAGGGAAGATGATGCAATAGAAACAAGTGAGGATTGCAATGACAAGGGGAAAGCCAATCAGAGGTAAGGTTTCAGGGGTTAAGTTCTGCACTTCGAGATTTGGCCATGGCAGGCTTTCACTCCAAACCTGCCTCAGTCACCTGTCTGCCAAGGGTTGCCATAGGCTCTCGCAAATGGAATGCATGGTAAATGCAGGATTCCGGAGGGAGTCATTACAAAATGGGATAGGTGGTTTGGAGACAATGCAGTGATCTAAGTTCTTGGAGGGTGGCAGCCCTCGCTGGATGTTGCCTGACTGTGCCCAGGTTGGCCCTTTCTGCACATCTGCCAGAGGCCTCATTGGGCTAAGAGATGATGGTGACAGGGGTCGAGGCTGTGGCTGGAAGGAAGCCCGAGTTGCAGGCATTTCAGGACATGTCTCCAATACTAAAATGCACTGGTTGCCTCCTGCTTCAGACCCTGGGTCAGGCTCCTTTCTGAGCTCCTCCCATCTTTACCTCCCACCTTTATGATCACAACACCTGTGTGTTTGGGCCAGGGGTGTATGATGTGCTCCACTTGATGGATGAGTAAATGGAGTGTGTGAGGTTTCATCCAGTTGAATCCACTACAGAGCAGATAAAGATGGAGAAAGATTCCACTCAAATTTGCTCTGACTTGAATGTCACTTTTCACTGTGCAACATCCTGTGTTTGATCATCATCCGGAACACTGTAGGCTTTGGTGACATGGGCCTCTTTACCCTGAAGGCTTGCATCATCCTCACCTGCCTCTGCCCACCAGGTCCATCCCCCACATGTAACTGCTCTATGTCTCCCCAGATGCCTGAAGACCCCCTTGGAGACCCTGTCCATCACTAACTGTCTGCTTTTCGAAAGAGACTTGAGACATCTCTCCCAGCACCTGAACTTCAGCCACTGAAAGGCCTGAGTTTCAGTGGGCTCAACCTAACCAATATCAGTTCTGGGTCACTCTAATTTCTGTTAGAGAGAGCCTCCCCCACTTTTCAGGACCTGGACTTGGATGAGTGTGGGATCATGGACCCCTATTGCTGGATATCCTGCCAGCCCTGAGCCACTACTCCCAGCTCACAACCCTAAGTTTCTGTGAAAACCCCATCTCCATGACCGTCCTGGAGGATCTGCTTCGCCACATTGTCGGGCTGAGGAAGCTGAATTGCATGATTTATGCGCCCCCCCTGGAGAGTTATGAGGAAACGAGTGGCACCATCAACCTGGGCCGACTTGCCCAGATGCATGCCGTGCTGAAGCATATGCTGCAGGAGTTGGGGTGGCCCAGCATGGTCTGGCTCTGTGGTCTTAGCCCTGTCCTCACTGTGGCTGTAGAACCTTCCATGACCCAGCTCCCATTCTGTGATCCTGTTGCTTGAGTGTCCAGCTGGGTGCACATCTCATAGGCTTTACTCTGGGCACTTGGGCACTGAAGCCCAGACATAAGTGTACCGTACAGGAACACAGCAGCCAGTTTCAGACAACTACTCAGGGTGGGGGGAAATGCTAACAGGGGACTCAATGGTTTCTTTGGGGAGATTTGTCCTAAGGAGTTAGAAATATGCACCTGAATCTCTCAGGGGGAGAGACTGAGGCTTGGGTGGTAGATCCGGGGATTACCTTTGCTTGAATGGTTGTGAATAAATGTCAGTAATAAAGAGAACTGGATGTTAACTGTCTGATATCCTCTATGACATGTTAGCCTGACTCTCCCACCTGCAGTTACTGGCCAAGTAAGAAGGCATGAGCATCGTGATGCTCAAACACTAGGCTGGTTGAGGTTGGTTCCAGGAGAACACATCACCATTTATCCTTTCTGGTTTAGTGGTTCTTTCTGGTGCACTGGTACCAACTCACTTACCTCTGTGACTGTTCAGTAGGTCAGCGCACACAAGGTACATCCACAGGGACTGGAACAAGTGGCTTCCAGTAAGCACCACTGAGGTACAACTTCTCTGGGGCAGTCACAGGTAACTAGTCCATTTTCTGGACTAAAACTCCTCCCCACTGTGAGCCTCCATCACTGCCCTGTGGCCGCTTCATGGTAGGGCTTCCCTGTGCACAAGTCAGGCCCCCAATACTGAAAGGGACATCAGCCTGCCAGGGACCCATACCACTGGCCTCACAAGTCCAGGCCTGTCATTCCCCTGGATCCAGCCCCTTCTTGAATTCAAGTTCCTGTGGCCTGTAAACACATTTACATTCTTTTCAGCAAAATACTAAGCTGGCATAAACCTCTGCTTTGTTCTGTGTCCTGTCCTAAGAATAGGGCATCCTTTTGTAGAGGATAGTCTAATGTTCGAAGACTTTCCCCTCATGATCCTCCTTCCCATCAATCCAGGAGGTGGTAAAGCAACTCTGGGCCAGTGACAGGCCCCGGGTCTGAAGAGTGGACAACCCCAAGCCAGTTCCCAGAGAGCATTTAAGTGGACACAGGTGAAGGTCACACTGGGGAGATGGGGGTATGGAGGGCCACCCTGAGGGGCAATACAACCAAGTGAAAGGGAGATGTCCTAGTGTGCTGTTGGACCCCACAATCAATGGACGGTTAGCTGCCCAGCAAGGAACAGGCACCCTGCCCACCTGCCACTGCATTTTGGCCAAAGGCTGTCTCAGTTTGCTCACTGAGTGGCCTGCTGCCAGAGGAGCACCTAGTGAGAAGCCCACACATTCAGGCCCAGGGGCAGGGCTCCATTTGCCTGTATGTCTCCCTAATTGTGAGGAAGGCAGTCTTGCTTTTTTCTCCTTCTGCCTCTCATTCAATGCCAGCCACTCATGTGCTGCTGCTCTCTGCTGGGTGTCAGCAGTTCATAGCTTGTCACATACAGCACCTGGTCCTTCGTTCTCTTTTTATTGCCATTCCTTTCTTTTTCTTCTACCTTCCACTCTTCTAGCTTGGGCCCATCAGCCTACGAGCTCATTTTCTCATTTCTTAGTACATTTCTTATTGATATCAGAGAGGAAGGGAGAGGGAGAGATGGATAAAACATCAATAATGAGACAACATCATTGGTTGGCTTTCTCCTACACATCCACATGGGGATCCAAACATAAACTCTGGCCCCTGCTCAAACTGAGAATTGAACTATGTCCACTTGGTTCATAGGCCTACTGAGCCACACTGGCCAGGCATCCTGCTTCTAGTGGGAAGAGAAAATGCTGAAGTCTCTGTAACAGTCGGTGGACTCCCCACCACCACCCCCCCAAAAAAAAGAGGATAAGAGAACAAGGATCAGAAAATGTGTATCTCTTACAGAAAACTCTCTCTTTCTCTTCCTCTCTCTCTTCTATTCCATCTCCCTCTCCCTTTCCCTCTGTCTGACATGCACCTTGTCTTCCCATCCACACCTTCACAGAAAATAGTGTCCATAATGGGAATCAGATTCTCTGGAATTTGAGGAAAAGCATAAAATTGGCAGGTTCTGAGGGAGGAAGGGCATAGGCAAAACATCCTGTGGTCTGGGTGTTAATTCCTCCACATATAGAGCTCTTGCCCATTACCTTGTGTGGAGGTTCACCTGTTGGGCCAAATGATGTAAAGCTCTTGTCAGCATGTCCTCCTCTGGAATTGCCCACTGTTATTAGCATTGATAGTATTTATTAACCACCACATGCAATGTAAGGAAGAAAATAAAATTCAGTGCACCCTGGCCAGTGTTTCTGGGCATTGTCCTGTGCACTAGAAAGTTTACCCATTTGATTTCTGGCCAGGGCACATGTCCAGGTTGCAGGTTCAGTCCCCAGGCATACAACATTGTTTCTCTCTCACATGAATGCATACTTCTGTGTCTCACTCCATTTACCTCTCTCTAAAGAATCAATTTTAAAAACCAACCATATTAAGACAAAACAAAAGGAAACTCATTGCTGCATGTTGCCTCTAAAACAGAGTGCCCTGCACTTGACGCTTTATTTGTTCTGGAGACTACAACTGAGAAATCTAGCAAAATATTGGAATCTGGACCTTTCAATCAAAATATTCAGAAAAGCATAGTATCAAGGCAATGAGGCTTAGAAAGCTTAGACAGTGACCGCATCTGTGAAGATGGGCACAGAAGGGGCCTGGATAGGAGACGACTACTGGTGCACAGGCATCTTGTACATGAAGGCCCTATGGGCAGGGTCTCTAGGGCATCAGAAAGCAAGCGGGGAGAGTAAGGCACACATAGTAGGTTCCTTACTACTAGAATGTACCCCAGAGTCCACCAATCTGCACAGCAGTAAAGCAGGCTGGATAGAGGGCAGCTGAAGCACACAAATGTCAAAGGGAAGACTCTGAATAAAGAAGAGCCAAAGGCTGGAATGCTTGTCTCAGTGGATGAGTTTCAACCTGTGAACCAGGAGGTCGGTTCAATTCCCAGTCTGGGACATGTCCCTGTTGTGGGCTAGTAGCCCAGTAGGTGTCTTGTAGGAAGCAGCAAATCAAGGATTCTCTCTCACCATTGATGGTTCTTTTTTTTTTTCCTTTTTTTTAAATTCATTGCTTAAAGTATTATAAAGGGTATTACATATGTGTCCTTCCCCCCCCCCCCCGCCCTTGACAATCCCGCTGCCTCCTATATCCCCCAGTGTCTTATGTCCATTGTTTATGCTTATATGCATGAATACAAGTCCATCAGTTGATCTCTTACCCCCCTCCCTCCTACCCCCAAAACCTCCTCGGCCTTCCCGCTGCAGTTTGACAATCTGTTTGAGGCATCTCTGCCTCTCTCTCTATTATTGTTCACAAGTTTATAATGGTGTTTATCCATGAATGAGTGAAATCATGTTGTATTTTTCCTTCATTGACTGGCTTATTTCACTTAGCATAATGCTATCCAGTTCCATCCATGCTGTTGCAAATGGTAAGTGTTCCTTCTTTTTAAAAGCAGCATAGTATTACGTCGTGTAGATATACCACAGTTTTCTAATCCATTCATCTACTGATGGGCACTTAGGCTGTTTCCAGATCTTAGCTATGGTGAATTGTGCTGTTATGAACATATGGGTGCATATATCCTTTCTGATTGGTGTTTCTGGTTTCTTGGGATATATTCCTAGAAGAGGGATCACAGGGTCAAATGGGAGTTCCATTTTTAGTTTTTAGAGGAAACTCCATACTGTACTCCATAGTGGCTGCACCAGTCTGCATTCCCACCAGCAGTGCACAAGTGTTCCTTTTTCTCCACATCCTCTCCAGCACTTGTCGTTTGTGGATTTGTTGATGATAGCCATTCTGACAGGGGTGAGATGATACCTCATTGTTATTGTGATTTGCATTTCTCATATGAGTAGTGACTTTCAGCATGTTTTCAAATGTCTCTTGTTTTTCTGAATGTCTTCTTTGGCAAGGGGTCTATTTAGATGCTTTGCCCATTTTTTGATTGGATTGTTTATCTTCCTTTTGTTAAGTTGTATGAGTTCCCTATAAATTTTGGAGATTAGGCCCTTATCAGATATGATGTTGGCAAATATGTTTTCCCTCGCAGTGGGTTTTCTTATTGTTTTGTTGATGGTTTCTTTTGCTCTGCACAAGCTTTTTATTTTGATGTAGTCCCATTTGTTCATTTTCTCTTTAGTTTCAAGTGCACTAGGTGCTGTATTGGTGAAGAAATTGCTTTAGCATATGTCTGAGATTTTGTTGCCTTTGGATTCTTCTACAATTTTTATGGTTTCCCGTCGGACATTTAAGTACTTTATCCATTTTGAGTTTATTCTGGTGTATGGTGCAAGTTCATGGTCTAGTTTCATTTTCTTGCATATATCAGTCCAATTTACCCAACACCATTTATTGAAGAGACTATCTTGACTCCATTGTATGTTCTTGCCTCCTTTGTCAAATATTAATTGAGCATATTGGTTCCGGCCGATTTCTGGGCTCTCTATTCTATTCCATTGATCTATATGCCTGTTCTTGTGACAGTACCAGACAGTTTTGAGAACAGTGCCTTTATAATACAGCTTGACTGCTGGTATTGAGATCCCACCTACTTTGTTCTTTCTCAGGATTGCTGCAGCTATTCGGGGTCTTTTTTTATTCCAGATGAATTTTTGGAGAGTTCATTCTAGATCTGTGAAGTAGCCGTTGGTATTTTAATGGGAAGTGCGTTGAATTTATAGATTGTTTTGGGTAGTATGGGCATTTTAATTATGGTGATTGTAAAAATCCATGAACACGGTATGTTCTTCCATCCGTTTATTTCTTCCTCTATATCTTTTTTCAATGTCCTGTAGTTTTCTGAGTAGAGGTCTTTTACCTCTGTAGTTAAGTTTATTCCTAGGTAGCTTAATTTTTTTGGTGCGATGGTAAACGGGATTGTTTTTATAATCTCTCTTTCTGAAAGTTCACTATTGGTGTATAGAAATGCCTCAGATTTCTTGGGGTTAATTTTGTATCCTGCTACATTGCCAAGTTCATGTATTAAGTCTAGAAGCTTTTTGATGGAGTCTCTAGGGTTTTGTATGTATAATATCATCTCGTCTGCAAATAAGGATAGTTTTACTTCCTCTTTTCCAATTTGGATGCCTTTTATTTCTTCTTCTTGCCTAATTTCAATGTCGAATAGGAGTGGTGAGAGTGTGCATCCCTGTCTTGTTCCTGTACTTAGGGGAAATGGTGTTAGTTTTTGTCCATTGAGTATGATGTTGGCTGTGGGCCTGTAATATATGGCTTTTATTATACTGAGATATGATCCTTCTACTCCCGCCTTGCTGAGAGTTTTTATCAAAATGGGTGTTGGATTTTGTCAAATGCTTTTTCTGCATCAATTGATATGACCATGTGGTTCTTTTCTATCAATTTGTTTATGTGATTTATCACATTTATTGATTTGTGGATATTGTACCATCCTTGCATCCCTGGGATAAATCCTACTTGGTCAGGGTGTACGATCATTCTGATGTACTGCTGGATCTGATTTGCTAAGATTTTGTTGAGGATTTTGGCAATGATGGATATTGGCCTGTAATTCTCTTTCATTGTGTTGTCTTTACCTGGTTGTAGTATTAGGGTGATGCTGGCTTCATAGAATGAGCTTGGAAGTGTTCCATCCTCTTGTATTTTTTGTAGTTGTCTGAGGAGGATAGGTTTTAGTTCTTCCTTGAATGTTTGGTAAAACTCCCTTGTGAAGCCGTCTGGTCCTGGGCTTTTGTTTGCTGGAAGCTTTTTGATGACTGCTTCAATTTCTTCCATAGTTATTGGCCTTTTGAGATTTTTAGATTCTTTCTGATTGAGTTTTGGAATGTTGTATTTTTCTAGGAATTTGTCCATTTCCTCCAGGTTGTCTATTTTGTTGAAATAGAGCTGTCCATATTATTTTTTAACAATCATTTGTATTTCTGTGGGGTCTGTTGTTATTTCGCCTCTATCGTTTCTGATTTTGTTTATTTGGGTCTTCTCTCTTTGCTTCTTGGTGAGTCTGGCTAGAGGTTTGTCAATCTTGTTTATCCTTTCACAGAACCAGCTCTTGGTTTCATTGATTTTCTGTATTTTTTTTTTTTTTTGGTCTCTATGTCATTTATTTCTGCTCTAATCTTTATTATCTCCTTCCTTCTGCTCACTCTGGGGTTTTCTTGTTGCTCTCTTTCTAGTTCTTTGAGTTGTAGAGTTACATGATTTACTACCATTTTTTCTTGTTTTTTGAGATAGGCCTGTAGAGTTATAAACTTCCCTCTCAGGACTGTTTTCATTGTGTCCCATAAGTTTTGGATTGTTGTGTTGTCATTGTCATTATTTTCCAGGATGTTCTTCATTTCTTCTTTGATCTCATTGGTAACCCATTCAATATTTGATAACATGCTATTCAGCTTCCAAGTGTTTGAGTATTTTGGGTTGTTTTTATTGTAGTTTAATTCAAATATTATACCACCGTGGTCTGACAAGATGCTTGGTATGATTTCAATCTTCTTAAATTTGGGGTGACTTTGTTTGTGAGCCTATATGTGATCTATTTTTGAATCTGTCCCATGAGTCTTTGAGTAGAATATATATTCCGTAGCATTGGGGTGAAGTGTTCTGAAGATGTCAATTAAGTCCATCTGACATAGTGAGTCATTTAGGATTGCTGTTTCTTTGCTTTTTGTTTGTCTAGAAGATTTATCCAGTGATGTCAGTGGTGTATTAAACTCCCCTACTATGATTGTGTTGTTGTCGATCTCTCCTTTGATATCTTCCAGGATTTTTTTTATAAATTTGGGTGCTCCTGCATTGGGTGCATATATGTTTACCAGGGTTATATCTTCTTGTTGTGTTGATCCATTTAGTATTATGAAGTGGCCTTCCTTATCTCTTGTTATGGCCTTCACTTTGAGGTCTATTTTGCCCGATATATATTGCTACCCCAGCTTTCTTTTCCTTTCCATTTGCTTGAAAGATAATTTTTCCATCCCTTCACTTTCAGTCTGTGTGAGTCCCTTCTAATGAGGCGGGTCTCTTGTAAACAGCAGATGTATGGGTCATGTTTTTGTTTGTTTTTTTATCCATTCAGCCACTCGATGTTTTTTGGTTGGAGCATTTAGTCTGTTTATGTTTAAAGTTATTATTGAAAGGTACTTATTTGTAGCCATTTCTTTTTTGTGGGGCTGTTATCTTTCTGAACTTTTTATTTATTCTTTTTACACCAGTCCCTTTAGCATTTCTTGCATGGCTGGATTGGTGGTGATAAACTCCCTTAGCCTTTTTTTTTTCTGTGAAGCTTCTTATTTCCCCTTTCAATTTTGAATGAAAGCCTTGCTGAATAGAGTATTCTTGGATTCAGTCCTTTGCTTTGCATAACCTTGAAATTTACGTCCATTCTTTTCTGGCCTGATGTGTTTCTTTTGAGAAATCATTTGATAATCTAATGGGAGATCCCTTGTATGTAACTTTTCTTCTCGCTTTTGCAGCCTGTATGATTCTCTCTTTGTCCTGAACATTTGCCATGGTAATTATTATGGGTCTTGGTATTGGTCTTTTCAGGTTCAACTTGATTGTGACTCTCTCTGCTTGTGTGACTTTTTTCTTCTCCACCTCAGGGAAGTTTTCTGATATTATTTCTTCAAATAGGTTTTCTAATCCTTGTTCCTCTTTCCGTTGTTCTGGCACCCATATTGTTTGTATGTTGTTTCATTTCATGTTGTCCCAAAGCTCCCTTAGGCTCTCCTCCTGTGTTTTAATTTTTTTCTCCAATTGCAGTACAGTTTTGGTGTGTTTTGCTTCTTTGTCTTCTAATTCACTAATTCGGACCTCCGCTTCTCCTAGTCTACTGTTGATACTTCCAGTGGTGTTTTTTATTCCAGCTATATCACTCTTCATTTCTTCTTGTGTCTTACTTAATTTGTTGATTTTTTCATGTTTCTTCTTGCTTCTTGCATAAGTAGTTCATTTTTTTCATCTCTTTCTTCTTGCTTGTTGTATGTGAGGTTGATTTTTTCCTTCATTCGGTTCATGCACTCTATGACCCTTATTCTGAATTTATTTTTAGTCATGTTGCATGCCTCTGCATCACTTAGCCGCTTTTCTGCTGATTGCTCCTTTTCTTTCCTTTGGGGGTTTCTTTGTCTACCCATGTTTGATCTCACTGACATATCTAGATGTTGAGTCATTCAGTGGCTGCTCCCTGGGTAGCAGTGGCTCCTTGGGCTTTGGTTGCGGTAGCAGCTGCTCCTCAGTTGGCAGCAGCTCCTGTGGTGGATGCTGTTCACAGCTTTGGTGGCTCTTAGGGCTGATGGGGGGAGGTTTCACATACAGCTTCTATTCCTCTGAGGGTGTGGTGATCAGAAGGCTGCTGTTGCTTGGATCTGCTGCGTTGATTTATGGGCACATAATACAACACAACAAGGCACAATGTACCAGGCACTGAACACAAATATATTCACGATATTAATAACCCCAAATAAAGGTGACCACCTGAATTAAGAGGATTACGGGATAAGAAAGAAAGAAGAGATGAAGATAAAAGTGAAAATAGAAAAGGAAAGAAAAGAAAAGAAAAGAAAAGAAAAGAAAAGAAGAAAAAGGAGTGAAAAAATGAAATTGGGAAAAAGGATGGGGTGAAAAAGGATAAAATAAAGAGCAAAAAGAAAGAATGAAGTAGAAGAGGGGAAGAGACGATTTACTTGAGGAGAAAACTCCGATAGAACCATCACTGATCCCAACAAATTGCAGCAACAGATCCCTGGAAATGAATGCAAACTACAAATAACCAATAATATCAAGGGAGGCAAGGGAAAACAGAAGCACAAAATAACCGTGGAGGAGTGGGAGGTGGATGGAGGGAAAAACCAGCAGAAAAAAATAAAAAGAAAAAGCAAAACCACCTCAACCTGTCTTAAACCACACAAACACACACGAAAACAAACAAACAAACAAAAAAAAACCAAAACAATATACTCAACAATCAAGCAAACAGCAAAAAAACAATAGAAAGATAAAAGAAGGGTAAAAAAATTTTGGATAGTGAAGAAAGATAAGGGATAGGTGTATAAGGATTTAGAGCAGTGCAGTGGCTATAGGATATATAAATAGTGTGAAATTTTGACAGGGGGAAAAAAGAAGGAATCTGGAAAATCTAAAGCAGGAATAGGGTAAGAGAAACAGGACAACAAAAGGGGAAAAGTGAGGAAGAGGGTTTTAGCATAGAGGTAAAATTGAGGAAGGGAAAATTGATGCTAAAGGAACGAAAATAGAATGGAGAACACTAATCCCAAAATAAAATAAAGAGAAAACAAAATGGCACATTAAAAAATGGTAAAATGGTAGCACTAATAATACTGGTTAAACATAAAAATGTAGTAATTAAAAGGGTAAAATCAGGTGATGGAAAAAGAAGAAAAAAAATGGTTTCCTAGTTAAAAGGTGAAAAAGAGAGAAAAAAATTTGCAGTAGTGAAGGTCCTTGGGTTCTTCTACTCTTCAGTCTGGCTCACCTTGGTCTTGCCAGGTACTCAGGAGAGTGTTGAGTTTCCATGCGATACACTGTTCCTCCTTGTTGTAAACCACAGTCCTGACTTTTTTTTAATTAAATCTTTATTCAGATTATTACATTTGTTCCTCTTTTTACCCCCCATAACTTTCCTCTTCCCAGTTCCCACCCCACCCTCCACCCTCACTCCCCACCCACTGTCCTCATCCATAGGTGCACGATTTTTTTCCAGTCTCTTCCCGCATCTCCCACACCCCTTCCCCCCCAAGAATAGTCAGTCCATTCCCTTTCTATGTCCCTGATTCTATTATAATCACCAGTTCATACTGTACATCAGACTATTTATTCACTTGATTCTTAGATTCACTTGATGATAGATGCATATTTGTTGTTCATAATTTGTATCTTTATCTTCTTCCTCTTCTTAAAGGATACCTTTCAGCATTTCATAGAATACTGGTTTGGTGGTGATGAACTCCTTTAGCTTTTCCTTATCTGTGAAGCTCTTTATCTGACCTTCAAATTTGAATGATAGCTTTGCTAGATAAAGTAATCTTGGTTGTAGGTTCTTGGTATTCATCACTTTGAGTATTTCTTGCCACTCCCTTCTGGCCTGCAAAGTTTCTGTTGAGAAATCCGCTGACAGTCTTATGGGTATTCTCTTGTAGGTAACTGAGTTTCTTTCTCTTGCTGCTTTTAAAATTCTCTCTTTGTCTTTTGCTCCTGGCATTTTAATTATGATGTGTCTTGGTGTGGTCCTCTTTGGATTCCTTTTGTTTGGGGTTCTCTGTGCTTCCTGGACTTGTAAGTCTATTTCTTTGACCAGGTAGGGGAAGTTTTCTGTCATTATTTCTTCAAATAGGTTTTCAATATCTTGCTCTCTCTCATCTTCTGGCACCCCTATAATTCTGATGTTGGTATGCTTGAAGCTGTCCCAGAGGCTCCTTACACTATCTTCATATTTTCGGATTCTTTTTTCATTTTGCTTTTCCGGTTGGGTGTTTTTTGCTTCTTCGCATTTCAAATCATTGACTTGATTCTTGCGCTCCTCTGGTCTGCTGTTGGGTGTCTGTATAGTATTCTTTATTTCAGTCAGTGTATGCTTAATTTCTAGCTGGTTCTTTATCACAACATCGAGGGTCTCATTAAATTTCTTGTAGATCTCATTAAGTTTATCAGCAGTTTCTAGAAAATTATTGAAAGACCTTAAAAGTGAAGTTTTGAGCTCTATATCCTTCATTTCTCTCATGTTTCTTTGTCTCCGCATTTTTACGCTTTCTTGGTGCACCCTCTTGTGGTCTTTGTGCGCAGTCTTGTTGTAGTTAAGCCTTGATTGTTGTCGGTAATACTGGGGGTGATTTGACCTCCAGGCCAAATGCCTATGAGAATCAGCTGTGTCTGCAGTGGGAGAACTTCTGTGCTGGATCTCTAGGGCGGTGTTAATCTAGCCTTTACCTAAGGATATCCTGCATATGCCTCTGTGCAGGGCTTGGACAGGGCAGATCCCAGGGGATTTACAGGACAGGCTGAGTGAGCAGTTATGGCTGCTCTCAGTCCCATCCCCAGGGGCTCTGCTGCTCAGAGTCCCAGCAACCGCTGCAAACCTCAGAGAGAAAGCTGCCTTCAAGTTTCTACCGAAGTCAGACAGTCCCGTTTGGGTCTGGGTCCCTAGAGACTCACCCAGATCTGGAGCTCAGAGTCTGAAACTCCCTCCCAATTGAAACAGACAACCGTGCCCTAGCCGCCAGCCCTCTCCGCATGCACTCCGCACCTTAGTGTTGACTTCAGCACTGAGCCTCCTCTGAGTCTCGGTATGCTATTCTCTTTCCTCCTAGTTGTAGAATTTCCTCTCAGCCAGCCATTCCTGTGGTTCTGGATGATGTCCATTCCGTCTTTTAGTTGTATTTTTGAAGTGGTTGTTCGAGGCAGCAAACTCCAGTGTTAACCTATGCTGCCATCTTGGTTTTCCCCTAAATATTTTCCACAGTCCTGATTTTAAAGCAGGCTGTATTTGTGTTCCAGACGGCCTTAATTTGTGTTTAGCTAAGAGTCAGTGTGTGGCTCAGCCTCTGGGTGGCAGTGTTTTGGGGTGGGCCTCTGAGGCTATACGGCTTCTCTAACCAGTAGGAAGGGTTTATATTCTCTATTGCACTCAAAACTGGTTTGGGGAGGTCAACTGCCCAGAGCTGGTTCTTTAATCATTACCATGCTCTGTGTTATAGCTGGGACTGAAAGTCCCTCTATAAGCCAGACCCTGTTAACTCCCAGGGACTCATCAGATTATTTTAATCCTACATCTCATTTAGGGTGGAATCTGGGTGTGGCTGTGCTCCTTGCCTGGGGGATAGGTGGAGGAGTCCCACCCTCTGGAGAGAATGGCTGCCCCAGTCCTGGCCCAGGGATGTCTCAGCACTCAATTCTCTGGCACCTCTCCTGGCCCCCCTCTCTCCTCAGCCTCTCCCCAGATTCCCCTCATCCCCACCTTCTACCTCTCTTCAGCACAGGTGAGTGTCTGTATCTGAAATGTCCTAGAACAGGGTTCAGTGAAAACAAACAAAAAAACGCAGGCCACGGAAACAGGGAAGGCTGAATTTCTATAAGCTCCTCTCTTACCAGCACCGCATGGTTTGGTCAGCACTTAAGGCTTCCCCCTCTAGGCTCAGTCTTCCATAATCACAGAACCCAGATCTCAAATCCCCAGGTTCCAGGAGTCCCTTGGATCTCCTTTCCCCAGTCAGGGGCTGTGCCTGTCCCAGGAGACAGGGCTCTCTGACACGCGGTCTCCCTCTGACCCTCTAGGCTCAGAGGTCTGGAAAACTTTCCTGCCCAGATCCCTGGTTCTTTTACCTTTCCAGGGGAGCTCTGCCCTTCCCAGCTGCAAACTGTCTCACCAGCTGAGTAATTTCGCCAATTCAGGGTGGGTGTTATTAGTTTCAGCTGCTTACTCCATCTGCCGGTTCTAACTCTTTCTCCCTTTCCCTTCCTCTGTGAAATCAATGAAAATAAATATGTCTAATAGTATGTACATAGCTTAAAGTTTTGATACCCAGAATATCCGTTTAGAAATACAAGAAGGAGCCTTTTATCATGGTCAGGATTTTTATGCTGTTCCTTCTTCCCCTTTAATCTTCCTTTCTAGTCCACTTCCCCAAGGGATTGTAAATAAAGTGATCTATTTCATGATGCGAAGTTTTGTATTGTTTGTCTTGTTGTATTTCTCTACACCATAAGACATTATCAATACAGACCTACAGTGGTAAAATTAAGCTGAGTAAATTTGGCGTCCAAATGGCTTATTTAGGTATTTCACCAATCCAGCAGCATTCCAGTGGGCAATGAAAAAGGGGCTCACTGGGCCAAAACGACCAGGGTTTGTCCCCCTATCATCCCCAATTCTAACAGGCTAGACTTTAAAGTCCTTAAACAGTTGAGGTTCCAGCTTCCAAAATTTTCAATTAATTTCCCATACAGTATTCCAGTAAAAATAACTTTAAGAAACCAAACATTTTGGAGGAGATCTTTAAAATTGAATTTGGAAGGCTTGTTGATAACTATACACTCAACAGTCCAACAGGTGAGTTTTTAAAAATTTTCCCATTTGGACTTTTGTTGACATTCACTCATAAAAATACTGAGGCTTCAAGATAATTCGATTTTTGGGAGAGCATATATTAAATGTCAAAATGTTGAAGAGGAAGTGCATGAGCAGTTCTATAGAAAAATACATATATCAATCGAAGGGCACTTTTGTTTATTTAATTTAGAGGTATAGTCAGGAAAGCTTGTTAAGTGGTAAATTCTGTTTCAATCTTGTTATTCCCACTTCAGAAACGTGCTGATGTCATTTCAATAAGCAAAAGGATGCTTACATTTAGATTTGTTCAAACATTTATATAATTCCATATAATTTTTCTTCCTACTTATACTATTTCTTTAAAGATTGAGGACATGAAAAATGCCACAGGAAGGAGGTGAACAATTTTTTTACAGCCTTGTTGGAGGAGCCTCAATCCTTTTTTCCAGTTAGGTTTTCCAAGAATATGTCATTTGATTACCCCACCCGCCCACCACAACTGGAAACAGGGCAGCATGCCATGAAGAAGTAACACAATGCTTCATTTTTTATTCAGTTCACTTCAAAGACTTTATGCACATGTGGTCAAAGACACCTTGGGAAATTTAGGGCCAAGAATTCACCTCACCATCCAAACATTGCTTTTATGTGTTTGTAGTAAAATCAGACAAGAAATACCATTTAGTGGAAAACTTTATTTTGAATATTTTAACAATCAGATATTCAATTTAAACATTAAAGTATATTGTTATTAAAATCAACAATTATAAAATAACCTTCAAGAATTCAAACTTTGCATCCTATGCAGAAGTTTCACAAAGGTATCTAAAATTCTTGCTTCTTCCCCAAACTCACCATTTGCTTCTATTCATTCTTAAATAACAGAAGACAATTTCTTTTCAAATAAAATGTCATCCATAACTTAGCATTATTTTTAAGTTCAGTTTCTACTTCATTTGTCACAGGGACTTCCCTCCTGGCAACCCTTGAGATTCCCAATAAGTTGACCTACAACACTGCATGATTCACTCTCTCTTGCATAGATGGTGAATCCTATGATCCCCACCAGAATCAAGCTCTCGGCCTCATACAGAGGTGTCCCATCGGCTGTTTCAGTAATTGTTATGCCCCCCCCCATCATACCCATCTTGTGTGTGGCTGTAATAATCACCCCAGCAACTCCTTCCACCATAAGTCAGAGGGGGCCCTTGGGTTGGTGGTGCACCAACTGTGCATCCTGTAGAGTGACCAAATAACAATACTTTAACATCTTAATGAATAATTTTATGTCAGTATGATATGACCCTTGTAAAGTCGTAAATAGTTGGCAAACCTATGTTATTATACACCTGTGCTAAAAATATGTCAGTAAAGCTGAGGTAGACAAGGGAGCTTACAATTACTTAAAATACAGCTGAAGAATAATGTTTTGACTGAAATAATTGACTATGAATACATATAAAGGCACATTTTTCCGAAAACGGGCTGGAATTCTGACCTTCGTATTATTCTTATGCTTCACGCTGTCAAATGCTCTTTCTGATTAAAAAATTATAAAACGCCCCCTGGCTGCTGTGCCTAAGTGGTTCAAGCACCGGTCTTGGCACTGCAGGATCCCGGGTTTGATTCGAGGTTAAGGGCATGAGCCTGGTTTGCAGGGTCCATCCCTGGCCCTGGTTGGGGATTATGCATGGGCAAACCAATGTAAGTATCTCTCTCACATTGATGTAGCTCTCTCTAACCCCACTACCTCCGTCCACTCTGCCAAGACCAGTAGAGATATATCCTCAAGTGAGAAACAATAAAAAAGAAAATGTTGCACTTCATTTCTTTAATAAGGAAAATAAATGAGTATGATCCTTTACTCCTGAAAGATATGGATTGTTCCAAATGAGCTACTAAGAAAAGAATATAAGACTTCCAAGATAATAAAAAACCCATACTGTATATAGTACTCCCTGTGGCAAATAAAAGTAAAATTCGAGTAAAACACAAGATGGCCTGTTAATTCCAATTCTGTCTTTTACACACAGTATATCTGGACACTTACCACGGCTCTCATATGAACCTCTGTAAAAATAGGAAAATGCAAATGGACAGAAGGCTTCAAGAGTCATTTCTCCAAAGAAGATACACAAACAGCTAACAAGCTCATAGAAAGAGGATCAAAATAATGGGTAGTTAGGGAAATGCCAACCAAAACCTAAGAGAGGCACCACTTTATTCCTAAGTAGGTCCCAATGTTTGAAGAGGAAAATACTGTGGCTTGTTTGGGAATATAGAGCCACTGGATTCCTGTGCACAAGGAACAGAAAGGTGACAAGGCGTGGCTGCTGTGGAAAATAATGGAAACTCCTACAACAAACATTTAACACTGAATTGCAATATGACTCTGAAATTCCACTCTAAATTTTGCACCGACAATAACTGGAGACTTCTATGAAATACTAGTCCAAGAATGCTCACATCAGTCCTCTGGTGGAAAGGACCCCATCAGTTGAAGTGGTAAACGAGCTGTGTGCACTAGAGCTGCAAGGGAATATGTAACCAGCCATTAAAGTGGTGGTCAACTGATTACTGCCACGTGGATGACCCTTGGACACATTTATGGTAACGGAAACAAGCCAGGCACAAAAGGTCCTATCATGTATCTTTCTGATACTATGATCTGTGAAAAACAGGTGCATCAATACAGACAGAACACTGGTTGGTTTTTCACAGAAGCTGGACCGAGGAAGAGAATGGTAGCGACTGCTTTACCTTCAGAGCTTTTATGTATGATAAAGAGCTTTACCTAAAGAGCTTTTATGGGTAATAAAGATGTTTTGGACCTACTCAGATATGGTCGTGGCATAAGACTCTGAATATGCTACATGCTACTTAGTTGTTCAATGGTAAATATTTATTGTTATGATAGATGAATTTCACCTCAACAACAGACAGTGTATAGTAAAGTTTAGGTGTCTTATGCTTTATTGCCCATTACCTATAATTAGTAGTGCAATCATCATCTCTTGGAGATATATGGTAATTTCTCCTGGAAGGGATTGTCTCTTTGTAAGGAATGCCTGCATAACTCTCTCTCCCATGTGTCAGCGTTCCTGTAAATGACAAATACTTACATGAGGATATCACATTGGAGAGCAATGTTTTAAGGGAAAACAATAATTCAAAACAACATTTTATTTCCTCTTTCCACAACAATGTTTAAATTTACTCTTAGACTCTATTTAGGCTCATGCTTGTATGCGCTGTGATATGTTACTCTGGAATGTATTATCTTCTGACATATTGTCCCCCCTGTACATCTTGCTTAATTTCTTAAATGACCATCAGTGGGAAAAACCTGTCCACTTCTGAGCAAACTGCAAGCAATTTCCATGATGTCCACATACATATTTATCAGTGCCTACCTATAGCTTGACAAGCGTCTGTCAACTTTTCTCCTTCTCTACTTTGCTCTCTCATGCTCACAATCTCTTGTCGACATTACTAAAAATTTCTTAATCTTCCCATTACACTCACTTACTTCCCATTACACTTACTTATCCATGCACGTTCCCCTAAGAACTAATAGTTATTTCGGTATGCAAGTATTGAATTATTACCATTTCAGTTAAAACACTTTAAATGCTCCTGGTTGCCCACAATATAGAGGCAAGTTATGTCAATTTAATTTCAAAATTGACTGCCTCACTTACCTTAGAACATTTATGCTACACTTTCAACTTCATTTTGAGCTGAGGAAAAGCCACATGTGCTAGTTGTGCACTTGGATCTATTCTAATACTGGCAAGATATCACCTGTGCATAGTAATATTTTATTGGGCCAGTACATGCCAAATTCATTACCCATGTAGTTTTATAATTTATCACCAATTTAGAACGGCTCTCTCCAAATGCTGACTAGTTTAAATGTATAAGCCTAGCTTTGGTAATGATGGCAATATAAATTTTACTGCCTTTAGCTGTACTATGAGCATTTAACAGCTCATATGAAGAGCCCCAGATCTCCCTCAAAATATTAGAAATATTACATTTCCCATAAATATGACCATGTTTCAGTGCTAATTCTTATCCCAAATGTCCACAAATTAGCCTTTAATTTTCTTTGCTTACTAGCACATCCAAAATTCAAATGGGTAGACTGTTTGTGTATATTCAACTGCAGAGGCATATTGTTCTTAACTACACTGATTCCCTCAATGGTTTCAACTTTCCAACATAATAATGAGAGTCTCTATGTGAGACTTTAAGACATCCCTGTAATGATATGAATGAGTCGCGTTTGCCTTATTTTTTCACAACTATGTACACTCTATGATTTGGCAATTTGCAATGCCTGACTCTTTCAAGTGTGCCTTTCCACCCTCATTTTTATTAAAAACAGAACCTATGAACCCACATGTATCACCTTTCAGCCTGTTGACAAAATACGTATATTGCATTTATTAAGATGCGTTAATTTGGTTGTCATATTTCCTCAACAAGCATATGATTCTTGGAATCACAAAATATATCTTTATGGATATGCCAGTGGCCCAGTGCATGAAATTTGTTCACAGGAGGGTGTGTCAATCAACCTGGCCTGCACTGTCTCTAATCTGGGCCCCCTTGGGGGATGTCTGACTGCCAGTTTATGAATTGAGCCTAATCCAGAAGTCACATATCCCTCTTGAAATCCATCACCACTGCCTCCTAACAGCTCGCCTGCCTGCCTGCCTGCCTGCCTAATCTCCACTAACCACGCTGCCTACTGGCCTTCTCACCATCAACTGTCCTCCCACCCCCAAACACGCTGCCCTTCTTGCCCCCAGCTATTGAACAGGGAGAGACAGATGCTTACTCAGGCAACCTCCTAAAGGGCCAACACACAAATTTCCCTGTGCTCTGGCAAAGGGAGGGTGAAGTGCACTGGAGCTGTGAGGGAAGAAGCCAGGACTAGGGACTCAGCAGATACAGATCAGAAGATAGACACCCATGACTCCTGGGAGGAGTCATTCCCTCATGCAGAGAAGGACATTTTCCCCACACAGACATTTGCCTGTCTGGGAATAGGACAGTTGACACACCCTATTGTAAAAAACTTTGCTCTGAGGCCACTTAAGAGATTAAGAATGACAATTGGTTTCCAGTAGAAGCCACTGCCCCACCATGTTGAAAAAAATCTATTGCCTGAGGATGACTGCCTAGAGGGGCAAATTCAAGTCAGAAGCCTACAAGTGTGTAGCCAGAGGTGGTCTCCTGAGGCTTTGAGTCATTGCCTGACCTAATTGGTCAGAAACAGCCTTTAACACTGTCCTCCATGACAGACTGAGAGGTGTAGAGCAGTGGTTCTCAACCTGTGGGTCGCGAGCCCTTTGGTTGTCGGACGACCCTTTCACAGGGGTCGCCTAAGACCAATCTGCATATCAGATATTTACATTACGATTCATACCAGTAGCAACATTACAGTTATGAAGTAGCAACGAAAATAATTTTATGGTTGGGACACAACATGAGGAAGTGTATTTAAAGGGCCAGAAGACTAAGAACCAATGACAGAGGATCTACATAACTCATCATCACAAACTCAAACAGAAAGCCAAAAGTAGCAAACAAACAAACAACCCCAAAATGAAAGAACTAGAGAATTCTCAGAAGAGAAAAATGAAGTAGAGATAAGAAATTTATCTGAATCAGAGTTCAGAGTGATCATGGTAAAAATGCTCAATAGCATGAAAAAAAATATAGTAGGTATGAAAAAAGAAAAGTTCTAGATAAAAAATATGACATAACACTAGTAAAGAACACACTGCAAGAAATACACAGCATATTAAGGAAGCTGAGGATCAAATCAGTGAATTATTAGTCAGAGAGAAAATATCACTCAATTAGAAAAACCAGAAAAAAAAAAAACAATTAATAAACAGGAGGACAGGTTAAAGGCACCGTGAGACTACCGGAAATGTAACAATATTAGAGTAGTGGGTGTGCCCAGAGGCAGAAAGGGAGAAAGGCATAGAGAAGGTGTTTGAAGAAACAATGGCAGAACACTTCCCTAACTTCTTAAAGGAAAATGTCACACAAGTGCAGGAACCACAGAGAACCACAAACAAGAAGAACTCAAAGAGGCCCATTCCAGACGCATAATAATTAGAGTGCCAAAAATTAAAGAAAAAGAGATAATTGTCAAGGCAGCAAGAGAAAAGAAATGTGTTTCCTACAATAAAGTTCCAATGAGGGCTGACACCTGGTTTCTCATCAGAAACTCTACAGGCCAGAATGGAATGACATGAAGTACTTAAGGTAATGGAAAGCAAGAATCTGAGACCAAGATTACTATATCCAGTAAGGCTGTCATTCAAAATAGATGGTTAAAAAAAGAGCTTCCAAGACAAGGAATGGCTAAAGAATATGACACCACAAATCCAGAATTACAAGATTCCTAAAGGGACTGCTGTAATGAGAAGAAGAAATGAGAGGGAAACCTAGGCATACAGAATTAAAATGGCAATAAATCAGTAACTATCAATAATAACTCTTAATGTAAATGGCCTAAATGATCCAATCAAAAGACGTAGGGTTGCAGAATGGATTAAAAAATATGGTTGAACTATATGCTGTCAACAAGAGACCCACCTCAAAACAAAAGACTCACACAGAATGAGAGTGAAGGGATGGAAACAATTTTGCATGCAGAGGAAAAGAAAAGAAAAGCTAGACTAGAAATAAACGTATCTGACATAATAAACTTTAAAATGAAGGCCATCACAGGGGACAAAAATCCTAAAGAACTCACTAGATCAGACAGACATAATCTACATCTTCAGAACAGTTCACCCCAAAGATACAGAATATACATTCTATTTAAGTGTACATGGAAGACTTTCAAAGATAGACCACTTGAGACATGGAGACCCACTTGAGACACAAGAAAAGTCTCTTCAAATTAAACAAGATGGAAGTCATATCAAGCATCTTCTCTGATTACAAAGGCATACTACTGTATAATAAAGACATAATATGCAAATTATTCCTCACGCCCTGACAAGATGGCTGCCTATGACCTTGCTGGCTGGGGGTTTAGTAGTGAGGGACAACCAAATGACTGAACAAGCAAGCTGCATGGGGAGACCAGGCCAGTTGGGGCTTAGGGAGGGACATCCAAACAACTGAACAGCAAGTTGTGTGGGGCAACCATGCCTGTGAGGGTGCTATGAGGGGCAACCAGGCAGACAAGGGGGATGGTAGAATGAAACCAGCCTAGTAGGGGAGAAGTTGAAGGTGCCAAGGCCAGCGGATGATGGGGCGGTAAGAGGTGACCAAACTGGCAGGGGGAGAGTTAGGGATGACCAGTCTGGCAGGGATTATTTGGGGGCGATTAGGCCGGCAGTGCGGGGGGGCAGTGAAAGGTGACTAGGCTGGTGGAGGGGCAGTTGACAACTACCAGGCTAGCAGGTAGGGGGCAGTTGGAGTTGGCTTGGCCTACCACAGGGCAGTTAGGGGAGACCAGGCCAGCTGGTGGGGCAGTTAGGAATGATTAGGCCAGCAAGTAGAGGCAGTGAGGTTCGATAAGGCTATAGGAGGGGATGGGGGAGGAGGTTAGGGGTGACCAGGAAGGCAGACAGGCAGGTGAGCAATTAGGAGCCAGCAGTCCCGGATTGGAGAGGGTATAGGCTGGTCTGAAGGGACACCACCAGCCCTCATGGGAGAATTTTGTGCACTGGGACTCTAATATTAGATATAACCTACAATAAAAATTAACAAAAATTCAAATACTTGCAGGCTAAATGGTATGTTATAAAACATTTGTGTTATCAAAATCATCAAAAAGAAATTAAAAACATCCTGGAAAGAAATGACAATGCAAACATAACAATTCAAATTCAATGTTATACACTGAAAGCAGTTCTGAATGGGAAGTTCATAGCATTACAGCCACACACCAAAACAAACAAACAAACAAACAAGGAATAACATAATAAATGATCTAACTCTACAACTTAAAGAATTAGTAAGGGAGCAACAAGAAAAGCACAGACTGAGCAGAAGGAAGGAAATAGTAAAAATCAAAGCAGAATTAAATAAAATGGAGACCAAAAAATAATAAATAAATCACTACAAAATATCAATACAACCAAGAGCTGGTTCTTTGAAAGGATAAATAACATTGATGAACTTCTTCCAGGCTCATCAGGAAGCACAGAGAGAGGACCCAAATAAACAATCACAAATAAAAGAGGCAAAATAATGACTGACCCCAAAGAAATAAAAAGGGTTGTAAAAATACTATGATCAACTCGCTTCCAACAAACTGGTCAACCTGGAACAAGTGGATGTATTCCTAAAAAGTACAACCTTCTAAAACTCAATCAAGAAGAATAAAAAAATCCGAATAGACTGATAACAAGAAGGTAATTGAAGCAGTCATTGATAAACTTGCAGCAACCAAAGCCCTGGGCCAGAAAGCTCCAAAGGAGGTTTTACAAAACATTCAAACTAAAATCTATCCTCCTCACACTTTTCTAAAAACTTCAAGAGGAAGGAACAATTTCAAGCTATTTCTAGAAGCCAGGATGACCCTAATCCCAAAGCAGATGTAGATACTGCAAAGAAAGAGAATTACAAGCCAATGTATCTCTGATGAACATAGATTCTAAAATCCTCAACAAAATCCTAGCAAATCAGAACCAGCATTACATCAGAAAGATCATACACCATGAGCACATGGATTTATTCTGGGCATCAAATGACAGTGCAACATCCCCAAATCAATACACATGATACATCAAATTGAGAGATAAAAATAAACAAATTGAGAGATAAAAATCACATAATCATATAAATTGGTGAAGAAAAATAATTTGACAAAACCCAACACACTTTTTGGTAAAAGCTTTCAGCAAACTGGGAATAGAGGGATCATACCTCAACATAATAAAAGCCTTATATGACAAACATATACCCAACACTATACTCAATAGGCCAAAACAGAAAACAAGTCACCCAAGAACAGGAACAAGATGGGGATGCCCACTGTTACCACTCCTGTTTGAGTGAGTATTGGAAGTGCTACCATATCAATTGGGCTGCATGTGGCATGACCAAATTGAAGGATGACTAAAGGACTGGTTTGGGGCTGGGCCGGCCAGACTGCACCAATGCGCAAATTTGAGCACTAGGCCTCTGGTAGAAAATAACTGCCCAATAAATGGGGATTTTGTCTTATTCATAATCATTATGCAGCATAGTGTGTAAGCTACTGAATATCACTTGAAAGAAGACACTTAGGAATAATATCTACACAAACTATATTTTCTACTGCTTACCACTAGAGAAACAACATCGACTATTCTTCATAAATCAAATAAATGGACTTCTGAACTCAAGAAAAATCATGAGACAAATCCAACACTTGGCTGTCCACAAATCCTAAAAGATAAATGTAAAGTAAAAGGACCAAAATGTATTGACCTCTTTCAGTATACCATAAAACAAGTTCTTCATTTAATAAATGAATTTGGTAATGTAGCAGAATACAAAATTAACACCCAGAAATCTATGACTTTTTGATACACCAATAAAGAATTCACAAAAAAAGAAACAAACAAACAAAAACAAAAATCCCATTTACAATTGCAACAAAAAAATGAAGATACCTAGGAATAAACTTAACTAAATAATTAAAACCTCTTTACTCTGAAAACTACAGGACATTGAAAAAAGAGGTAGAGGAAGACATAAACAAATGAAGAATATACCATGTTCATGTATTAGTAGAATAAATCTCATTAAAATGGCCACCCTACCCAAAGCATTCTACAGATTTACTGTAATCCCCATTAAAATATCAATGACATATTTCACAGACCTAGAACTAAGTCTGCAGAAATTCATATACTATAAAAAATAAAAAGACCCACAATAGTCCCAGTAATCTTGAGAAAGAAGAACAATGTTGACCATTCACAATTGCGGATGTCAAGTTATATTTCAAAGCCACTGTTCTCAAGCTCGCTGGTACTGGCTAAAGAACAGACGTGTACTAGTAGACCAATGGAACACACCTGAGAACATAGAAATAGACCTGAGACTTTATGCCCAATTAATATTTGACAAAGGAGGAAAGAGCATACAATGGAGTCAAGACAGTCTTTTCAATACAGGATGTTGGAGAAATTGGATGGATACATGCAAAATAATGAAACTAGACCACCGCCTCACACCATAGAGGAAAATAAACACAAAATGGATAAAGGACTTAATTGTAAGAAAACATAAAAATCTTGGAGGAATCCATTGGCAGAAAAATATGAGATATATTTCAAGAAGCTCTTTAACAATATAACTCCTAGAGTAGTGGAAAATAAGGAGAAAATAAACAAATGGGACAACATCAAAATAAAAATCTTCTGCAGAGAAAAAGAAACCATCAGTAACACACACAAAAACAAACAAACCAAAACGAGAAAGCCCATGGCTTGCGAGAACATATTTGCCAATGTTATGTTCAATAAGGGCCTAACCTCCAAAATTTATAGGGAACTCATCTATCTAAAAAAAAGGAAGATAAACAATGCAATAAAAAATGGACTTAAAAAGATACTTTTGAAAAGTGCACGTACAGAAGGCCAAGAGACATATGAAAACATGCTAAAAATCCTTAATCTTCCAAGAGGGGCAAATCAAAATGACAATGAGATACCATCTCACACTTGTAAGAATGGCAATCATCAACAAATCAACAAACCACAAGGGCTGAGGAGGATGTGGAGTAAAAGGAACCCTCTTGCACTGCTCGGGGGAATGCAGTCTGGTAAAGCCACTGTGGAGAATAGTATGGAGTTTCCTCAACAAATTAAAAAGGAACTGCCATTTGATCCAGTACTCCCACTACTAGGGGTCTTTCCCAAGAAATTAGAAACACCAATCAGAAAGCATATATGGACCCATATGTTCATTGCAGCACAATTTACAATAGCTAAGATTGGGAAACAGACTAAGTGCCCATCAGCAGATAAATGGATTAAAAATGGTGGGGTACATCTACACAACAGAATACTACACTGCTGTAAAAAGGAAAGAACTCTTCCCTTTCCAAAAAGCATGGAAGGACATGGACAGCATTATGGGAAGTGGAATAATCTAGGCAGAGAAAGAAAAAAATATCGCATTACCTCACTCATTTGTGGAATATAATGAACAACAGAAACTGATCAAAACAAATAGATCCAGAGACACCGAAGTATGGGACTGACTGTCAAAATTCAGAGGGAAGGCAGGATGCTAGGGGAGGTAAGAAATCAACTAAAGAATTTGTATGCAGGCAAATAAGCATTACCAAGGGACACAGACACTAGGGAGGTGAGGGCATGTGATGAGGGTGGGAGTGGCCAGGGAGGGAACAACGTGGGGAGAAGGAGGCATATATAATACTGTATGTAAAACTTGAAACAATAAAGAATATAAAAAAGATGAGTTCTTAGAAATATACCTTTAAATATAGTACTTGCTAACATACAAAAATTCCCCAATCTCCCAATAACTTCATGATGGTTGATCTTTTAGCCAAATCAATGTAACTTGAGTAAACATAGCTCAGGTCATTGTAATTGCTCCACATAAAACTCTTTGGATGTCTGGAACTATTTTTGGAAATAAATCTGAAGTCACATATTCCACCAAGATGTCTGGCACTGATGGGCAGCGACACAAACTAAACAGCCACTAGACATAGTTCTAGAAACAGCCACCTAATGGAATCACTTGAGCTTTCTGGGTCCAAAATATTTTCCAAAGTGTTGGCAACCACTTCTTCCTTCCCAGTGTTTGATATTCAGCAAACATCCCTTGATCCCCTTAATTTTATGAATAAAAACACTATGCCCTGCCCATACTACCTCTAAAAACAATTACCTCCCATATTTTTCTTCTTGTCTTTTTTGTGCATGATTATACTTTCTTACTTTTATTGCATATTTGTTATTTTTACTATCTATCTATCTATCTATCTATCTATCTATCTATCTATTAAAAAAGCCAGTGATTGGAATGCCCTAACTACCAGAACAACAGGTCCTATGAGGCCCACTATGGCCAAGGAACCAGCCAACTCTGGGGGAGGCCTAGGCCAGCTAACTCTCCCCTCCCCCACTATCATCCCAGACCCTATTCTCAGTCCACCCCAATAGGGAGAGGCCTGCGTACACCACTCCTTCTGCAGTCCCTCTGTCCACCCACCCTCACCCCAGATTGGTCGCCTGACCCTAATCAGGGGCAGGGCAGACCAGTCAACTGACTGTAGCCACTCCCCCTCACTGGCACAGCCCCTAATAGATGCCCACCACATGAATCAGCCCACCACTATTTCCATCACTAGCACATTAAAGACCCAATAAAAGGAACTACTTTAAAATAAATCAGAATATATACATTTTACAAAAATCAGTCTTGTTGCACGATTTAAAAATAATTTACCAGAGAAAAGTTAGGGACGGGAAGGTCAATTAGTTATGGCACACCCCATCTCCTAACTCACATCATTTCCTGCCTTCAAGAATGAAATACCTAGCCCACCTGCTGTGACTCTGTGAGGGTTGAACATCCAATTGTGAGGTTGGAGGTCACCATTCCATTCCTGGTCAGGGGACAAGCCCAAGTCACTGGCACAATCCCCAGTGGGGGATAGGGAGATGACAGCCAATCAATGATTCTCTCTCATCATTCATGTTTCTATTTCTCTCTCCCTCTCCCTTGCTCTCTGAAATCACTACAAATACTTTGAAAAAAATGCATACCAACTTGAGGGTAAAGGAACTACACATACCAACTTTTCAAGACCGTTTTGTGAAAATTACAGGGAAGTCACCTTTTCCAACTTGTCTTTGTGGACTTTTTTATGCTATGGAAATGTTTGCATCATTTGCATTAGCTTTTTACCAACAGTGACCTGATTTCTGCTGTGATTATCTTTCCAGGGGGCAGGGATTCAGGCTGTTCTAAATTAGAAAAGTCTCTGAAGGCTTAAAGCCTGATTCCATGTGTATTCATATACAGAAGTAACTAAGTTTAATGTAGTATGTTGCTATGCAGAAAGGACATTTCAACATCCTTCCAACCCCAAAGTCCAGCACTTTTGAGACAAAAAGAAAAGTGATGGCTAAATAATCATGGCTCATATTGCATTATGAACGTTGAAAATAAGAATGAAACCTAGAAATACTGTTACTGGAACCACAGTGCTAGAATTTTATTAAAAGACTTACTTTTCCATTCATTCCTTTGGCGGCATCTGTAGCATCTTCAGGATTCTCAAAGGTAATAAAAACAGAGCCTCTGGACTTGTTTCTTGCTCCCTCCTTTATCAAACTCTCTGGAATTTAGAATTTTATTTTATTTTTATTTATTTTTTTAAATATATTTTATTGATTTTTTACAGAGAGGAAGGGAGAGAGATAGAGAGTTAGAAACATCGATGAGAGAGAAACATCGATCAGCTGCCTCCTGCACATCTCCTACTGGGGATGTGCCCACAACCCAGGCACATGCCCTTGACCGGAATCGAACCTGGGACCTTTCAGTCCGCAGGCCGACGCTCTATCCACTGAGCCAAACCGGTTTGGCAGGAATTTAGAATTTTAAATGACACATGCCACATAAAATTTATCCTCTTAGAAATTTTTCAATATCTCTAAGGTTTTGAGAAATTCTCACAGAGCCCCTTAATCCTATATAATAAAAGGCAAATATGCAAATTAATAGAACAGTGGAACGACCAGTTGCTATGACACACACTGACCACACGAGGGAAGACACTCAATGCAGGAGCTTCTCCCTGGTAATCCCTTAGCTCCCAAAAGGGAACAACACTCATCGAAAAGCCCATTCACAACCCGCAAGCATAGCAGTGATGGCAGGAGCCTCTCTGGCTTCCGTGGCAGCGCTAATGATATCCGACTGATGCCTTAGGCCCACTTCCATAGCCAGACATTCCCAAAGGGCTCCAGAACTGTCAGAGAGCACAGACCTGGCTGAGGGACACCCACCCCCTGCCCCCAAGTGCAAGAGTTTCATACATTAGGCCTCTATTTTAAACAAATTGAGAGATATTCATATCAATTGATGCAGAAAAAGCATTTGACAAAATCCAACACCCAATCCTATATAATAAAAGAGAAACATTCAAATTAACATGTAACATTCAAATTAATATGCAACATGTTTGCAAGTAGGTAGACTAATTCTTGGGCAAGTTGAATAGAGAAACTGAGACAAGAAAATCAAGCCTGGCCAGTTTGTACAGCTTGTAGAAAGTCCTTAATCCTCCCCAGCCAAGGACCCTTGAGAAAAAGTGGTTAAAACCTCTCTTCCCACATGAGAAACTGTATAGCAAAATCACCCTGGAACTTCTAAGGTGTGAGTGATAGAGGAGGTTGGACAGACAGGGCTGTTTTGTCTTGCCCACTAAACAAACCAGCCTGCTGCCTTGGGAAAAAGGGGGAAAAGGGACTTTATCTCACTCACTAAGCAAAGGATCAACAGCCTTGGGACTTGCCAAGATAAAAATTGTTAGACATTCTCACCAACTCTGAGACAGCTATGGCCATTAAAAGGAGACCTTGAAATGCAGTCTGTGCCCAAGATACTGGGCAGAGGAACCTTGAATCGTATAGAATGACAGACTTATAAATCCCCTTGAATCCCACTGGGCAATCCAGATTAGTTAAGAGCACACCTGTGCTTTACCAAAGGTGAATTTCCATAGTTAGGCCTACATTGCTTTTTGAAATAAATTTGCTAGCTTTGCTCTTTACATAGTTCTTTGTGTTACTAAAATGCTGCTGACTATCGCTCTGCTAAATTTCTTCTCATGTACATGCCAAGAACTGAGGGGGGAGGGGTAGGAAGTGCTCTCCCTTCCATTCAAGGGCTGTCCAATTACATCATCTCTGGCTTTGGGGTGCCCTATAACAAACTGTTTAACTCATTTCTAGAAGTGTTTTCACAATAGAATAGAGAAAAATAAAGTTATAATAATACTTTGAAGAACACAAAGTACTCTTAACTTAAGTGGTCCATGTTACTATTTGCTATATGTTTAGTCTGAGCAGGTAGGCATTCTAAGACATACCTTCTCTTAAAGGATCAAATTTTCCAAACACTCTTTCAAGTGTATTTTTATTGCTCTGTATACTCAGGCCTCCTACAAACAGCTTCCTAGGTCTATCTACTTCCACCATTGTGCTATAAATGGTTAAAAATACACACATAACAAAAAATTAGTTATAAGCCAAAGAACATAATTTTTATTAAACTGCCTTTCAAATATTCAAGTGAAGCAACATACACAAGCTTACTTTTAACAATGTGTATTTTTATTTTGTATCCTTATTATTATTGAAAATATTACTGATACCCTGCCAGATTTTGCCCCCAGAGTCCACTCTGCCAGGTTCCAGCCTTACCCTGGCCCTTCAACACCCTATTACATGTGTCCAAGTGCGATGTATATATGAATAAAGGTCCTTTAGTTAATCTCTTCACAACACAGCTACCCCACTTCTTTTTGAGGTTCATGAGTCTTTTCCAAGTTTCCATGCCTCTGGTTCTATTTTATCCATCAGTTGATTTTGTCATTGAATTTCACATATAAGTGCATGCAATAATGAGATATCTGTCCTGCTCTGACTAGTTTAGTTCACCTACATAACGATCCCAGGATTCCTGCAGTCTCAAAGGAAAAAAGATCCTTCTTTTTTATACCTACATAGTGTTCCAATCCTAGAAACATAGCACAGCTTTTTTATTCACTCCTCTATTGATGGGTACTAGGACTGTACCCATCCTTCCCCTTCTTAGTTTTTGTAAAGAGGGCTGCCATAAACACAGGGGTGCATATATTCTTTCTGAATGTTATTTGGGGATATTTAGGGTATCATTCCTAGACATCTGTACCAGGATAAAACAGTGGTTCCATTTTTAACATTCGTAAGAATCTGCACCCTGTGTTCCATAGTGGTTACAAAAGTCTGCATCCCCTCCAAACTTGCTGTTTATTGATTTATTTATGATGACCGTTTTGGCATGTTCCAGGTGGTACATCATTGTCATTTTCATTTCCAAGATTCAGATGGTTAGTGATGTTGAGCGTTTTTTCATATGTGCCTTGGCCCTTCTTACATCCTCGTGGGAGAAGTGACTATTCAGGTCCTATGCCCATTTTGCATGAAATGTTTGTGTTCATTTTATGAATTTGTGTAAGATCTTTATGTATTTTGGAAAAAGCTGCGTTATCAGATTCATTATGGGCAAATGCGTTTTCCCATAGAGTAGTTTCTCTTTTCATGTTAATGCTTGTGTCTTTTGCTGTGCAAAAGCTTTCTATTTTGATGCAGTCCCATCTCTTTAGTTTTTTGATTCTCCAGCCCTAGGCAAAGTGTCTGTGACAACTCTGCTAGAAGAGTGAGATGTTGCTGCCTAAGTCCTCCCCTAGGATTTTTATGGTATCATGACTCATATTTAAGCACTTTTTTCCCCTTATGGGTTTATTCTATAGTATAGGTGTAAGTTAGAGATATAGCTTAATTTTTCTGCATATACCTGTCCAATTTTTGCAACACCATTTATTGAAGACACTGTTTTTATTCCATTATATTCCCATTCACCCTATGTCAAATATTAATTGAGCTTAATGGCTCTGAGTGATTTCTGAGGTCCCTATTCTGTCCCATTGGTCAATATGTCAGTTCTTGTGCCAGTAGGAGACTCTTTAGTTAGCAATGGCTTTGTAGTATAATTTGATTTCCAGTATTATGAGCCCTCCAATTTTGTTTTTCTTTCTCAAGATTTCTGCACCTACTTAGAGTCTTCTTTGGTTGCTTATACATTTTCCAGTATTTGTTTTGGATCTATGATTTATGGCATTGTTATTTTAATAGAGATTGCCTGAGATCTACAGATTTCTTTGGGTTATACGGACATTTTAATGATGTTAATTCTCCCCACCTATGTACATGGTAAATTCTTGCATCTTGTTTGCATCTCTCTCCTATTTGTATTTCTGAAAAGCAACTAAGTTTGTAGCTCTGTTTAAAAGAAAAAAAAAGGCTTTTAAAAGAAACTCAACAAATATGGCCTAGAAAAATTCTGGGAGAAAAAGCAGAAGGAAATTCCCTTCAAATATCTAGAAAACTGTAATTAAAAATAAATCTATAAAGCCTCAAAAAGTAAACAATTTGCATTTTGCCTCTCTAAACAAAGTTTATTTCAATATACTCAAAGACTGATAGCAGATATCCAATTAGTATCGTTTAGTGTCCACATACAAAGACAAAGGAAGTTAGGAAATAAGCCTTATTTTAGACTGATTTAAATTAGCAAATGAAAATAAAAGAATATTCAGGGGAACTTAGTTCTAATAGGCAGAAACCTATTCCTGGAACAGTCACTGTTTTTACTGATAGTGCATCTCATGGTAAAGCTGCTTATACTGCAATGAATTCAGACCAAGTCATTCAGACCAGTCATACTTCTGTGCAAAGAACTGAATTAGAAACTAACAAGGCTGACTTGCAGGATTTCCAAAAGCCTCTTCATATTATCTCTGATCTGCCTATGCTGCCGGCCTGGTAAACAAAACTTCAACTAAACAATTAAAATGTTTCGGTGACCAAAGCCTATCTATTCTATTTGAACAAGTCCTGGTCCTTGAACAAAAGGAAATGCATATGCCTATCAATTACTTATTTTATTAAAACCGACCACAGAATCTCATCAGATTTTATTTACATCAGCCTGCCAAAATAATGTACAGCAGGCAAAACAGATTATCAAGAAATGTCCCCCTTGCATGTTACATCTGCTACAACAGCCTCTAAAATCCCAACTTGAAAAACAAAAGTGGGGGAAGAGTGAAGAAATCTCCTGTAAGTAGACTACACCAAGCCTTAATTACTGTAATTTTTTTGCCCCTTGCAATGCTGATGGCAACACACCCATGGAAAGACACTGGTGAAAGAATAAGCCAAAGCAAAATGGTCTGGTTAAATGGAAAGATAAGGAGTCTGGTTCATGGAAGGTCCCTTTATTAACCTTTGGTCGAGGATATGCTTGTGTATTTCCAGAAAACTCATCCAAGCCTGTGAGGATTCTTGCAACATGAATCTGAGCGAGGAACTGACCAGAATACTCCAACCACAGATAGCAGTGGCCCTAGCACTACACTGACAGAGGAGAAAGATCCAGAGATGGGGGATGGTAAAAACACCTTGCCTTGGTAGCACTCATCAGGTGTGCATCTGTAAAGGTTGCCCTGGGCAAAGCCAAAAAAGTCATTGCCATTTCTCACAGTTGTCCACCATCCAGAACTTGAACATCACTGCTGCATGTCACAAGGGGACAGTGACTGGGAAAGGGACCCATAAAGAACTGATGGCCCAGAAAGAAGTCTACAAAGAACTAATTCCTTAAATACCTGACAATGATACGTAAAAGGACATGAAAGGCCTCAATCCTTTTCATTGAATATTCGTACATTTCCTTTTCAGAATAACCACTATTGCCTCTCTTTCTTGTTTTTCCACGGTTAATTCTAGTCTGAAGATGCAGATTGAAAAGTCTTAAAAGGATCTGAGCCCTACAAATGGCATAAACCTTTCTAAACTAATTAATAAAACAAAAAGGGAGAAATGCTGGGGTAAAGATGAACAGTAGTGAACATATCAATGCGAGAAGTCCAATAGAAGGCTAATGGACTTTGATATTCTGCAATGCTGAAAATCAGCATTATGTAACCCTTCTGTTGGCAAATTGGTCAGTACTCCTTCATTTTATGTGGCAGCATAGCATTCCAGTGTGTAGATGTATCACAGCTTATTAACCCACTCATCTGCTGACCAGCACTTAGGCTGTTTCCAAACCTTAGCTATTGTAAATTGTGCTGCAGTGAACATAGAGGTACATGCATCCTTTCAGATTGGTAATTCTAGGTTCCTGGGATATATTCCTAGAAGTGGGATCACAGGGTCAAATGGGAGTTCCGTTTATAGTTTTTTGAGGAAACTCCATACTGTTCTCCATAGTGGCTGCACCAGTCTGCATTCACACCAGCAGTGAAGGAGGGTTCCTCTTTCCCCCCATCTTCACCAGCACTTGCCCTTTGTTGATTTGTTGACAATAGCCATTCTGACAGCTGTGAGGTGATACCTCATTGTCCTTTTGATTTGCATCTCTCCTATGATTAGTGACTCTGAGGCTCTTTTCAGGTATCTCTTGGCCTACCTTTTGTCCTCTCTGGAAAAGTATCTATTTAGGTCCATTGCCCATTTTTGTGATTGGTTTGTTTATCTTCCTTTTGTTAAGTTGTATGAGTTCCCGATAAATGTTGTAGATGAAACTCTTATCAGAGAGAACATTGGCAAATATGTTCTCCCATGCAGTGGGCTTTGTTGTTGTCTTGTTGATGGTCTCTTTTGCTATGAAGAAGCTTTTTATTTTGGTGTCATCCTATTTGTTTATTTTAACTTTATTTTCCATTGTCCCAGGAGCTGTGTCTGTGAAGATATTGCTTCAGCATATATCTGAGACTCTGCTGCCAGTGGCTTCCTCTAATATTTTTAGTTTCCAGCTTTATGTGTTAAATCATTTAGCCATTTTGAGCTTATTTTTGTGCATGGTGTAAGTTGGTGGCTTAGTTTCATTTTTTCATGTGTCTGACCAAATTTCCCAGCACCATTTATTGAAGAGACTGTCTTATCTCCATTGTATGATTTTGCCTCCTTTGTCAAATATTCATTGTGATTAGTGGTTTGGATTGGTTTCTCAGTTCTCTATTCTATTCCATTGGCCTATATGTCTAGTCTTGTGCGAGTGTCCTGCAGTTTTGAGCATAGTAGCTTTGTAATATAGAATTATATCTGGTACTTAGATCCTCTTACTTTGTTCTTCTTTATCAGGATTGCTGCTGCTATTCGTTGTCTTTTTTTATTTCATATGAATTTTTGGAGAGTTGGTTCTAGGTCTGTGAAATATGCTGTTGGTATTTTAATGTGGAGTGCATGGAATCTATAGATTGCTTTTGGAAGTATAGCCATTTTAATGATGTTGTTTTTACCAATCCATGAAGATGGTATGTTCTTCCATCAGTTTATGTCTTCCTCTATCTCGTTTTTCAACATCTTCTACTTTTCTGATTGGAGGTCTTTTACCTCCTTAGCTAAATTTGTTGCTAGGTATCTTAATTTTTTTGGTGTGATGATAAATGGGATTCTTTTTTCAATCTCTCTTTCTTTAAGTTAACTATTGGTGTATAAAAATACCATATATTTCTTGGCGTTAATATTGTAGTCTTCTACATTGCCCAATTCATTTAATAAGTTTACCAAATTTTTGAAGGAGTGTTTGCGGTTTTCTATGTACACTATCATGTCATCTGCAAATAATGACACTTTACCTCTTCTTTCCCAATTTGGGAACCATGTATTTATTTTTCTTGTGTGATCACTGTGACTAGGACTTCCAGTACTGTGTTGAACAGGAGTGGTGAAAGTGGGTGTCCCTGCCTTGTTCCTATTCTAGAGGGGAATGGTTTTAGTTTTTGCCCACTGAGTATGATGTTGGCTGTAGGTTTGTCATATAAGGCTTTTATTTTGTGGAAGGAAGATCCTTCTATTCCTACTTTGCTTAGTGTTTTTATTAGAAAAGGCTGTTGCACTTGGTCAAATGCTTTTTCTGCACCAGTTGATATGATTGTGTGGTTTTTTCTCTCTCAATTTGTTTATGTGATGTTTCATGTTCATTGATTTGCGGATATTGTACCATCCTTGCATCCCTGGAATAAATCCCACTTGGTCATGGTGTATGATCTTTCTAATGTAATGCTGTATTCGGTTTGCTAGAATTTAGTTGAGGATTGCAGCATCAATATTCATCTGAATATTGGCCTGTAAGTCACTTCCTTTGTGGCGCCTTTTTCTGGTTTTGAAATTATGGTAATGATGGCTTCATAGAAAGAGCTTGGAAGTATGCCATCCTCTTGAATTATTTGAAATAGTGCGAGAAAGTTTGGTTTTACTCCTTCTTTGAATGTTTGGTAAAACTCCCCTGTGAAGCCATCTGTTCCAGGGCTTTTGTTTTTTGGAAGCTTTTTTTATGACTGTTTTAATTTTATCAGTATTTATCGGTCTGTTCAGGATTTTTGCTTCTTTCTGATTGAGTTTTGAAAGCTTGTCTTTTTGTAGGAATGTGTCCATTTTGTTGAGCTTGTCCAGTTTGTTGTAGTAGAGTTCTTCATTGTAATTTTTTACAATCCTTTGTATATCTGTGGGGTCGTTTGTTACTTAACCTCTTTCACTTCTGTTTTTGTTTATTTGGGTCCTCTCTTATTTTCTTGCTGAGCCTGACTAGAGGTTCATCAATGTTGTTTATTCTTTCAAAGAACCAGCTCTTGGTTTCATTGATCTTTTGTATTATATTATTCATCCCTACATCATTTATTTCTGTTCTAATCTTTATTATCTCTTCCTTTTTGTGTACTGCTTTTCTCTGTAGTGGAGTTGTTCTTGGAAACCCAGGACAAAACAGCTTTTATTTACTTGAATACACATTTTCCCTGTAGCAAAGCAAAAAAACATATCAAAGGTAAAGTTTGGTAAACAATAAAAGTATTGTCATGTTAGGAGGTTGCCTTCAGCCATTTTTCCCACAGCAGGGTAACTATATGCTGATTTTCAGCCATGCTTAATATCAAAGTCCATTCGCCTTCTGTGGGACTACTGTTGGTCTTTGTCCCAACATTTCCCCCTTTCTCTTTTCTTAATTAATTTAGAAAGATGTATGCCATTTGCTGGGCTTAGATCCTTTTATGATTTTTTTCATTCTATATCTTCAGACTAGAAGTAAACATAGAAGAACAAGAAAGAGAGACAATATTGGTTTTTCTAAAAAGCAAATGTAGGAGATTCAATGAAAAGGATTGAGTTCCTTCATGTCCTTTTATATATCCTTTTCAGGTATTTAAGGAATTAGTCCATAGTAGAATTCTTTTTGGGCTGTAAGTTCTTTATGGGTCCCTTTCTCACTCACTGTTCCCTTGTGACATGACAGCAATGATGTTCGAGTTCTGGATGGTGGGCGAACGGTGAGAAATGACAATGCAGGTATGACCTCTTTTGGCTTTGTCAAGAGCCACTGGCACCTAGGCACAGCTCATGACTGCCAGCATGGCAAGGCGTCTTCACCATCTCCCATCTCTGGACTGTTTCTCCTCTATCTCCTCAGCATGTTGCTTGCAGCCAATGCTATCTGTGGTTGTAGTAGTCTGGTCAGTTCCTCGCTCAGATTCATGTTGCAAGAATCCACACAGGCTTGGAGGAGTTTTCTGGAAACACACAAGCATATCCTCAACCAAAGGTTAATAAAGGGACCCTTCCATGAACCACACTCGGTACCTTTCCATTAACCAGACCATTTTGCTTTGACTTATTCTGACACCAGTGTAATTCCATGGTGCCTTGCCATCAGCATTACCAGGGAAAAATTTAAAGTAATTAAGGCGTGGTGTGGTCTACTTACAGGAGATTTCTTCACTCTTCCCCCACTTTTGTTTTTCAAGTTGGGATTTTAGAGGCCGTTGTAGCAGATGTAACATGCAAGGAGGGCTTTCTTGATAATCTGTTTTGCCTGCTGTACAATATTATCGCAGGCTGATGTAAAAGCCTGTGAAATTCTGTGACCTGCTTAATAAAATAACTAACAGATAGGCATATTCGTTTCCTTTTTTTAAAAGACCAGGACTTGTTTAAATAGTATAGAAAGGATTCGGTCACCTAGCCATTTTAATTTAGTAGTTGCAGTTGTGTTTACCAGGCTGGCAGCAGAGGCAGATCAGAGATAATATGAAGAGGCTTTTGGAAATCCTGCAAGTCAACCTTGATAGTTTCTAATTCGATTCTTTGCACAGAAGTATGATTGGTCTGAATTCATTGCAGTATAAGCAGCTTTACCATGAGATGAACAATCAGTAAAAACAGTGACTGCTCCAGGAATAGATTTCTGCCTATTACAACTAAGTTCCCCTGAATATTCTTTTATTTTCATTTGCTAATTTATTTATTTTTTTAATTAAATCTTTATTGTTCACATTATTACATTAGTTACTCTTTTTTCCCACCATAACTCCCCTCCACCCAGTTCCCACCCCACCCTACGCCCTCACTCCCCATCCACTGTCCTCATCCATAGGTGCCCCATTATTGTCCAATATCTTCCCTCACCCCACACCCCTTCCCCCAGTCCCAAGAGTAGTCGATTCCCTTTCTATGTCCCTGATTCTATTACAATCGCCAGTTCATACTGTTCATCAGATTATTTATTCCCTTGATTTTTAGATTCACTTGTTAATAGATATGTATTTGTTGTTCATAATTTGTATCTTTACCTTTTTCTTCTTCTTCCTCTTCTTAAAGAATACCTTTCAGCATTTCATTAATTCTGGTTTGGTGATGATGAACTCCTTTAGCTTTTTCTTATCTGCGAAGCTCTTTATCTGGCCTTCACTTCTGAATGATAGTTTTACTGGATAAAGTAGTCTTGGTTGTAGGTTCTTGGTATTCATCAATTTGAATATTTCTTGCCACTCCCTTCTGACCTGCAAAGTTTCTGTTGAGAAATCAGCTGACAGTCGTATGGGTACTCCGTTGTAGGTAACTGATTTTCTTTCTCTTGCTCCTTTTAGGATTCTTTCTTTGTCTTTTGCTCTTGGCATTTTAATTATGATGTGTCTTGGTGTGGTCCTCTTTGGATTCCTTTTGTTTGGAGTTCTCTGCACTTCCTGGACTTGTAAGTCTATTTCTTTGACCAGGTAAGAGAAGTTTTCTGACATTATTTCTTCAAATAGGTTTTCAATATCTTGCTCTCTCTCATCTTCTGGCACCCCTATAATTCAGATGTTAGAACACTTGAAGCTGTCCCAGAGGCTCCTTACACTATCTTCGTATTTTCAGATTCTTTTTTCATTTTGCTTTTCCAGTTGGGTGTTTTTTGTTTCTTCATATTTCAAATCTTTGACTTGATTCTTGCGATCCTCTGGTCTGTTGTTGGGAGTCTGTATAATGTTCTTTATTTCAGTCAGTGTATCCTTAATTTCTAGTTGGTCCTTTATCACGACATCGAGGTCTCATTAGATTTCTTGAGGATCTCACTACATTTATCGGCGGTCTCACCAGTCTTTTTGAGGGCCTTATTAAGTTTATCAGCGGCTTCTAGTCAGTTCTTTAAAGACCTTAAAAGTGTGGTTTTGAACTCTATATCCAGCAGTTTGCATTCCTCCCATTCGGTCGTTTGTTTCCTGTTTCTTTGTCTCGGCATTTTTTATGCTTCACTGTGTCGATAGAGTTCCTTTCTGTGCTAAGTGTCCCAATTACCTGAGGTAGACACTCTTGGTGCACCCCCTTGTTGGCTTTGTGCACAGTCTTGTTGTAATTAAGCCTTGATTGTTGTAGTTATCACTGTGAGGAATTGACCTCCAGGCCAATTGGCTGTGAGAATCAGCTGTGTCTGCAGTAGGAGAACTTCTGTGTTGGAGACACCCATCTGGGGCTAGACTTGCCTCAATGGGGCTTTGGTGCTCACTGAGTCTTCCCCCTGAGTGTGTCTTTTATGGTTCCACAGAGCTGCAAACTGGATGACCTCTGGGCTTCCTGGCTCCTGGATCTCTAGGGAGGTGCTAATCTAGCCTTTGCCTGAGGCTTTCCAGCAAAAGTCTCCCTGCAGGGCTTGTACACGGCAGGTCCCACAAGATCAACAGGGTGGGGTTAGCAATTATGGCTGCTCTCAGTCTTGCCCTCAGAGGCTCTGCTTCTCAGTGTCCCAGTAATTGCTGCAAACACCATGGAGAAAAAGCTGCCCTAGGATTCTGAGCGATGCCAGACACTCCCGCTTCTCCTGTATGAGTCTGGGTCCCTAGAGACTCGCCCGGAGCTGGAGCTCAGAGTCTGAGATCCCTCCCGATTGAAAACAACAACCACACCCTCAGCTACCAGCCCGCTCTGCATGCACTCTGCACCTTAGTATTTTACTTCAGCACTGCGCCTCCTCTGAGTCCTGGTATGTTTACTCTTTTCTCCTAGTTGTCGAACTTCCACTCAGCCAGCCTTCCTGTGGTTCTGGATGTTGTCCGTTCCGTCTTTTAGTTGTATTTTTGAAGTGGTTGTTCGAGGCAGCAAACTCAAGTGTTTACCTATGCCATCATCTTGGTTTCTCAGAAAATTGTTAAATAAAATCTTATTTCTCATTTGCTAATTTAAATCAGTCTAAAATAAGGCTTATTTCCTAACTTCCTTTGTCATTGGGAGGGGGCACTAAGTGACACTAATTGGATTTCTGCTATCAGTCTTTGGGTATATTGACATAAGCTTTGTTTAGGGAGAAATAATGCAAAATGTTTTCTTTTTGAGGCCTAATATATTTGTTTTAAATTACAGTTTTTTACATATTTTACGGAAATCTCTTTCTGTTTTTTCTTCCAGAGTATTTCTAGGCCACAGTTATGGAGTTTCTTTTAAAAGTCTTTTTCTTTCTTTTATATAGAACTACAAAGTTGGTTGCTTTTCAGAAATACCAATGAGAGTAGTATGCTGGCTAATACTGTAATGCATACATATTAAGTAAAACTAACTATCTTTTTACTTATGGTGTCTTATTAATGGTGAGATTTAATGCTTAATGAGTAATTTTGTGTTTTTTAAATATCTTTTTATTGATTTTTTACAGAGAGGAAGGGAGAGGGATAGAGAGCTAGAAACAATGATGAGACTGAAACATCGATCAGCTGCCTCCTGCATACTTCCCACTGGATATGTGCCCGCAACCAAGGTACATGCCTTTGACCAGAATGGAACATGGTATCCTTGAGTCCACAGTCCGACGCTCTATCCACTGAGCCGAACCGGTTAGGGAAAATAAGTTTTTTACCTTGTAAATAGTAGCAGAAGTGATTTAAAAATTTCTCCTTTTTACTTGGCTTAAAATTTACTTTCAAACAGCATTCTTTTGGCTGGTGCTCATGTGTATAGGTACAGAAATTTTACTCTGTACTGTGTTAGAACCAATTGGTAATAAAATATCTGCTTCTCATATAACTTGAAAGGGTGAGTACTATGCCCTCCATCTTGCCCCAGGGTAAGGTCTACACCCTCCATCTTACCCTCGATCTCCATTTTGGGGTAGCCATGTGCTCGGCAAGGCTTCTTCCCAGAAGCCCAAGCCTCTGCTAGCCATGCCAAGGACTTCTTTAAACTCACCAATGACAATCAAGGGAAGTGCACACCATAGATATGACCACATCATGTGTAACAAGACACCGACTTGCGCCTGGCCAATCGGCAGGGCCCACAGTCCTTTCTCCTCCCCTTACACCAACCCCTATAAAACCCCTCTTCCTACAGGGCTAGCTCTCTCTGCCACTTGCTGCTGCATCAGTAAGGAGGGTAGGGGAGCCAAGCCCGGGTTTGAAAAAAGACTCTTATGCTTTTGCATCGGACACGGCTGGCTCCCTGGTGTGGTATCATCGGGATCCTGAAATCTGGCCATAATATTTGGGGGCTCATCTGGGATCCCCAAGACCATCGAGGGAACCGGATCCAGAGAGTCTGACTGATTGTGGTAGGTGTCTGTGTCGATGTGTGCTCTGTTCTGTTCTGTGCGAGCTCGTTTCTGAAATCTGTAGTGTCCAAAACGGTTTAGGTGGATGCACTGGAGGACCTCTGGTGGCAGGAGTTGGAGGACACTCTGATCTCCCATCTGGAGGGATGCGGAAACCCCTCAATCTGACATGTGGCGGGGGCTCCCGCCAGTTGGCGCATGGCCATCGTCTACTTTCTGGTTTTGCTTCCACGGAGTTGGAAGACTGTACTATCGGACCCTTAGTTGTCTGTGTTTGTGTTTTTTTTCCCCGTCTTATTTGTGGACTTGCTGGACAGACATTATGGGATGGACTCAGACTGCTCCTTTGGATATTGTGATTGATCATTTCAAGGAAATTGGGGGAAGCTTTAGAGGTCCCTCAGCAATTGGTAAATTGTTACAATTGGATGAATCATTTAAACTCTGAATGAATGTCTGGTGAAAGTGTGTGAGTGTAGAGGGAGGGGGCCTGCCCTCTCCCCTCCTTTGTGTGGCTCCACAACTTCTGTCAGGCAGGCATCTGAGTGAGGATCTGTGAAAACAGGTCACCCCCTCCCCAAGTAAATGTGTCTGGGATTTCTGTGCACGTGTAAGGACAAAAGCTGGCTTAAAACTAATGAGTGCATAGTCCGATTTTGGATAGAGTTTTGAGCTGGAGTCTCTTTGCAAATGTGCAGGATGGAGCCCAAGACAGATTATTTACCCTAAGGAAAAATAAAATATTCTAACTAGATTCTAGCAGAAAGATTGGCATTTCCATAATAAAGAACAGTTTTTAAGTGCTAACGAAGGGTGTTAAGGCTGGCTTCCCAAGGCTATATCTATGAAGGAAGGGGCTTGTCGCTTTCCACCTGTAGCAAAATCTTAAAAGAATGTGGTCAATTTACATCTGAAAAGACCAGGTAGGCCAGAACCTGTTTTGCAAGGCTCAAATGTGGTTTTCCAGAGCTTCTTGAAAGTAAAAAGTAAAGTTTACAGTTATTTGCCTCGTGAGAAATCTAGAGGAAAGGATTAAATCTGTTTGTTAAGTATGTCTTTCATTTTTAAAGTTTATTTTTAAAGATGTTACTGATTGAGAAATGCTGGAGATTTGACTTGCCAGCTAAAAGTTTAAGGTTCGGATTAAATTGGGAAAAAATTATGTAATTGTGGTAACTAAATGCCTTTGCTTATTGGTCTGATTGAGCAGGGAGGATTGATTTTGTGACCTCAACTGAAGATTTTTTATGCAAGGACCAGTTTAAATTTCATTGATATTCTTTAAAATTATTATAAAAGGTATAAACCGCTAATGAGATTTCTGTTTATCTGCAATACATCCACCATTTTGAGCTGCATGACTTGGCAGCCACCATGTCAGCCACATGGCTTGCCACTCCCCTGGGGGCCGCCATCTTGAAACAGCAGAGGCCCCTCCCTCTGATTCAGCCAGAAAGGAATGTCTAACCAAGGAGGATGGAATGTCAGTGGTGGAGCTTTAAGGTGGAGTTTTGCTGCAGAAATGTAGATTTGGCAGGAAGTGTGCTTGCCTAGTGGGTTTATTTTTAAGCTAATCTCTTAAATCTAGAAAATCCTGCTTTCCTTAAACTAAGGACAATTAAAGTTTATGTCAAAGTCTTTAAAAGGATCTGATAGCAGTAATCCAATTTCTAAAGTTTTATTATTTCAGGTAGAAACTGTGGTTTCATACTGTTCTTAGAAGGCACATTTCTTCTTTGCCTGGGAGGGACAGCAAAGCTGTCCCAGGGTGGGAGGGCTCCAGTTAACTTGTCAACTCAGTGTTCTGGAGACCCAGGACATGCCTAAGTTTAACCTGGGTTACCCAAGGACTCTAGATAATATGTTTACTCAAAACTGTTGTCTGGATTGCATGCTGTCTCTGCTTCTGTAAATTGATCTGTCTTTATTGCTTAAATATGAATCTTTGTTGTTTAAAATTGTTTAACTAATGAAATTTCTGTCTATGTCTCTTAAAAATATGAATGTATTGCTAATCTAAGGCTGTTTGTTTGCTAAAAGGTATTTGTGGTTTTCTAGTCTGATTGAGACATTTCGGGGTGGGGCTCACAGTTCTTCAGGGCAGAGATTTTATGCCCCCCCCCCCCCCGGCTATGCTGAATTAAATAATACAAGGCAGTGTCATTTGGCTTGCTGATTAAAGGAAGGCAACTGGGCCCTAGAATCTAAAAATGGCTGGAAATGAAGCCGGTTAAATGTATTGAAAGGGTTCGATACCTATAGCTGCTAGCAAAGGAGGGGTGATATTCCCTTCTAGCACACTCCCTTGAAAGTGGCCTGGTTGCTGCTCTGTCACAAAGGGAACTGGTAGAAAGTCAAGAAAGCAGAGCGCTGTAACTAATAAACAGGGTTAACAAAAGGGCACTCTCTCTGGACCTGGAAGCCATCGGGACTTTGAAGTCCTCCAAGAGAGGAGGAATCTGACTCAGAGACTGGCCAAAACCTCGTTGGTTTGGGAGAACTGGAGGCTGCATATCGAACTTACAGACTGCAGTTTCCTGGGCAGAGATCCAAGCTGAGTTTTATAGAAGTTGAGCTACCAGTGTGCAGCAAAACAACTTTCTCCCATGCCAGAATACATTTTAAGGATATTGGACAGACTGATTGTTGCTAGAAAGAAGAAGCTACCTTTAGGCAGTTAAGGAAGGCCCTCCTAGGTGCTCAGGCCGTGGGCCTACCAAATATCACGAAGCCCTTTCCCCTCTTTGTAGATGAACACAAGGGGATAGAAAAGGGGTCTTGACTCAAGCTTTAGGCCCCTGGAGCCACCCAGTGGCTGACTTGTCTAAGAAGTTAGATCCTGTAGCTTCCGGCTGGCCGCCATGCTTGAGAATTATCACGGCAACAGCGCTCTTAGTCAAGGATGCTGACAAACAAACCCTGGGCAGGAAATCTGGATTACAACCCCACATGCCATTGAGGGAGTCAAGATCTCTCTCCTTGAGAGGGCTCCAGAGGGTGCACAAGGACATTTGGCCATGCCTCTGCACCATCTATGTGACCAGCCCAACCCCACCTCCTCATCAGCATAGTCCAGGAGATTGGGTCTACGTCAGAAGGCACCACGGGGAGACCCTCGAGGCACATTGGAAGGGTCCCTACACTGTGGTGCTGACGACCCACACCGCTCTCAAGGTAGACGGTGTTGCGACCTGGGTCCATCACATTCACGTCCGGTCGGCGGACCCATCCGTGATCCTGGAAGACTACGTCAACAAATCTAGCATCGATCGAGATCAACACAACCCGCTCAAGCTCAAGCTACAGCGTGCTCGACCTGCCTGATGCTGGTAACATTGCTCACGATCACTCCTGCTACTGGGAGTCCCCACAATACTGTATAATAGACTTAGATTATCCATGCATCTTCATGGACATGGCTCCAAAGAGACAAGGACAATTTATAGGAAGGTCAAGAATAGACTTTAGTAAGATTTGGCTGCCTGAAGTGGCCATGATGCCAATATCATGTTTCATTGTATTGATATGTTATATTGACCTTTGATTCTATTGCAGGTTTGAATGTATGTTGGCTGTGTGCGGTGACCCCCAAAAGTAAAGGGTGTCTAGCTGCCAGGCGGGCAGGTGCCCAACTGGGCAGGGAAGAGTGCCCATCAGGTTTTGGTCTCTGTTGAGAGACAGTTGATGGTTGGCAGCCTGTATACTGTCTTGCAGGCCCGTGTAACCATGCCCATGTAAGGTCTGAGGCATGGTTATGCATAGAAAGAAGGTTTAATGCCAACAGTTACTGTTTTGTTATAACTCTGAAGAATCCATGAAAAGGAATTGGCAAGGAAAGTCAGAAAATCTTAGAGCAGATCAATATGTTTTTCTCCTTATATAATTGCTCTGAAATATTGGCAATGCTAAATAAGTCGTGGCAAGACATTTCTTTGCATAGATTCAATGAGACTCGTTCCTAATAATGGTTTTATTAACGGAAAACTTTGGAGTATCATGATTTAAAGAGACCTGTCTGAGCTATAAAGACTTGAAGCTAATAAGAGTGCCACAGGAAAGCCTGGTATCCTGATTGGGAGCCCTGAAGATGGCTGGTGCTGGAGCGTCAGGACCATGCCCTACCGTCACTGGTGGTTGGTAAGAGTAGAAGGGGAGCAATAAGGATGCCTCTGCATCCCTGCGGAACCCCCACTCACTCTGGCCCGCAACGAGTAGGAGGGCTACTGAGATGGGCCTTAAAGCCTGGAGTGTGGGCTCAGGTGGAGTTGCTACAGGTGAGGGATCCACCTAATTCAGCAGTTCCTGCAGGCAGACCTGATGGCAGCTGGATGGCTTGGCTTCCTGTCCCTACGGGGCACATTAAGATTCAACCATGAGATTCCAGCAAAGGTGGTCGGTTACCATTCTTGTTGTGTTTATGCAAACATCAGGCAAAATTGAATACAGTAGATAAGTTAATCTTGATTCGGTTGTTTGATAGCCATCGAGGAATTTTAAGAAGAAAAATCCTATTTCAATAGAAGTAGTTAAAGATAAAATGGTGCTTTCTCTTCCACCGGACCATTTGTTAAGCATGTAGGGATAGTTCAGTTGATAGTTCTTTGTGCCCAGTACGGGCCTCTAGCAATGGTGAAATAGAAATACAGTCCGTCTCATGATTGAGCCAGAAGTTCCAAGAAAAAGGGGGGAATGAAAGTGCGAGGACTACGCGCTCCATTTTGACCCAGGGTAAGGGCTATGCCCTCCATCTTACCCTGGATCCTCCATTTTCGGGCAGCCATGTGCTCAGCAAGGCTTCTTCCCGAAAGCCCAAGCCTCTGCTAGCCACATGAAAGACTTCTTTAAACTCACCAATGACAATCAAGGGAAGTGCGCACCATAGATATGACCACATCATGTGTAACAAGACACCGACTTGCGCCTGGCCAATCGGCAGGGCCCACAGTCCTTTCTCCTCCCCTTACACCAACCCCCTATAAAACCCCTCTTCCCACAGGGCTAACTCTCTCTGCCACTTGCTGCTGTGTCAGTAAGGAGGATAGGGGAGCCACGCCCGGGTTTGCATAAAGACTCTTATGCTTTTGCATCGGACACGGCTGGCTCCCTGGTGTGGTATCATGGGGATCCTGAAATCTGGCCATAACATAACTGAGTTTATATGAGACCTTGATTATATTGTAAAAAGCTAATTTATTGCGTGAATAAAGTATCCATCTTTTTTGAGAAAGCAAAGTAAGTAAACTTATACATTTGACCTCTGAAGTACAGATGTTGCACTACCCCATGGCCTATCTAAAGAACAGGCTGTCAGGGCTCGCATCTTAAAATTCTGCTGCTGAATAATCCAATGTTGCTGAAGAAGTATTCAGCAACTTTGTCCTGCCCTTCCTTAGAGTTGAAACTTTTATAACATTTTAAAATTCGTGTATGTAAATAGAACACTGTTATTTTTATTTGATGAAGATTCGGGAGATTTCAAGTATATTAGATCAGCCTAATCTGGTTTAAAAATATTTCTTTTAAAAAGAGAGAAAATTATTGAATTATTCCAAGACCCTTGAAATGTTACAGACCTATCTCTTGGTTAAAGTTTTGAACTTTAACATGGAAAGACTATCAAAATATTTATGTTTAGCCGAAAGATTACATTATACATTTGTTATACACATAAGTATTCTAAAATATATCAATTAAATTTAAACTGGTTTTTATATTAACAATTTGGTTCAGACCATAGTGCTAATCCTGCTTTTTAATTGGGCCAATATATATTATATCCTAGCTTGAAATTTTACGAGACATAGTACACATAAGGATACAATATATGTAGAACTACTAAATTTTTCCAGAGGAAATGCAAAAATTATTTTTATTAAAATTGAATTTCTAGAGTTTATGCATTTTATCATTACAACCATATAATTTCTCCCAATTTAATTTGAACTTTTAACTTTTAGAAGCATTAAATTTTAGGTGGCAAGTTAAATACTTAGCATTTCTTAGGATAGTACTACCTTCACATTTTTAAGGATACATTTCAAAAAAATTATTTAAGACCTATACTATATAATAAAAGGGTAATATGCATATTGACCCTAACTGCAGAATGACTGGGAATGACTGGTCACTATGACACACACTGACCACCAGGGGGCAGACGCTCAATGCAGGCCTTGCCCCTGGTGGACAGTGCACTCCCTCAGGGCAAGCTCTGCTCAGCCACAAGGCAGGCTGATGGCTGCCAGCACAGTGGTGGTGGTGGGAGCCTCTCCTGCCACCTCAGCAGCACTTATGTTGTCTGACTGCAGCTTAGCCCTGCTCCCCACTGGCAAGTGGCCATCCTCCAAGGGCTCCCAGACTGCGAGAGGGCACAGCCCAGGCTAAAGAACCCTCAAGTGCATAAATTTATGTGTACCAGGCCTCTAGTTTAATTAATAGGTTCAAATCTCTTTTTCAGGTTTTCATACAAAGCAAACCCAGATTAATATTTCAATATTTTTTACTTCAAAATATTTAGAGATTTAATAATTTTTGTTACTTTATTTAGCAAACTCCAAAGATTTAAGTTACTTTTGAAAGGGTATGCTTAGACATATGAGGTTGCCAAAGAAGTAGGGGAGGAAGGGAACAGGTTTGCAGCCATTTGAATTTTAAAACCACCACATTTTTCCTTAAGAGATAATATCTAAGATTGCTTTACCAGGTTCTCTGCTTTTACAGGGAGAAGATCCACTGGCCCTTTCCTCCAATAGAGAGTGCAGTCAGCCCTCTCCTCAGTGACTGGATCCTCATAATTAATATATTTATTTATAATTATTACTGAAAAGCTTTACCACAAAGACTTCATTTTAGTTACAACTTTTTATTTCAGTTTTTACAATTTTGAGATTCCAAAACCAATTATCACCATCTAAGTCATTTACTTTGGCAAATTTGGCAGCAGAGATAAATTACTGGCTTTCATTGGCTTTAATGTTTACCTTGGAATATGGTCATTATTATTTAAGAACTGCCCATTATTATGAAAAACACTAATCTTATTGCCTAAATACAGCCTGTCAATTTTCCTTGTGTCATTTTGACCATCTTATAAAGAAAAACAGTCTTGGGTTTATTCTATAGCATCTGTAAAGTGATGGGGCTCAGTCCAAGAGGCTCAGTCAAAAATTGGATGGGGTACCACTTCTCTTAAGATATGCAGAGATATTCCTTAAATTGTGAGGAATGTCCCATGTATCCAAATTTTAAATGACAGACTGGGAAATAAAAACATGGTGAAAATGATACTTTTAATAACAATCTCGAGAGTGGGCATACATTTTACAGCATCACTAAAAGACTAGTAATTAATGAGTTGGACATGTTTCAGATAATTATTAACTTACTTTTTTAACATTTTTTTTTAAATTTTTTATTGCTTAAAGTATTACAAAGGGTATTACATATGTGTCTTTTTTCCCCCGCCTTTGACAATCCCCTGCCCCCCCCTACCCCCCAGTGTCTTATGTCCATTGGTTATACTTATATGCATGATACAAGTCCTTCGGTTGATCTCTTACCCTCCTCCCTTTTGCCCCCCAGCCCACCCTGGCCTTCCTGCTGCAGTTTGACAATCAGTTGGAGGGAGCTCTGCCTCTGTATATACAATTGTTCATAAGTTTAAAATGGTCTTTATTATCCCTGAATGGTATATTTCCTTCATTGACTGGCTTATTTCACTTAGCATAATGCTCTCCAGTTCCATCCATGACATTGCAAATGGTAAGAGTTCCTTCTTTTTTACAGCAGCATGGTATTCCATCGTGTAGATGTACCTCAGTTTTCTAATCCATTCATCTACTGATGGGCACTTAGGCTGTTTCCAGATCTTAGCTATGGTGAATTGTGCTGCTATGAACAAATGGGTGCATATAACCTTTCTGATTGGTGTTTCTGGTTTCTTGGGATATATTCCTTGAAGTGGGATCACAGGGTCAAATGGGAGTTCCATTTTTAGTTTTTTGAGAAAACTCCATACTGTCTTCCATCTTGGCTGTACCAGTCTGCATTCCCACCAGCAGTGCACAAGTGTTTCTTTGTCTCCACAACCTCTCCACCTCTTGTCGTTTGTTGATTTGTTGAAGATAGCCAGTCTGACAGGTTTGGGATGGTACCTCATTGTTATTTTGATTTTCATCTCTCAGATGATTAGTGACTTTGAGCATGTTTTCATATGTCTCTTGGCTTTCTGAATGTCCTCTTGTGAAAGGTGTCTATTTAGGTCCTTTGCCCATTTTTTGATTGGGTTGTTTATCTTCTTTTTGTTAAGTTGTATGCGTTCCCTATGAATTTTGGAGATTAGGCCCTTTTCCGATATGACGTTAGTAAATATGTTTTCTCATGCAGTGGGCTTTCTTGTTGTTTTATTGATGGTTTCTTTTGCTGTGCACAAGCTTTTTATTTTGATGTAGTCCCATTTGTTCATTTTCTCTTTAGTTTCAAGTGCCCTAAGTGCTGTATCAGTGAAGAAATTGCTTCGGCATATGTCTGAGATTTTGTTGCCTTTGGATTCTTCTACAATTTTTATGGTTTCCCATTGGACATTAAGTCCTTTATGCATTTTGAGTTTATTTTTGAGTATGGTGTAAGTTAGTGGTCTAGTTTCATTTTCTTGCATATATAAGTCCAATTTACCCAACACCATTTATTGAAGAGACTACCTTGGTTCCATTGAATGTTCTTGCCTCCTTTGCCACATATTAATTGAGCATATTTGTTCTGGCCGATTTCTGGGCTCTCTATTCTATCCCATTGATCTATATGCCTGTTTTTGTGCCAGTACCAGGCAGTTTTGAGAACAGTGGCTTTGTAATACAACTTGATATATGGTATTAAGATCCCACCTACTTTGTTCTTGCCCAGGATCCCTGCAGCTATTCGGGGTCTTTTTTTATTCCAGATGAAGTTTTGGAGAGTTCGTTCTAGATCTGTGAAGCATGCCGTTGTTATTTTAATGGGAAGTGCGTTGAATTTATAGATTGCTTTGGGTAGTATGGACATTTTAATGATGTTGATTGTACCAATCCAGGGACACGGTATGTTCTTCCATCTGTTTATGTCTTCCTCTATCTTTTTTTTCAACATCCTGTAGTTTTCTGAGTAGAGATCTTTTACCTCTTTAGTTGAGTTGATTCCTAGGTAGTTTAATTTTTTTGGTGCGATGGTAAATGTGATTGTTTTTTTAGTCTCTCTTTCTGAAAGTTCACTATTGGTGTACAGAAATGCCTCAGATTTCTTAGGGTTAATTTTGTATCCTGCTACATTGCCAAATTCATGTATTAAGTCTGGTAGTTTTTTGATGGAGTCTCTAGGGTTTTGTATGTATAATAACATGTCGTCCTCAAATAAGGACAGTTTTACTTCCTCTTTTCCAATTTGGATGGCTTTTATATCTTCTTGTCTAATTGCAATGGCTAATACTTTCAGTACTATGTTGAACAGGAGTGGTAAGAGTGGGCATCCCTGTCTTGTTCCTGTTCTTAGGGGAAATGGTGTTAGTTTTTGTCCATTGAGTATGATGTTGGCTGTGGGCCTGTCATATATGGCTTTTATTATGTTGAGGTATGATCGTTCTACTCCAACCTTGCTGAGAGTTTTTATAAAAAATTGGTGTTGGATTTTGTCAAATGCTTTTTCTGCATCAACTAATATGACCATGTGGTTTTTTTCTATCAATTTGTTTATGTGATGTATCACGTTTATTGACTTGTGGATATTGTACCATCCTTGCATCCCTGGGATAAATACTACTTGGTCATGGTGTATGATCTTTCTTACCTACTGCTGCATCCGATTTGCTAAGATCTTGTTGAGGATTTTGGCATCTATGTTCATAGAGGATATTGGCCTGTAATTCTCTTTCAGTGTGTTGTCTTTACCTGTTTTTGGTGTTAGGGTGATGTTGGCTTCATAGAATGAATTTGGAAGTGTTCCTTCCTCTTAAATTTTTTGTAGTAGTCTGAAGAGGATAGGTTTTAGTTCTTCCTTGAATGTTTGGTAAAACTCCCCTGTGAAGCCATCTGGTCCTGGACTTTTCTTTGCTGAAAGCTTTTTGATGACTGCTTCAATTTCTTCCGTAGTTATTGTCCTATTGAGATTTTTAGATTCTTCCTGATTGAGTTTTGGAATGTTGTATTTTTCTAGGAATTTGTCCATTTCCTCCAGGTTGTCTTGTTTGTTGGAGTAGAGCTGTCCATAGTATTTTTTTAACAATCATTTGTATTTCTGTGGGGTCTTTTGTTATTTCGCCTCTATCATTTCTGATTCTGTTTATTTGGGTCCTCTCTCTTTGCTTCTTGGTGAGCCTATCTAGAGGTTTGACAATCTTGTTTATCCTTTCAAAGAACCAGCTCTTGGTTTCATTGGTTTTATGTATTTTTTTTTTTTCGTCTCTATGTCATTTCGTTCTGCTCAAATCTTTATTACATCCTTCCTTCTGCTCACTCTGGGCTTTTCTTTTTCTCTCTTTCTATTTCTTAGATGACTGTAGAGTTAGATGATTTACTACCATTTTTTTCTTGTTTTTTGAGATAGTCCTGTAGAGCTATAAACTTCCCTCTCAGGACTGCTTTCATTGCGACCCATAGGTTTTGGATTGTTGTGTTTTCATTGTCATTTGTTTCCAGGATGTTTTTCATTTCTTCTTTGATCTCATTGGTAACTCAGTCAATATTTAATAACATGCTATTTAGCTTCCAAGTGTTAGAGTATTTTGGGTTGTTTTTATTGTAGTTTATTTCTAATATTATGCCATCATGCTCTGAGAAGATGCTTGGTATGATTTCAATCTTCTTGAATTTTGGGAGACTTTGTTTGGTACGGAATATGTGGACTATTTTTGAATCTGTCCCATGAGCCCTTGAGTAGAATGTATATTCCACGACTTTGGTGTGAAGTGTTCTGAACATGTCAATTAAGTCCATCTAATCTAGTGAGTCATTTAGGATTGCTGTTTCTTTGCTGATTGTTTGTCTAGAGGATTTATCCAGTGATGTCAGTGGTGTATAAAACTCCCCTACTATGATTGTGTTGTTGTTGATCTCTCCTTTGATATCTTCCAGGAGTTTTTTTATGTATTTGGATGTTTCTGCATTGGGTGCATATATGTTTACCTGGGTTATATTTTTTTGTTGTATTGATCCCTTTGGTATTATGAAGTGACCTTCCTTATCTCTTATTATGGCCTTCACTCCGTGTTCTATTTTGTCCAATATAAGTATTGCTACCCCAGCTTTTTTTCCTTTCCATTTGCCTGAAATATATTTTTCCATCCCTTCACATTCAGTCTGTGTGAGTCCCTTCTAACGAGGTGGGTCTCTTGTAGAAAGCAAACGTATGGGTCATATTTTTTTATATATTCAGCCACACGATGTCTTTTGGTTGGAGCATTTAGTCCGTTTATTTTTAAAGTTATTATTGAAAGGTACTTTTTGCAGCCATTTCTATTTGTGTGGCTGTTTTTTTTTTTCTGAATTTTTTATTTCTTCTTTTTTGTTTTAGATATTTAGTAATGTCCTGTCCATCTACTGTTTCTTTTCAAATTAAATTAAATGAAATTAAATTAAAGGCATGCTTAATAGACTAACAATAAACAGCAAAGACAGATTAATAATAATCAACAGAAATGCTCCCATAACAAAGAGGCAACTTTTAATAAATCGGAGTAATTTCCATAGATCTTATCCTATTCTGCTCTTCATGGCATTGGCTGTCCTCTAAAGTTATTTTAGCTAAAATCTGCCTGTCCCAAGGTGTCATATGGTAATTTTCAGACAAAGCATTATGGAGTCCTTTTGTAAAATGACTATTAAGCCCATTATCTCTAGCTGCTGAGCCTTTCCACAGTAGAAGTGGACGACCCAGGGCTTAAGTATTATAGACTTTTGATCCCCAATACGAATTAAGCATAATGCAGTGTGAACAAGAGCCCACATAGTTCAAGATTACAAGGTTACTTTTTTTCCTTGAGCCTGATTTCAGAGAGTACCTTTTGATATTTTAATTTCTTTATCCTTGAGCATACAAGTAAATGTTTACAATTACATATATATATATATTTTCCTTTATACTCTAACATTTCCTCATTATAGTCTGGCAGAAATGATAGATTTTCCGCCCACTTTATGTTTCACAATTTTCAAAGCTCACATGGGCTTTGTGCACAGAGAATTTTCTCCACATTTTCAGTGCACTTCTCAGCTTTCTGGTGGAAAGTCTTCCATTTTCACTCTGGTGAAATTTCTTCTCCAGATGCCCCACATTGGGCGCCAGAATGCTGCAACCTTTTGCAGCAAGGATTCAGGATATGGGAAAGAGGTGCACAAAAATGAATACACTAGACAACAAATATAAATTTAGAAGAAATGGGGGAGCCAGGCAGAGACCTTTCTTTCTAGCGGAGAAGCTCTCTGAAACCCAGCACCCATCAGCTTTTATTGATTTGGCTTTAGGTTTCTCATATATGCCCTATAGCAAAGCAAACAGGCATATCAGCAGTCAAGTTTGCTAAACATTAAAAGGGTTATCATGTTAGGAGATTACCTTCAGCCATTTTGCAAACAGCAGGGTAAAATAATGCTGATTTTCAGCCCTGCTGAATATCAAAGTTCATTAGCCCTCTATGGGAGATATATATACATATTCATATACATATACATTTGTGCACTGGTTGGGGGGGTTGTCCCTCAGCCCCACTTGTGCCCTCTAACAGTCTGGTACCCCTCGGGAGATAACGACCTGCTGGCTTAGGCCTGCTCCCATGTGGCAGAGGGCAGGTCCAATCTTTAGGTTCAACTCCTGGTCAGGCTGAGAGCAGGGCCAATTGGGGAGTTGGGGCACCACCCCCTGTCATGCACAGAGCAGGGCAGATCGGGATGTTGTGATGCAACCCTCAGTCAAGCTCAGGGTAGGGCCGATTGAGGGGTTGGGGCGCCACCCCCAGTCACACTCAAGGCAGGGTTGATGGGGAGGTTGGGGCGCCACCTGCTGTCATGCACAGAGCAGTGCCCATCAGCGAGGTTGGGGCTCTGTACGGTGTCACACACAGAGCAGGGCCGTTCAGGATGTTGGGGATCTCCCCCCTGTCACGCATAGAGTAGGGCTGATAGGGGTGTTGGGGCACCACCCCCTGTCACACTCAGGGCAGGGCCTATAAGGAGGTTGTGGCTCCACCCTCTCACACACTAGCAGGGCCCATGTGGGGGTTGTGGTGCCACACCATGTCACACACAGAGTCACAGGGCGAACTGGGGCAGGGGGGGCACTGCCCACTGTCACGCTGCTCCATGGGCCAGGGGGCCTCGCAGCTCTGCTGATCCCAGTGTTGTAAGGCCTTGCGGCTCCGTTGACACCCGGGCAGTGAGGCTCCGCTGCTCCACTGATCTCGGTGTTGGGAGGCTCCTCTGATCCTGGTGCCAGGAAGCCTCACGGCTCTGCTTATCACGGGTTCGGGAGGCCTAGAGGCTCTGGTGATCCCGGTGCTGGGAGGCATATTACCCTCTTACTATATAGGACAGAGGCCTGGTGCATGGGTGGGGGCCTGCTGCTTTGCCCTGAAGGGTGTACTGGATCAGGGTGGGTGTGAGAAACTGTTTATTGCCTTCACTATCTGATAAGCGTAGACAGAGAACCCCCCAAAGGCTGGGTGCCTTTGAAGCCCTAGCAAAGGTCGGAGCTAGGCGCCACGCCTGTTTGTCCAGACAGTGGTAGATGAAACTACTCCCCCATTTATTATTATGTAAATCCTTGCTGATGGGCTAGTCTGCTTGTTACTAGGGGGTCACCTGCCTAAGGGCTATGCTATGGGTGCATAACAGATCAATAAAAGCTTGGTGAGGCCTGAGCAGGGAGGAAGTCCTTTGGGACTTGGCCACCTGGTTCCCCAATATTGCAAAATTATCTCGTGTCTTTTTCTCTCATTTGTTGTGCGGCTCCTCTTTCAGATACCGAACCCTACTCCACGCAGAACGTGGAGGGAGTCTTACTCAACAGATGGGGTTCCTGCTTGGTTCCCTGGCCAGCCTGGATGAGGGGATGATGGCTGTTTGCAGCTGGTCACACCCCCTTCAGGGTGGGGGTCTCAACTAGGGTGCCTGGCCAGTCTGGGTGAGGGGCTGAGGGCAGTTTTCAGGCTGGCGGGTGACTGAACCTCCCAACCTCTCCTTTTTTTCTTATTTTATTCTGGGATTTATTTACCTTCTATGGCTGTCACTGGAACTGAGAGCTGGATTTAGCTCTGAGGCTCGGCTCCAGCTCTGAGGCCTCGGCTTCTGAAAGGAGGTATCTGGGCTAGTTTGGGTTCTATTATTGAAATTCTGTTTCAACTCCAGCTCTGCTGGCTGGCTGAAAGCATGAGGTTTGTTTAGCATCAATAATTGCAACATAGTTGCTTAGAGTGCAAGCTCACAGCCCAGCAGTGGCAGACGGGGAACCTTGGCTTCCTCCTTCACTGGAGCAAGCTAGCCTCCTGTTTGCTTCAGCTGCCTGGCTGCCGGCTGCCATCTTGGTTGGCAGTTAATTTGAATATCTCCCTGATTACCCAATGGGAAGCATGTTGGAGTGCCGGGAGTCGGTCCATCCTTGCTGTTTCAAAGGACCTGGCATATATGGCATACTGTTCTTAAAATGTTTGCTCACCCTCTTGGCACTATGTGTTTTAACCAAGGTCTCCTCTCTGAGAAAGATTGTTTCCCCAATAGGTATTTTCCCCTGAAGTTAGGGAGGGAATAAAGCCCCTCAACTAAGTGCCGGGCGGGTAATTAATCACTTTAACTATGAACAATCATGCTTAAGCTACATAATCTTTACTCCCTGGAATGGAGATAAGAAACGCTCTAACCTTTGTAAAAGAGATTGATAGGATTGGAATCAACTGGTATAAATACAGATGTAAGAAGACAGAACGAAGAGAGACAGAACCTAGGCACAGAACCTACACAGAATGTTCTCTAGAGACAGAAGAGCTTCGCTGGGGAGAACATGGAAAAGGATCCTGGACAGAAACTGGCCTCAGAACCTAGAGACAGAACCTAGCAAGAGAATATGGCAAAAGATCCTGGACTGAACCTGACTACAGAAATTGGCAAGAGAACCTGACCAGAACCTGGTGACTGAACCTGGCTGGAGAATCTGGACAGAACCTGGCTGGAGAACCTAGCGAGGGAACTTGACTACAGAACCTGGCTGGAGAACCTGGAGAACCTAGCAAGAGAACATGGACACAGAACCTGGCTGGAGATCCTAACCAGAACTTCGCTGAAGATCCTAGATAGAACTTGGCTGGAGATCCTGGCTGGAGATCCTGGCTAGGCTGCTGATCAACTGAACACTGTCTCCGTGTCCTTCCTTCTTCGCTGACTCCATCCACACCTTTGGGGACCCCTGGACCCGCTGGGGCTGGACCTCAGCATCGGAGGTATGATTAATTACCATGTGTGTCTGTTATTAGAAAGGATGTATATGTATGTCTATGTATATGTATACATATACGTGTATGTATATGTGTATGTGTATGTGTATGTGTATGTGTATGTATATGTATATTAACTACTGTTAGTCTTTGTCTCCAGCACCTTACTCTGAGGTTCGACAGTCTGATCAATGCTTCTTTGTATCTGGATGTCTTGTTGCTCATCAGTTAATGTTGTTCATTATATTCTACAAATGAGACAATGTGATATTTACCTTTCTGTGACTGGCTTATTTTGCTTAGCATAATGCTCTCCAAGTCCATCTGTGCTGTTGCAAATTATAACAGTTCATTCTTTATTACAGCAGTTGAGTTTTCCATTGTATAGATGCTCCACAGTTTATTCATCCGTGCATCTGCAAATGGGCACTTAGACTGTTTCCAAATCTTAGCTCTTATAAATTGGGCTGGTATGAACATACAGTTACATATATCTCTCCTGATTAATGTTACTCATTTCTTGGGATATATATGCCTAGAAGAGAGATTATTTAATCAAATTGGAGCTCAATTTTTAATTTTTTGAGAAACTCTATATGGTTTTCCACAGTGGTTTCAGCAGTCTGCATTCCCACCAGCAGTGCACAAGGGTTTCTTTTTCTCTGCATCCTCTCCAGCACTTGTGGTTTTTTATTTTTTATTTTTTCTGACAGCTATTCCGACAGGTGTGGATTGGTACTTCTCTCATTTTAATTTGCATCTCTTGGACTGTTAGTGCCTTTGAGCATTTTTTCCTATGTCTCTTGGCCTTATGTAGGTCCCCTTTCAAAAAGTGTCCATTTAAGTCCTTTGCCTATGTTTTCATTGGATTGTTTATCTTCCAATTGTTAATTTGTGTGAGTTCCCTGTAAACTTTGGAATTCAACTCTTATCAGAGGTACCATTGGCAAATATGTTCTCCTATGCAGTGGGCTTTCTTGTTGTTTTGTTCAGGATTTAGTTTGCCATGCAGAAGATTTTTATTTTGATGTAGTCCATTTAATTATTTTCCCCTTTGTGTGCATTGCCTTCGAAACAGTGTCAGTAAAGATATGCCTAGATATATGTGTGATATTTTGCTGCCTATGCAATCTTCTAAGATTTTTTTATATAGATTCCCAACTAACGTTCAAGTCCTTTCTCCACTTTGAGTTTATTTTTGTGTATGGTGTAAGTTGGTGATCTAGTTTCAATTTCTTGCACATTTCTGTCTGATTTTCATCATTTATTGAAGAGACTGTCTTGACTCCATTGTATGCTCTTGCCTCCTTTGTAAATTAATAATAGAGCATATTGACTTGGGTCCACTTCTGGGTTCTCTGTTCTGTTTCAGTGGTGTATATGTCTTTTCTAGTGGCAGTAGCAGGCAGTTTTGAGAATGGTGGCTTTATAATATAGCTTAATATCTGGTATTGTGAGCCTTCCATATTTTTTCTTGTTCCCTGGATTCCTGAGGCTATTTTTACTCCATAGGAATTCTTGGAGTGTTTGTTCTTTGTCTGTGAAATATTCTGTTGGTATATTAATGGAGATTACATTGAATCTATAAATTGCTTTGGGTAGTATGGACATGTTAATGATGTTAGTTCTACCAACCCATCAACACTGCATATTAGTCCATTGGTTGATATCTTTATCTCTGTTTCAATGTTCTGTCATTTTCCAAGTGCACTTCTTTTACTTCCTTCTTTGAGTTTTTTCCTTAATTCTTTTACTGCAATGGTAAGTGGGATTCTTTTCTGAGTTTCTCATTTTGTGAGTTCATTCTTGGTGTATCAAAAGACATATATTTTTGGGTGTTAATTTTGTATCCTGATACATGACCAAATTCATTTATTAGGTGCTTTTCAGGTTGGGATGACTTTTATTTCTTCATGTCTGAACACTATGGGAGCACTTCCTGTACTATGTCGAACAGGAATTGTGAAAATTGGCATCACTGTCCCTGTTCTTTTAGGGGAAATGGTTTTAGTTTTTGCCCATTGAGCATGATGTTGGCTGTGGGTTTCTCATATATGGCCTTTATCATGTTGAGGTATGCTCCCTCTATTACCACGTTGCTGAGAGTTTTTATCACAATTGGGTGTTGGGTTTTTTCCAGTTCTTTTCCTGTGTCTATCAATATGATCACGAGATTTTTGTCTCTCAGTTTGTTTATGAGTTGTATCACGTTTACTGATTTGCAAATATCATACCAGCCTTGCATCCTTGGAATATATTCCACTTGATCATGGCATTTGGTCCTTTTAATATAATGCTGATGCGATTTGCTAATACTTGGTTGAGGATTTTAGTATCTGTCATCATCAGCTATATTGGCCTGTAATTCTCTTTCTTTGTAGTGTCTTTACTAGTTGGAATTAGAATAATGCTGGCCTCATACAAAGAGTTTAGAGGTATTCTTTCCTCTTATTTTCTGAAATATTTTGAGGAGTATAGATTGTAGTTTTCTGAATGTTTGGTAGAAATCCCCTGTGAAGCTGTCCGGACTTGAACTTTTGTTCCTTGGAAGTGTTTTGATTACTGCTTCCATTTCATCAGTTGTTATGGGCCTATTCTGGTTGAATTTTTTCTGAATCAATTTTGGTAGTTTGCATTTTTCACTGATTTCATCTATATCATCAACATTGTCCAGCATTTTGGCATATCGTTGTTCATAGTATTTTCTTACAATCCTTTGAATTTCTGTGGTGCCAGTGCTTACTCCTCCACTCTTGTTTCTGATTTTACTTATTGGAATCATGTGTGTTTGTTTCTTAATGAGTCTGGCTAATGGTTTATCAATTTTGTTTATCCTTTCATAGAACCAGCTTTTGGTTTCATTGAATTTTTTGTCTCTGTTATATTTTCTGCTGTAATCTTTATTTTTCCTTCCTTCTACTTATTCTGGGCTCTTTTTGTTGGTCTCTTTCTAATTCTTAAGTTGTAGGGATAAATAGTTTATTGCTGCTTTTTTTATTTTCTGAGATATGTCTATAGTGCTATGAACTTCCCTCTCAGGACTGCTTTTGCTGTTTCGCAGAGATACTGTGTTGTTATTAGTTCATTTTCCTTTTTTTTTCCAAAAAGTCTATGATATTTTCTTGATCTCATTGTAAGAAATTCATTGTTTAATAGCATGCTATTTAGCCTCTTAGCGTTTAAATGTTTTTGGGTGTTTTTACTCTAGTTGATTTCTCATTTCACTCCACTGTGATCCAAGAAGATGCTTGATATGATTTAAATTTTCTTGAACTTGTAGGGACTTGTTATGTGTCCTACCATGTGGTCTATCTTTGGGAATGATCCATGTGCACTTGAGAAGAATGTATATTCTGCTCTGTTGGGGTGAAACGTCCTAAAATGTATATTAAATCCATCTGACGCAGTGTGTTCTTTAGAGTCTCTGTATTTTGTCACATGGAAGACCTATCCAGTGAAGTCAGAGGAGTGATAAAAGTCTGCTACTATGACTGTCCTGGTTTCAGGCTCTCCATTAAAAGTCCTCTAGAAGTTTCTTTGTTTGTTTTTTGTTTGTTGGTTTGATTATATATATATACACATATATAGGTAGATATATATATCTACCTGACTGACACCAGTCTGAACCCTCTTAGCCAATAGTTAAGAAATAAAGGAAGCCAAGATTATTCCACCCTATAGCTGCCTTTTGGGATATTGATTTTCAGCTCTTTATTTAGAAGCCAAAGAGTCAGAGAGAAACTTTGGGCAACCCCTACCCGCTCCTGCCCAAAAGATTCAGAGAGACCTTCTTCAGAAGATTGTTGCCTTTGCCTGATTGGAATGAAACATGGTAAACAAGAGGGCTTCAGCAGATGTCTATTAGCTAGATTCCCCTCCTCCACTGTGACACCGTCAATCAGGAGTGTGGGAGCGGTTCCCAGACATTCTTGTTTCCAGGAGGCAGGGTTATAAATTCCAGCAGCTGCAGTTCAGCTCACCCAGCATACCTCCTGAGCCACAGCTGGACAGGGCAGAGGCTAGGTCTAGGCTGGCTGGGCCCAGGACCTGGAGAAGAGGGGGAAAACAGAGGGGGGATACTCAGGTGAACCTGGAGGGGCAGGAGAGGCATCAGTGCAGGTACCCACATGAATGGTCCTTGGGAAAGGTCACCTGTGTCTTGAGGAGAGAGAGGGGAGTAGAGCCCAGCCATAGGGGAGACCCCTCAGTGCTCTGCCCCCCGACACTCTGACACTTGAAAGGACACTCACCACTGACTCTCTCATCCCCTCTCCAGCCAGTTTCGCAGGTGAGGAGGGATCTCCATGCAAATTGCTCCTGAGCTCTGAGGATTCTAAGTCTTTTGTTCCAAGCTTGAGACTTAGCAGTGAGGGGAACAACAAGTGAACACCCTGTCCAGGCAGAACTGGACCAGGACTGGTGGAGCAGCCTACACCCCCTTCTCAAGAAGTTGCTTTGAGGCTTGGCCAAGGCCCTGGAACTGTGAGAGCCCCGTCTGTCAGTGAGCAGCTGGCCTTCAGCTGAGTGTTCCTCTCCACACAACCAACCTCTCCCCCAGCAGTTACTCACATGGGGAGGGCTCTATCCTCTTCAAGTCCAGTCTCTGGGAGGCCCGAATCTGGGAGAAGGGATGCCGCCCAGGGATGAAGGTTCCTGTCTTTTCCTCTGGGCTCCTGGATAGCTAAGCCAAAAGAATTAACAAAAGGTGTGGTTCATACAAATTGAGACACACACTGTGGCGAATGCACTCTGGCCACTCTGAATTCTCTCCAAGACCTTTCACATTGGCTAATCCTGCAGTGTACTGGGAGTGCAGAGGCCATTGCAGGTGCCCGTAAGGAAATCAGGAGCCTATTGTACAGTGGGTGTCATGGAAGCACAAGTCAGCCCCCAATGCCTTCCTGATTTGCCCTCCCTGCTTTGGACCCCTGTTTAATCTCCCTCGTCTTAGTGTCTTCACCTGAAAACATCTGACAGCATTAAAGTTCAAACTGTCATGGCATGAGTCTGGCTACAACCTCAAAAGGCTAAGTTTTCCTTAGTCAGTAAGGACTGTATGTTTTATCCATGTCAAGCATGCTTAGTTTGAGAATGCAGCTTCCTTCGTACTTAGGCTTACTGTCGGTGATTGTAGACAAAAGTATGTACCCCTTTCACCTCACCTCTATTTCATCCCCTCAACGGACAGGCTAGACTTAGCCTCTCTCTGCTGTGCAGTAGTGTGTGTGCGCACAGACACTCACTCACACACACACACACACACACACACACACACACACACACACACAGCAGCTCCTTCAAAACATCCAGCTTCCCTGTGTTCCATCACTGGAGGGCTTTAAAGTCACAATGGTGATCATTATAATGCAGTGCTGGTTGACTGACACTTTTAATCTTTCTAAAATGAAAATAGCTCTTCACCACTAGTCCAGGAGAGGCAATTGTGATAAGAGAACCTTGTTAAAAATACAGGGAGATATTTTACAATAACTAGCATTATCATTTTTAGTGGACATGTGGACTGCTTTAAGAGGTTCATAAATATGAATTGCTGATTTCCCAGGAGAGTGGCATCCAGGAACTTTAGTCCCTTTTCCTTATGCAGGCTTACTGTCGCCTAGGAACATGGTGAACATTGTGAGGCAATGGGTGAAGCAATGGAATAAATGAGTGTTACATTCACATTTAATTTTACAAGAATAGGGTTGCATTATGTAATCAGTCAGGTGACCTGCATTTTGCTTTTCATATAACAGACCATGTCTTTTTAGTGCATCAACCTCTGCAATGCTGACAAGCAACCAGATCATCATGAACATAAGGGTGGACAAACTTCAAATAGATTCCCTTTGAATTTCACCTTCCCTGGATACATCCATTGCCCTCTGTGTCACTCTATCAACCTCCCCTGTGCCCCAGTGTCTCTTGCATTCTCAAATTGGCCAAGCACTTTACTCTCTCAGAAATTGTGCAGTCTGTCCTCATGCCCTGAACAGGATCCTTCCAAGCCCCTGATGGCCCCTCCTTGTACAACCCTCAGGCAGGAGTCTCCTGCCTCTGTAACTTTCCATACCAGCACCTTTGTTTTCTTGACAGAATTGGTTACAAAGAGCCATATGTAGACAATGGTCCTGTTGGGTTTTGCTGTGTGTGTATGTGTGTGTGTGTGTGTGTGTGTGTGTGTGTGTTTTCTATTTTCATCCTAAACTCTATGAGGAGAGACTGTGTGTACCTCTGAGGATGGCATTAGCAGCCACCCCCGGACAAAAGTTTTCAAGTGCATCTAGGAGAGAGGGGGAAGGGCTAGGTTGAATCTCTATTTTCCAGGTGAAATAGTGGAGTTGTTTCTGTTTCTGTTTTTTATCTGCTCTGCTCTAGGTGACAATCCCAGACCCACTGGGGCTGAGAGCAGTCGCCTCATTTGTCCTCATTCCTCCATCTATGTAGCTGGATACCTTAACCTCTGCTATTTCATAGGCATGGGGAACATCTGGAGGAAAGGCAGGGTAGGGACACACAAGAAGCAAGCCTTACCACCCTGCTGTTACGCTCCGCCCTCATGACCTCCCCACAGCCTATGGTGAGGAGATGCAGGGTCACCTGCATGACAGGGACACAGTGTCCTCTGCCCACTCTCCCTCTCAGACAAGGTCTCACAGTTTGCAGAGTCTGAATATTCCCCAAGTCTGAGTGAGGAAGAGAAAGGCAGCACAATGTGTCTGAGGCTGCCTGTCACTACTTGAGCCAAGTTAAGCAGAGACAGGGTTGAACCACACAATGAGTGTTTACTCCCAGGATGGGGTCACTATGGGGAGAGCAGTTGCTCACCCTGGAAATTCGGCTCTCAGCCTCTTGAGAGAGAAGATAGCTACCTGTAGCTGCCAGCTGCAAGAGTCACATGCAAAGGTGAGGGGAGGGCCTGCTGTCTGGCCTTCAGGAGCTCAAAGGCTACCTACAAGGTGGCTAATCTTCTAGGACTTTAGGAACAGCTCAGCCCCTTCCTGGGATGAGATTGGAATGGTCAGCCTTCCTGAGAAAGACCCCAGGAGGGGGTCAGGGTGCGGGCACAGCTGCCAAATCAAAGCCTGTCCTATGCCTGGTCTCTTCCCAAAATGCAATTCTTTTCTGAGTAATGGGCCATGGAGGCAGCCTATGTTTTCAGTAGAGCCTGTTTCATCCTCCAGTGTCCCAGGGCCTCATATTTACAGTTTGTAAGTAATGATTAAACAAGTACAGCTCTATTCTTATTACAAGCCCTTCCCCACTATGAGAAGCTGATTTCCAAAGACGCCCAGGAGATGCCTCAGGCCAGCTTGGATGACAGGGCTGGGCCTCAGCTTTGCTCTTCCCCTCTCCCTCTCTCCTCACAAGCCTGACTTTTGTCTCCTAAAGAGACTATGGAAAAGCAGGCAGCAAACCCTGCCAGACTGAGCATGCCAGGCCCCCTGTGCCCCCTGGAGGCACCACCTGAGAGGAGAGCCCTGGGTTAAGGTTCAGCTAAGGGGCAGCTCTGCCAGAGCCTGAGCACCAGGCAGTGGCTGGTGCCTCCCCACCTCTCCTCAGCTTTGTTGGCCTGCTCCTCCTCAGGAGCCTCCTGCCCACTCTTCTGCTTTCAGGCCCAGGTGTGACTTCGCCAAAGGGATTTGTTGGTGAGAGGAGAACCCCTTCCTGAGGGGGGAGGAAGGCAGGGAGGCTGCCATCACCTGAAGGCTTAGGGGAGGTGAGAAGAGCAAAGGCTGTATTCTGGGCTTGCCAAAGAGCTCTGGTGACTCAAACCCCAAGGAATGACTGAGGAAAGCACCTGTGGAGAGAGACAATGTAATTGCATCTGGCCAGCTCTCCTCTGCCCCGGGGGTTACTAAAATGTCCCCATCCAGACAGTAGGGACAGTGGACTAGCCCAGGGCAGGGAGCTCTTTTATAGACAGAGGGCTGTGGTGGGGTGGGAGTGGAGCGCCAAGCCTGGCCCAGGGAACTAGGTAGGTAAGTGGCAGCCACAACCACAGAGGGAAAGGGGTTCCCAGAAACACAGACCACGGGTGGCAAGTGGGAAATTAGCTGGGGGTCGCCGCCTCCTGTTTCTCCCTCCACATCCGTGACCGCCCCCACCCTCATGCCTGGAAGCACAGGGTCCCCTTGACAGCCACCCACCCTCTGTCACCCCTTTCAGCCTGGTGGGTGTGGCACAGGCGCCCCTGTCCCCACCATCTCTGGGACAGTTAAAACATGCCCCCCCCTCCAGCCCCCTGATATTGGGATGCTCCTAATCTTTTGATCTCGTGAGATTTCGCCCCCAAAGGGACCAGGGCACAGCCCCAGGAAGCTTGCCAGGTGTCGCCCCTCAGGGCTTCCTTCCTGCCAGCCTCCCTGCTGTGCAGCAGTCCACATGGTGAGGAGCATGGCCTGTGGAAAAGGTAAGCACATACTCTGGGTTCTTGCTGTCTCCAGGGGTGAACTTGCTGTCTCTGGGGGTGAACTTGCTCCAGTCACTGGCATCCCGCAGCCCCTCCCCTGCTGGCGTTTTCCTTCTAAAAATGAGTTTCCACATAGTTGGAGTGAAGGCCTGAGGTCCAAAGCTGGCTCGCTGGGGTGAGGCCGGCCACCTGCTGCACCAGAGTGCGAGCTCCCTGAGGGGACTTACATGCAACAATTCATGGAACTCCTGCGTCTGCCTTTATTGTGTGACCTCACCTGGCCGAGTTTACACTTGACCAATGGGGCCTCCACAGCCCCGGCGCCAACTCCCCGGGGATCTGGCCCCTCAATTCTGTGGGATCTCAGGCCAGCCCAGCCCTGCTCAGGGCGTGTGGGACAGAGAGGGCGCACAAAAGTGGCTGCTGGACAGAGGGCAGTGTCTAGGAGGAAGAGGTCGCTTTCCGCAGAGCACCAGGCCCGTCACTCATCATTGTCCTCTGGTTCAGCTGGTGAGAAAGCGCTGGTCAGGCTGGGACATAAGAGGTGATTCCCACTGAGAGCGGCAGAGCCCTCTCCTGGTGTGAGTGTGCGGGTGCCTGAGTGTGCGTGAGTGTGTGTGAATTCTCACCTGATGATATGTTCCTGGGTTCCTTTTCTTTCTTTTTTATTACTGATTAAGATATTACATATGTGTTCTTATCCCCCACTACCATACACCCCCTCCCCCACCACGCATGCATGCTCTCACGCTCACCCCTTGGTAACTGCATCCATTGACTAGGCTTATAGGCATGCATACAAGCCCTTTGGTTGATCTCTCCCCCTTAACCCCACCCTCCCCTACCTTCCCTCTGAGAGTGATGGTCTGATCCATGCTTCTCTGGTTTTGTTCATCGGTTTATGTTCATTATAATCCACAGATGAGTGAGGTCATGTGATATTTATCTTTCTCAGACTGACTGACTGGCTTTGCTTAGCATAATGCTCTGCAGCTCCATACATGCTGATGCAAATGGTCAGTGCCCCTTCCTTTTTTGCAGCAGTGTACTATGCCAGTGTGTAGATGTACCACGGCTTTTTAACCCACTCATCTGCTGACCAGCACTTAGGCTGTTTCCAAACCTTAGCTATTGTAAATTGTGCTGCAGTGAACATAGAGGTACATGTATCCTTTCTGATTGGTAATTCTAGGTTCGTGGGATATATTCCTAGAAGTGGGATCAGTGCGTCAAATGGGAGTTCCGTTTTTAGTTTTTTGAGGAAACTCCATACTGTTCTCCGTAGAGGCTGCACCAGTCTGCATTCCCACCAGCAGTGAAGGTGGATTCCTTTTTCTCCCCATCCTCAGGAGCCCTTGACCTTTGTTGATTTGATGATGATAGCCATTCTGACAGCTGTGATGTGGTACCTCATTGTCCTTTTGATTTGCATCTCTCAGATGATTAGTGACTCTGAGCATGTTTTCATGTGTCTCTTGGCCTTCCTTTTGTCCTCTGTGGAAAAGTATCTACTTAGCTCTGTTGCCCATTTTTGTGATTGTATTGTTTATCTTCCTTTTGTTAAGTTGTATGAGTTCCCTGTAAATGTTGTAGATGAAAGAAACCCTTATCAGAGAGAACATTGGCAAATATGTTCTCCTATGCAGCGGGCTTTGTTGTTGTCCTGTTGATGGTTTCTTTTGCTATGAAGAAGCTTTTTATTTTGATGTAGTCCCATTTGTTTTAACTTTATTTTCCATTGCCCCAGGAGCTGTGTCTGTGAAGAGATTACTTCCGCATATATCTGAGACTGTGCTGCCTATGGATTCCTCTATTATTTTTATGGTTTCCAGCTTTATGTTCAAGTTATTTATCCATTTTGAGCTTACTTTTATGGTGTCAGTTAGTGGCCTAGTTTCATTTTTGCATTTGTCTGACCAAATTTCCCAGCACCATTTATTGAAGAGACTGTCTTATCTCCATTGTATGTTTTTGCCTCCTTTGTCAAATATTAATTGAGCTTGGTTGTTTGAATTGGTTTCTGGGTTCTCTATTCAATTCCATTGGCCTATACGTCTATTCTTGTGCCAGTGTCAGGAAGTTTTGAGCACATTAGTTTTGTAATACAGCTTGATATCTGGTATTGAGATCCCTCCTACTTTGTTCTTCTTTCTCAAGATTGCTGCCGCTATTCGTGGTCTTTTTTTTTTTATTTCAGATGGATTTTTGGAGAGTTGGTTCTAGGTCTGTGAAATATGCTGTTGGTATTTTAATGCGGTGTGCATTGAATCTATACATTGCTTTGGGTAGTATATCCATTTTAATGATGATGTTTCTACCAATCCATGAAGAAGGTATGTTCTTCCATCTGTTTATATCTTCCTCTACCTCTTTTTTCAACATCTTCTAGTTTTCTGAGTGGAGGTCTTTTACCTCCTTAGCTAAGTTTATTCCTAGGTATCTTAATTTTTTTGGTTGGATGATAAATGGGATTCTTTTTTCAATCTCTCTTTCTGTAAGTTCACTATTGGTGTTTAAAAATGCCATATATTTCTTGGCGTTAATTTTGTAGTCTGCTACATTGCCGAGTTCATTTATTAAGTTTACTAAACTTTTGAAGGAGTGTTTGGGTTTTTCTATGAACAGTATCATGTCAATTGCAAATAATGACAATTTACTTCTCCTTTTCCAATTTGGGAACCATTTATTTACTTTTCTTGTGTGATCACTGTGACTAGGACTTCCAGTACTGTGTTGAACAGGAGTGGTGAAAGTGGGTGTCCCTGTCTTGTTCCTGTTCTAGAGGGAAATGGTTTTAGTTTTTGCCCATTGAGTATGATGTTGGCTGTAGGTTTGTCATATAATGCTTTTATTATGTGGAAGGATGATCCTTATATTCCTACTTTTCTGACTGTTTTTATCAGAAAAGGCTGTTGCACTTGGTCAAATGCTTTTTTCTGCACCAGTTGATATGATTGTGTGGTTTTTATCTCTTAATTTGTTTATGTGATGTTTCATGTTCATTGATTTGCGGATATTGTACCATCCTTGCATCCCTGGAATAAATCCCACTTGGTCATGGTGTATGATCTTTCTAATGTAATGCTGTATCCGGTTTGCTAGAATTTAGGTGAGGATTGCAGCATCAATGTTCATCTGGAATATTGGCCTGTAAGTCACTTTCTTTGTGTTGTCTTTTTCTGGTTTTGGGATTATGGTAATGCTGGCTTCATGAAAAGAGCTTGGAAGTGTGCCATCCTCTTGAATTATTTGAAATAGTGTGAGAAAGATTGGCTTTATTTCTTCTTTGAATGTTTGGAAAAACTCCCCTGTGAAGTCATCTGGTCCAGGGCTTTTGTTTTTCAGAAGCTTTTTGATCACTGTTTCAATTTTATCAGTAGTTATAGGCCTGTTCAGGTTTTTTGCTTCTTCCTGATTAAGCATTGGAAGCTTGTATTTTTCTCGAAATATGTCCATTTTGTCCAGGTTTTCCATTTTTTGGAGTAGAGTTGTTACAATTTTTACAATCCTTTGTATATCTGCCAGGTCATTTGTTACTTCGACTCTTTCATTTCTGATTTTGTTTATTTGGGTCCCCTTTCTTAGTTTCTTGGTGAGCCTCGCTAGAGGTTCATCAATTTTTTTTTTCTTTTTTTCAAAGAACCAGCTTTTGGTTTCATTGATCATTTGTAGTATTGTTTTGGTCTCTATGGCCTTTATTTCTGCTCTGGTCTTTATTATCTCTTTCTTTTTTGGTAATATGGGCTTTTATTGTTGCACTCTTTCTAATTATTTAAGTTGAAGATTACTTAATTTATTACCATTTTTTTCTGGTTTTTGAGGTAGGCCTGTAGAGGTTTGACCTTCTCTCGCAGGACTGCTTTCATTGTGTCCAATAAATTTTAGGATTGTGTGTTTTCATTGTCATTTGTTTCCAGGATGCTTTTCATTTCTTCTCAGATCTCTTTGGTAACCCAACCATTGTTTAATAGCATGCTATTGAGCCTCCAAGTGTTTGATTTTTTTCATTGTTTTTATTGCACTTGATTTCTAGTTTTATGCCATTGTGACCTGAGAAGCTGCTTATTATGATTTCTATCCTTCTGAATTTGAAGAGACTTTGCCTGTGTCCTAATATGTGGCCTATCTTTGAAAATGTCCCGTGTGCAATGGAGAAGAATGTATATTTGGTAGCTTTGGGATGAAATGTTCTGGAGATGTCAAGTCCATCTGAACTGTAGAGTTATTTAGGATTGCTGATTGTTTGGAGGTTTTTTGTTTAGAGGATTTATCCAGTGGTGTCAGTGAGGTATTGAAGTCCCCTACTTTGACACTATTGCTATCTATCTATCCCTTGATACCTTCCAGAAGTTGTTTTATGTATTTGGGTACTCCTGTACTGGGTGCATATATGTTTACCAGAGTTATATCCTCTTGTTGATTTGCTCCTTTTAGTATTGTGTAGTGGCCTTCCTTATCCCTTGCTATGACCTTCATTTGAGTTCTGTTTTGTTCAGATATAAGTATTGCCACCCCAGCTTTTTTCTCATTTCCATTTGTTGAAAATTTATTTTTCCCTCTTTCACTATCAGTCTGTGTGAATCCTTTGCTCTGAGGTGAGTCTCTTGCAGACTACAAAATATGGGTTTTGTTTCCTTATCCATTCAGCTGCCTCTTGTCTTGAATGGAGCACTGAATCCATTTACCTTTAATGTTATTATTGTAAGTACTTGTTTGTCATATTTATTCTTAATGTTTGTGCTTCTTCTTTCCTTTCTGTTTCTTCTTTTTACTTCCATCCCTCTAGCATTTCTTGCATTGCTGACCTGGTGGTAATAAACACTCATAGCCCTTTTTTGTCTGTAAATTTCCTTATTAATTCTTCAATTTTGAATGATAGCCTTGCTGGGTATGGATTCAGCCCCTTTTTTTACATCACTTTGTATATTTCATTCCATTCCCTTCAGGCCTGGTGTGTTTCTGTTGAGAAATCTGTTGATATTCTAATAGGAGATGCCTTGTAGGTAACTTTCTGTCTCTCTCTGGCAACCTTTATGATTCTTACTTTTGCATTGATGTTTAGTTATGATTTGGCTTGGTGTTGGTCTTTTTGGTTCATCTTATTTTTGACTCTGTGTGGTTCTTGGACTTGCATAGTTATTTTCTGGCCTGTATCAGGGAAGTTTTCTGTCGTTATTTCTTCCAACATGTTTTCCCCTCCCCCATCTGACTGGAAGAACAGGCTGGGTCTATAGACCAAGACTGAGCACAGACCTGCTGAGAACCTGGATTGCGGTGAGTGATTGTCACCTAAATGTACACTCCTGCTGTTTGCCCATGACCCTGATCATGTCCACTGCTGCCACACATAGAGTGGCATGTTCCCATTCTCCAGTGACTTCTCTAGGCACACTCCCATAAGGCTGGCCCAGGTGATGGCCATGGGAGCCTTACATCAGGAACCAGTGCCTTGTTTTTGTGTCACCGTCCCATGACCCACTCAGAGATATGAGTGCAGGCAACTGAATCACGCCTCAGATACTGTACATGGAGAAGGAAGTCAATTGATGGCCCCTGCCAAGGTCTCTTGCCTGGAGAGAGAAGTAATGAGACTTGGAAAGTGGAATACTTCTGTAATTTCTTAAATTCTGCCAAACATGAGGAATTACTTTTACTCATCATCTTGACTCAGAATCCAGCTTCAGGTTCACAATGGCCAGCTATCAGACAAGTGTAAATGAGCAACATGGTTGTGACCAAAAAAAGGATGGAGAGGTCCCAGGGCAAGCCATGAGGCCAAAGAGCTTCACACTAAAGGAACTCTCCCAGAGACGGGTGCCCACGTAGGCAGCAGGAAGGATGGGACCTTGGAAGCTTATCCAGAACTAGTAAGCAATGTGACAGTTCACCAGGGCATGGAAAAGATTCTCACTCTGTGTGGAAAGTTGTATGAGCAGAAGACCCGCAAGCCATGTTTAAACTACTCTTGAAATAGTTTGCAAAGGCACATGTCAGTGTTTAATTCTCAAATATTTAAAATCACAGGGTGCTAACAAGTGATTTTACTACTTTATTTATTTACATGTATGGTATGTTTATAACAGTTTTTTAATGTTGTGACAAAACTATGTAATAGCCATTGAAAAATAACAACTTTTCCTATGGTTATTAGGATTGCTGGGCAGGGTATTAGCTAGAGGTACCATTCTGTGTGGGTTGCTCTACAGTGCAAAGCAAGACTAGTCTGTGATTTACTCATTTTGCATTTCATTTCTTTTGTTTGTTTGTTGGTCTCCTCAATCTAGTGAGGGTTCATGGCTCAGAGATACCCTGAGGAAGATCATGAACGTCTCATGAGGTGTCCGAGCTGATCACCCAGAATAGCAGTGGATGTACCCTTAGGCACTCAGTAAATTTTTTGGAGTAAATCAAGGATTGAAGAGCGAGGAGAGGTGTCTGGCATTGGCAGGTGAGGATCAGCTGACCTGTGGACATCCCTGAGATGATGTCCACTCTGTGCCAGTGTGTCCTGCCAGCCTTCACATAGGGCATAGAGGGATTTCCTGTCAAGTATGGATACAGACCTTCTGTGACCCTGAGGCTTGTGGAACCTCTTCAGGGGAACAATCAGCAGTGGAACGGGCTGTACAGCCTATAGCATCTGATTTTCCTCTCAGCCACAATAGTCTTCCTCTGGCTTCGAGTTGGAGATTTAGGGTCAGTGGATGACAGGGATGCAGTAGCAGGAACCATTCTCTCCTTCTCTGGTCAGAAGCATAATTCTTACCATCTGATGAGGCAGAAGTGCAATCTTCACCAGAAGCATCCCTCTGCAGGCCTGAATGCCATGGTTGGGCCCTCCCTTTCCCTCTAGACCTCTCCTCTTCTTTGTGTCCAGGATCGGTGTGTGCCATTCTCCCCACCTTGCCCTGCACTCTCTATTGGAATGACTCAGTGCCTTTGGGGTTGGGATCTGGGAATGTCACTGGCACTTCATCTACGCCAGGCCAACCCTGCACCCCAACCCCTCCCCAACACCACCGCTGTCTGCATAATCTGGTAGATTATGTCTCTGATATTTAAGGGATGCAGATCTCAGATTCAGCAAGACTGGCCCATGCTCTGCTGTCATTTCACTTTTGTGCCTCATTCTGGGTTCCTTATGGGATTCTCTGGGCCATTTTCTGCCCTGTCCCTCTAGCCCAGAGTGAGTGCTCTTCCTCATGCACCTCCCTTGTGCCTCTAGAAGCACTGCCCTTGGCATTAAATGGCTAGAGCCAGGCATGTCTTGGATATGAGGCATGTTCTCCTTGGGGAGCAAAAAAGAGGGGCAATCCCTTGTTTAGGTCTAGATGTCATTGGAACCAGGTCTTGTTGGGCACAGGTAGGGCAGGTAGTGCCAGCAGAGACTTGTGAGTTTGAAAAAGGCACAGAGGACAAAATATGTCAGGGTAGGAAGAGGTCTGACTGCAGAGGGAAAGAAGCCAGGTGGAAGGCTGTCTGCTCGAAGGCTGGGTTAAGAGAGCGGACGATGGGAAAGCCCATGCATGGGGACTGGTCCCCAGGGCCTCTGAAGGCCCATAGAGGCAGGGCTTGCTGTGGAACCCAGGAAGGGCATCGTCCTGCCTCTTTGGTGCCTCTTTGGATCCAGAAAGGCAGCTGGGATGTTGATTTTCCTTCTGTACACTGTAGCTTGTCATGTTCTCCAAAACAGCTCAGAAGAATTGGGGAGAACTCCTGATTTCTGTTATCAGTGGGTGTCCCCAGCATGAGATTCCTGATGGGCTGACTGACATTCCAGGGATGCATAAAGAGGGTCCCAGACTTGGAGCACATTCTAAGGACCCCCTTTCTTCCAAAAAAGGTCACAAGGGCAGATGACCTGGGATCGCAGTAGGAATTTTGTGACTGGAGGAGGTTGCAAAGGACGGCCCTATTCGTGGGCTCAGAGGCTACTGTGTTCTGTACATAAGTGAGGGCTATGATGACAGCAGGTGGCAGGTGACCAGGATGTGGTGAAAACATCCCCCAAATTCATGTGTGGGTGCTGGGAGTCGGCAGGGCCTGTCCATTACTGGGCAGGAAGTTCTCCTGCCCACAGTGCCATAGCACATGCCCTGGGTAAAGCTGGCTCCGCATGGGGGGCGTGGATAGAGGAGTGTTTCTTGCTCATGAAGAAGGCATGTTGGGCTCAGATTTTGTTTCTAGGTCATTCTAAGTTGTCCATCCTGCCTCCCTGTATCTCCTGGACACTGGGATCTCATAGAGGCAGCCTGAGCTTGGGCTCCTATAATTTTCCAGTTTCTGCCTGGTGCATGTAATGTCTGTGTTAAAGAGAAAATCTCAGCCCCCAGGTGGCACCCTCAGGCTAAAATCCCATGATACCAAGTCTAGGCTCAACTGCTGAACTCATTACAGTTTGCACCTCTTCCAGAAACCTAAACAGCCAGTCTGGAATTTTCTGGTCAACACCACTGTGCAAATCTCTCATGTGGTCCCTCTGCCTGGAATATGAGAGTTGTTGGGGCATCACAATGCAGGGGGTACAGAAGAGCCTACAGAAAAGCTGGGCCTCTCTGTCTCTTTGTACTGGGTCAGCACACACAAGGCGCATCCATAGGGACTGGAACAAGTGGTTTCCAGTGAGCACCAACGAGGTACAACTTCTCTGGGGCTGTCACCGGTAACTAGTCCAGGCCCTGGACTCCAACACTCCTCCCCAATTGCCTGTGGTGGCTCCATGGTAGGGCTTCCCTGTACACAAGTCAGGCCCCCAATACTGAAAGGGACATAAGCCTGCCAGGAACCCAGAGCCCTGGCCTCACCAGTCCATGCCTGTCATTCCCCTGGATCAAGGCCCTACTTGAACTCAAGTTCCTGTGGCCTGTAAACACATTTACATTCTTTTCAGAAAAATATTAAGCTGGCATAAATCTCTGCTTTGTTCTGTGTCCCGCCCTAGAATAGGACATCCTTTTGTAGAGGATGGTCTAATGTTCGAAGACTATCCCTCATGATCCTCCTTCCCATCAATCAAGGAGGTGGTAAAGCAACTCTCAGCCAGTGACAGGCCCTGGGTCTGAAGAGTGGACAACCCCAAGCCAGTTCCCAGAGAGCATTTAAGTGGACACAGGTGAAGGTCACACCGGGGAGATAGGGGTATGGAGGGCCACCCTGAGGATCAATACAACCAAGTGAAAGGGAGATGTCCTAGTGTGCTGTTGGATCCCACAGTCAATGGACAGTTAGCTGGCCAGCAAGGAACAGGCTCCCTGCCCACCTGCCACTGCATTCTGGCCCTAGGCTGTCTCAGTTTGCTCACTGTGTGGCCTGCCAGAGGAGCACCTAGGGAGAAGGCCACACATCCAGGCCCAGAGGCAGGACTCCATTTGCCTGTATGTCTCCCTAATTGTGAGGAAGTCAGTCCTGCTTTTTCTACTTCTACTGCTCCTCATTCAGTGCCAGCCACTCATGTGCTGCTGCTCTCTGCTGGGTTTCAGCAGTTCATAGCTTGTCACATACAGCACCTGGCCCTTCGTTCTCTTTTTATTGCTCTTCCTTTCTTTGTCTTCTACCTTCCAGTCTTCTAGCTTGGGCCCATCAGCATAGGAGCTCATTTTCCCGTTTCTTAAGTACATTTTTTATTGATTTCAGAGAGGAAGGGAGAAGGAGAGATGGATAAAACACCAATAATGAGACAAAATCATTGGTTGGCTTTCTCCTGCACATCCACCTGGGGATCCAAACATAAACTCCGGCCCCTCCTGCAATTGATAATTGAACCATGTCCTCTTGGTTCATAGGCCTACTGAGCCACACTGGCCATCACACTCTGCTTCTTCTAGTGGGAAGAGCAAATGCTGAAATCTTTGTAACAGTCTGTGAGCTCCCCACTCCCCCAAAAAAGAGGATAAGAGAACAAGGCTCAGAAAATGTGTATCTCTTACAGCAAACGCTCTCTTTCTCTTCCTCTCCCTCTCCTATTCCATCTCCCTCTCCCTGTCCCTCTGTCTGACATGCACCTTGTCTTCCCATCCCCACCTTAACAGGAAATAGTGTCCATAAGGGGAATCAGAACCTCTGGAATTTGGGGAAAAGTATACAAATGGGCAGGTTCTTAGGGAGGAAGGACATAGGCAAAACATCCTGTGGTCTGGGTGTTAATTCCTCTGCACAAAGAGATCATGCCCATTACCTTGTGTGGAGATTCACCTGTGGGGCCAACTTATGCAAAGCTCTTGTCAGCATGTCCTCCTCTGGAATTTCCCACTGTTATTAGCATTGATGGTATTTATTAACCACCAGATGCAAGATAAGGAAGAAAATGAAAGACAGTGCACACTGGCCAGTGTGTCTGGGCATTTTCCTGTGCACCAGAAAGTTTACTGATTTGATTTCTGGCCAGGGCACATGTCCAGGTTGCAGGTTCAGTCCCCTGGCATCCAACATTGTTTCTCTCTCACAGGAATGCATGCTTCTGTGTCTGTCTCTCTCCATTTACCTCTCTCTAAAGAATTAATTTTAAAAACCCACCATATTAAAACACAACAAAAGAAAACTCATTGCTGCATGTTGCCTCTAAAACCAAGTGTCCTGCACTTGACGCTTTATTTATTCTGGAGACCACAGTGAGAAATCTAGCAAAATTCTTTATTGGAATCTGGATTATTCTATAAAATATTCAGAAAAGCATAGTATTAAGGCAATGAGGCTGAGAAAGCTTAGATAGAGACTACATCTGTGAAGCTGGGCACAGAAGGGGCCTGGATAGGAGGTGACTGCTGGTGCACAGGCATCTTGTACATGAAGGCCCTATGGGAAGGGTCTCTAGGGCATCAGAAAGCAAGCAGGGAGAGTAAGGCACACATAATAGTTCCTTACTACTAGAATGTACCCTAGAGTCCACTAATCTGCAGCGCAGTCAGGCAGGCTGGATACAGGGCAGCTGTAGCACACGAATGTCAAAGGGAAGACTCTAAATAAAGAAGAGCCAAAGCCTGACATGCTTGGCTCATTGGATGAGTTTTGACCTGTAAATCAGGAGGTCAGGGTTCAATTCCCAGGCCGGGACATGCCCATGTCGTGGGCTCTTAGCCCAGTTGATGTCTTGTAGGAGGCAGCCAATCAATGATTCTCTCTCACCATTGATGGTTCTAACTCTTTCTCCCTCTCAGTTCCTCTGTGAAATCAATAAAAATATATATATATATCTAAAAGTATGTACATAGTTTAGGGTTTTGATACCCTGAATATCCGTTTAGAAATACAAGAAAGAGCCTTTTGTCATGGTCAGGATTTATATGCTGTTCCTTCTTCCCCTTTAATCTTCCTTTCTAGTCCACTTCCCCATGGGATTGTATATAAAGTGATCTATTTCATGCTGGGACGTTTTGTATTGTTTGTCTTGTTGTATTTCTCTGTACCATAATACGTTATTAATACAAACCTACAGTGGAAAAATTAGGCTGAGTAAATTTGGCATCCAAATGGCTTTACTAAGTATTTCACCAATCCAGGTGCATGCCAGCTGGCAATGAAAAATGGACTCACTGAGCCATGCCATTCATGGTTTGTTCCACCCCACAACATGCAATCTGACAGGCTACATTTTAAAATCCTTAAAATTTTGAGGTCCAAGCTTCCTAAATTTTCAACTAATTTCACATGCACTATTTCAATAAAAATAATGTTAAAAAAACCACACATTATTGGGGTAATTTTTAAAATTGAAGTTGGAAGGCTTGTTGATAACTATACACTCAACAGTCCAAGAGGTGAGTTTTTAAAAACCTTTCCCATTCATGATGTTTGTTTATATTCACTAATAAAAATACTGAGGATTCAAGATAACTCATAGTTTGAGTGATCATACCCTTTGTGGTACATTAAATGTCAAATAGTTGCAGAGAAACTGCCTGAATAGTCTCCAATAAAATACATGTCACAATCTAGGTGCACTTTTGTTCACTCTGTTCAGAAGTATAGTCAGGAAAGCTAACTGGTTCCATTTAAGTGGTAATCTCTGTTTCAATCTTAGTATAACCACTTCAGAAAGTGCTGATGTCACTTAAGTAAGCAAAAGGATGCCTACATTTAGACTTCTTCAAACTTTTATATCATTCCGTATGCAATATTTCCCTATTTATACTATTCCTTTCAAGGTTGAGGACATACAAAATGTCACAGGAAGGAGGTCAAGAATTGTTTTGCAGCTTTGGTGGAGGTTCCCCAATCCTTTTTTCCATTTAGGTTTTCCAAGGAAAATATGTAAATTGTTTACCCTCCCTAACTGGAAACAGGGCAGCATGGCATGAAGAAGTAACACGCTGCTACATTCATTTTTTTTTATCATTATTGTTCAGATTATTACAGTTGTTCCTCTTTTTCCTCCATAGCTCCCCTCCACCCAGTTCCCACCCCACCTTCTGCCCTTACCCCCACACTGTCCTCATCCATAGGTGTACGATTTTTGTCCAGTCTCCTCCCACGCTCCCCACACCCCCCACATCCCTTTCCCCCCGCAAGAATTTTCAGTCCAACCCCTGTCTATGCCCAATTCTATTATATTCACCAGTTTACTCTGATCAGATTTTTTACTCACTTGATTTTTAGATTCACTTGTTGATAGACCTGTATTTGTTGTTCATAATTTTTATCTTTACCTTTACTTCTTCCTCTTCTTAAAGAATACCTTTCAGCATTTCATATAAAATAATATGGAACGCTTCACGAATTTGCATGTCATCCTTGTGCAGGGGCCATGCTAATCTTCTCTATATCGTTCCAATTTTAGTACATGTGGTGCCGAAACGAGCACAGTTCTCTTTCTTTTTTAATAAATATATGTATTATTTGGAAACATTAAGATCTCAGTATGTTTTTAAAAAAATGAATGAGTGCACTCTTTCATGAGCCAATAGTCTTCTTATTTTTTTTTAAGTTTATAATAGTCTTTATTATCCATGAGTGAGTGAGATCATGTGCTGTTTTTCCTTCATTGACTGGCTTATTTCACTTAGCATAATGCTCTCCAGTTCCATCCATGCCATTGCAAATGGTAAGAGTTCCTTCTTTTTTACAGCAGCATAGTATTCCATCATGTAGATGTACCACAGTTCTCTAATCCATTCATCTACTAATGGACACTTGGACTGTTTCCAGATCTTAGCTATGTTGAATTGTGCTGCTATGAACATATGGGTGCATATATCCTTTCTGATTGGTGTTTCTGGTTTCTTGAGATATATTCCTAGAAGTGAGACCATAGCATCAAATGGGAGTTCCATTTTTAGTTTTTTGAGGAAGGTCCAGACTGTCTTCCATTGTGGCTGCACCAGTCTGCATTCCCACCAGCAGTGCACGAGTGTTCCTTTTTCTCCACATCCTCTCCAGCACTTATCGTTTGTTGATTTGTTGAAGATAGCCTGTCTGACAGGTGTGAGATGGTACCTCATTGTTATTTTGATTTGCATCTCTCCGATGATTAGTTATTTTAATTATCAGGTTAGCAGATTGCCTTCAGCCATTTTGCCAACAGCAGGGTAATATAATGCGGATTTTCAGCCCTGCTGTTTATCAAAGTTTATTAGCCCTGTATAAATATATATATATATATATATATATATATATATATATATATATATATATATATATGTATATATATGTGTGTGTGTGTGTGTGTGTGTGTGTGTGTGTGTGTGTATATATATATATATATATATATATATATATATATATATATATTTTACAGGCCCAGTGCACTAAAATTTGTGCACTCAGGGGAGAGGGGGCCCCTCAGCCCAGCCTGTGCCCTCTCGCAGTCTGGGACCCCTCAGGGGATGACCACCTGCTGGCTTAGGCCTGCTCCCCGGGGAATTGGGCCGAAGATGGCAATCAGACATTCTTCTGGCAGCCTGGCAGCCCTCGGGAGATGTCCACTTGCCAGCGGGGAGAAGACCTAAGCTGCAGTCAGACATCCTTAGCACTGCTGACGAGTCTGGAGAGCCTCCCTCACCACTGCTGTAATGGCAGCCATCAGCCTGGCTTGTGGCTGAGCAGAGCTCCTCCCATGTGAGAGCGACCTGACTACCAGAGGGCAGCACCTGCATTGAGCGTCTGCCCCCTGGTGGTCAGTGTGTGTCATAGTGACCAGTCATTCTCAGTCTTTCTGCTGTTAGGGTCAGTTTGCATATTACTCTTTTACTATATAGGATAGAAGCCTGGTGCATGGGAGGGGGCCGGCTGGTTTTCCCTGAAGTGTGTTCCAGATCAGGGTGGGGTCCCCACTGTGGTTCCTGGCCAGCCTGGGTGAGGGGCTGATGGCTGTTTGCAGCTGGTCAGACACTCTTCAGAGTAGGGGTCCCCACTGGGGTTCCTGACCAGTCTGGGTGAGGGGCTGAGGGCCATTTTCAGGATGGCAGGCGACTGAAGCTCCCAGCCTCTTTTTTTTATTTTTTATTCTGGGATTTATTTACCTTCTATTGCTGTCACTGGAGCTGAGAGCCGGCTGCAGCTTGAGGCTATGGCTGGCTGAAAGCAGGTATCTGGGTTTGTTTAGCTTCTATAATTGCAACATTGTTGCATCTGGTGCTCAGAGCAGGGCTGCCACAGGTGGGGAAACTTGGCTTCCTCCGTCACTGGAGCAACCAAGCCTCATGTTCACTGCAGCTGTGTGGCTTCAGGCAGGCATCTTGATTGGGAGTTAATTTGCATATCTCGCTGATTAGCCAATGGGAAGGGTAGTGAAGTTGTGGTTAATTCCCATGTTTATCTATTATTAGATAGTATATATATATACATATATAGGTATATATATATATATATATATATATATATATATATATATATACACACACACACACACACACATATACATCTATACACACACACACACACACACACATACACACAGACACATACTACTGTTGGTCTTTACCTCCAGCACTTAACTCTGAGGTTTGACAGTGTGATCAGTGCTTCTTTGTGTCTAGATGTCTTGTTGTTCATCAGTTAATGTTGTTCATTATATTCCACAAATGAGTGAGAATGTGATATTTATCATTCTCTGAGTGGCTTAATTTGCTTAGTGTAATGCTCTCCAAGTCCATCCATGCTGTTTCAAATTATAAGAGTTCATTCTTTGTTATAGCAGTAGAGTATTCCATTGTATAGATGTTCCACAGCTCATTCATCTGTGCATCTGCTAATGGGCACTGAGACAGTTTCCAAATCTTAGCTATTGTAAATTGGGCTGGTATGAACATACAGTTGCATATATCTTTCCTGATTGGTCTATCTCATTTCTTGGGATATATATGCCTAGAAGAGAGAATACTGGGTCAAATGGGAGCTCCATTTTTAATTTTTTGAGAAAACTCTACACGGTTTTCCACAGTGCTTGCATCAGTCTGCATTCCCACCAGCAGTGCACATGGATTCTTTTTTGTGTGGCTGTTTTCTTGGATCCAGGGCCTTAGGTATTACAGACTTTTGATCCCCAATACGAATTAGGCATAATGCAGTTTGAATAAGCGCACACATAGTTCAAGATGACAAGGTTACTTGTTTTCCTTGAGCCTGAGTTCAGAGAGTACCTTTTGATATTTTTATTATTTTTTAATATTATATTTTATTATTATATCTGTCTTTGTTGTTTATTGTTATTGTATTAAGCATGCCTTTATTTTAAAATCTATTTTGTCTGATGTGGGTATTGTTGCTTTTTCTCTGCATCCTCACCAGCACTTGTGGTTTGTTGATTTTTTTCTGACAGCTATTCTGACAGGTTTGGATTGGTAACTCATTGTCGTTTTGATTTGCATCTCTTGGACTGTTCGTGCCTTTGAGCATTTTTTGTATGTCTCTTGGCCTTTTGTAGGCCCCCTTTTGAAAAGTGTTAATTTAGGTCCTTTGTTTTGATTGGATTGTTTATCTTCCTATTGTTAATTTGTGTGAGTTCCCTGAAATCTTTGGATATTCAACACTTATCCGAGATACCATTGGGAAATATGTTCTCCTATGCTGTGGGCTTTCTTATTGTTTTGTTCAGGATTTTGTTTGCTGTGCAGAAGATTTTTATTTTGATGTAGTCAATTTGTTTATTTTCCCCTTTGTGTGCATTGCCTTTGAAGCTGTATCGGTAAAGATATTGTGGAGACGTATCTGATATTTTGCTACATATGCAATCTTGTAAGATTTTTTATAGATTCTCATCTGATGTTTAAGTCCTTTATCCACTTTGAGTTTATTTTTGTGAATGGTGTAAGTTGGTGGTCCAGTTTCATTATTCTGCATGTATCTTTCTAATTTTCCTAACATTTATTGAAGAGAATATCTTGACTCCATTGTATGGTCTTGCCTCCTTTGTAAATTAATAATAGAGCATAATGACTTGGGTCCACTTCGGGGTACTCTGTTCTGTTACAGTGGAGTATATGTCTTTTCTAGTGGCAGTAGCAGGCAGTTTTGAGAATGGTGGCTTTATATTATAGCTTAATATATGGTATTGTGTGCCCGCCAACTTTTTTCTTCTTCCTCAGATTGCTCAGGCTATTTTTACTCCATTTCAATTTTTGGAGGATTTTTTTCTGTGTCTGTGATATATTTTGTTGGTATATTAATGGAGATTACAATTAATCTATAGATTGCTTTTGGGAGTATGGACATGTTAATGATGTTAATTCTACCAACCCATCAACATGGTATATTAGTCCATTGGTTGATATCTTTATCTCCATTTCAATGGCCTGTAGTTTTCCAAGTGCAGTTCTTTTACTTTCTTTATGAGTCAATAAAAATGTACAGTTTTTAATTATAAACCTTGTTTTCTATCAAAATTACTTCACGCGTGAATTTTAGGACACCCTTTACTTAGGTGACTCCGGTGAAAGGGCCATTTGACCTACAAAGGGGTCGCAACCCACGGGTTGAGAACCGCTATTCTAAAATGTCAATTAAATCTAATGGATCCGTGTATCTTTTAGAGGCTCTGCATCCTTGTTATTTTTCCATATGGAAGATCTATCCAGCGAAGTCAGAGGGGTGATAAAAGTCCCTTACTATGACTGTCCTGTTGTCACACTCTCTGTAAAAGTCTTCTAGAATTTTTGTTAGTTTTGATTTTTTGTTTGTTTGTTTGAGATATATATATTGAGGTGCTCCTCTGTTGGGTGAATATATGTTTATTAGGGTTATATTGTCTTGTTGGTTGGTCCCTTTAGTATCATGCAGTGACCTTTCTGTCTCTTGTGATGGCCTTTATTTTAAAGTCTATTTTGTCTGATGCCCATATTGTTACTTCAGCCTTGTTTATTTTTTTCATTTCCATTTGCATGGAAATGTTTCCCATTCCTTCACTCTCATCCTGTGTGTGTCTTTTGTTTTGAGGTGGTGTTCCTGTAGAAAGCATATACTTGCATCATGTTTTTGTATCCATTTTGCTCCACTACACCTTTAGATTGGAGCATTGACCCACTTGCATTTAGGGTTATTATTGATAGGTATTTATTTCTTTCCATTTCGTTTCTGTGTGGCTAACTTTCTGACTCTGTTTCTCCTTCTCATTACAGCAATCTCTTTAGCATTTCTTGTAAAGCTGGCTTGGAGATGATGTACTCCTTCAGCCTTTTTCTGTCTAGGAAGCTCTGTATTTGACCGTCTATTTTGATTGAAAGAATTGCTGGATATAGTAATCTTGGCCTCAGATCCTTACTTTCCATTAACTTGAGTACTTCATGCCATATTCTTCTGGCCTGTAGAGTTTCTGATGAGAGATCAGGAGTCAGCCTTATGGGAACTCCTTCATAACTAACAGTTTTGTCTTGATGCCTTGAAGATTCTCTCTTTGTCTTTAATTTTTGGCATTTTAATTATGATGTGTCTGGGCACAGGTTTGTTTGGGTACTTCTTCTTTGGGGTTCTCTTTGGCTCTTGATCTTGTGTGGGATTTTCCTTTATCAGGTTAGGTAAGTGTTCTGCCATTGTTTCTTCAAAGACCTCTATGCCTTTCTCTCCTCCTGCCTCTTTTGTCACTCTCGCTATTCTAATACTGTTAGGTAAGTGGTCCTCCTGTTTGTTTGGGTTTTTTTTTTTTTTTAAATCTTATTTTTTTCTGTCTTTTTTTTATTGGGTGATATTTTTAACTTTGTTCTAATTCAGTGATTGATCCTCAGCTTTCCAACATATCTGCCTATTCCTTCCAATGTGTTCTTTATTTGTGTTATGTCATTTTATATCTAGGACTGTTCTTTTCATAGTCACTATATCTTTTTTCATGCTCTTGAGCTCTTTTACCCTCATAACTCTGAAGTCAGATTCAGATAAATGTCTGCTCTGTGCTTCATCTATCTCTATATCTGAAGAATTCTCTAGTTCTGTTATTGGGGGTTGTTTCTTTGTTTCCTCTTTCTGGCTTTCTGTCTGGGTTTGTGGTGAGGAGCTAGGTGGATCCTATATGCCTCTCAGTCTCTAGTGCAGGACATTGTTAAAGTATGTTCCTGACTAATTCGGTCAGGCAAAGACTCAAAGCCTCCAGAGATCTCCTCTGTCTATAGATTGATAGGATTCCAACTTCACTTGCCTCCAAGGCAATGGTCATCAGCTTTGACAAGAGTTTGTTTCAACAAGGTGGGGCAGTTGCCTCTGCCTGGAGGTTAATTGTTATTTATAATCTCTTAACTGCCCTCAGGGCACGGTGTTTACCAGTAGTGTGTGTTAATTGTGTCCCCTCCAGGAAAAGCAAATGTCTGCATGGGAGAGATTTTCTCTGCTGCATGAGGAAATGACTTCTCCCAGGAACTTGAAGTGTTTGTCTTCTGAGCTGGTAACCTTGACTCCCAGTTCTGGCTTTTTCCCTCACAGCTCCAGTCCACTTCACCCTCCCTTTGCCAGGGCACAGGTGTGTGGCTCCACAGGGAAGTTTGTGCGTTGGCCCTTTAAGAGGATGCCTGAATTTCCAGTTGTCTATCCCTGGCAGACAGTGCCCTGCTGCTATTCACATCCACAGGTTATATGTGTACGCTCCTCAGTTCTGGTGCTCTCTGCTAGGAGGCGCAGCTTGGGGATTAGACCCAGAGTTCTCAGTGGCAGTCCTCCACAGCTGAGATATCTCTCCGATACTTCAGTTGCTGTCTGTGGGTGTCAGGCCCGCCCCCTTCCAGCCTCCTCTCCTCCTACCAGTGTCTACGTGGCCTCCACCTTCGGTCCTCGGGTGTCAGGGTTCTCTCCTGTGAGTTTTCCATTGATTATTCAGGAAGTTGTTCCGTATTTTAGTTGGACTATCAGTTTGTTCCTGGGAGCATGTCCCTGCAGCATACACTTATTCTGCCACCATTCTTTTAAAAATATTTTTATTTATCTCAGAGAGAAACGGAGAGCGAGTGACAGTTAGAAACATCAGTGATGAGAGAGATTCATTGATCAGCTCCCTCTTGCATGCCGCAGACTGGTGATTTATTCCACTCCCAGGTAAGTGCCCTTGACCTGAATCAAATCTGGGCCCTTCGGTCTGAAGGCCAGTGATCTGTCCACTGTTCCAAATTGGCTAGGGTTCTGCCACCTTTTTCAATCTTCTTCAGAATCCCTCTGCATTGTAAAGTCCCTGCTAACATTCTTGTCCAATACACTCCTTTTCATGTGGTTTCAGGATGGAGTTGTGCATGAAGGCCCTAATGTCCTGTGAGTGCACATTCTGATCAATAGCACCATCAGGAAATGTGCATTGAGGCATGCTCAGTAGGCATATAGTAACATAAACCTGCCATGTCTCTTACTGTTTCTGTCTCTGTTTGGATCATGATGGATCCCAACTAAGGCTCTTGTTTCAAGTAGGGGTTGGCAGGATATACTCTTCATTTCAACACGTGTTCTTCTGAGAAACTTTGGTAATGGTGCCCTACTCTAAAATGTATTAGGCCATTCAATTATAAGGCCAGATCTTTTAATAAGGCAAGGCATTTATTTTTATTGAATGATAATTCTAAGAAACACATCTAATCTAATAAAAGAGAAACATGGTAATTGGCGTACGACCGCTACCCTTCCCATTGTCTAATCAGGGCAATATGCAAATTAACTGTCAGCCAAGATGGCGGCCGGCAGCCAGGCAGCTTGAAACTAACATGAGGCTTGCTTGCTTCAGTGACGGAGGACTCCAACGTTCCCCGCCGGCTGCTGCAGGCCTCTGAGCCTGCAGTTTTAAACATTGTAACAAATATAGACGCTAAACAAAACCTCAGCCAGCTGGGATCTCAGAGCTGGGGTTGATACAGAGTTTTGAGAACTAAAACAAACCAGATACCTGCTTTCAGGAGCGGAGGCCTAAGAGCTGGAGCCTCAGAGCTAAAGCTGGCCCAGAATTAAAAAAAGAAAAAGAAAAAAGGAGCAGTTGGGAGCTTCAGTCCCAGCCTGAAAACAGCCCTCAGCCCCTCACCCAGACTGGCCAGGCACCCCAGTGGGGACCCCCACCCTGAAGGGTGTTTGACCAGCTGCAAACATCCCCTCATCCAGGCTGGCCAGGCACCCCAGTGGAGACCCCCACCCTGATCCAGAACACTCTTCAGGGCAAACCAGCCAGCCCCACCCATGAACCAGTTCTCTATTCTATATAGTAAAAGGATAATATGCCTCCCTGCACCAGGATCAGCGTGACAGGGGGCAGCGCCCAAACCCCCTGATTGCCCTTCTCTGTGGGTGATAGAGGGCAGCGCCCCAACCCCCCACCATGGGCCCTGCTCTGTGTGTGATGGGGTAGAGTCATAACCTCCCCATCGGCCCTGCCCTGAGTGTGACAGTGGTGGCGCCCCAACCCCCCTGATCAGCCCTGCTCTGTGGGTGATAGAGAGTGGCGCCCCAATCCCCTGATCCGCCCTGCTCTGTGTGTGACAGGGGGTGTTGTGCCAACTCCCCTATCGGCCCTACTCTTTTAGTGACAGGGTGATGCTCCCCAACCCCCTGATGGGCCCTGCTCTGTGCGTGACAGGGGGCAGTGCCCCAACCCTCTGATCGGCCCTGCTCTGTGCGTGACAAGGGTTGGTGCCACCACCTCCCCATCGACCCTGCCTTGAGTGTGACAGGGGACGGTGCCCCAACCCCCCAATTGGCCCTACTCTGAGCATGACTGAGGGTGGCATCGCAACCTCCAAATCCGCCCTGCTCTGTGCATGACAGGGGGTGGTGCCCCAAATCCCAGTGGGCCCTGCTCTGAGCCCAACCAGGGGCTGCACCGAGAGATTGGGCCTGCCCTCTGCCACCCGGGAGCAGGCCTAAGCCAGCAGGTCGTTATCTCCCAAGGGGTCCCAGACTGTGAGAGGGCACAGGCCAGGCTGAGGGCCCCCCCACCCCCGAGTGCACAAATTTTTGTGCACCGGGCCTCTAATAAATATATAAAGATATACTTTGTGCTTCCAACAATCATATACGTATTGAGGAAATGTGGAGACCAAATAACTACAACTGAATCAATAGGATGCAATTACTGTAGTTCCTCGCATTACATTGTTGACACGTTCCTGAAGTGGGATGTAATGCAATATTTGCGTAAGTCAGAACCCACCTACATAAGCACGTATGTCACTCACATGGAGTACACATACACAGCAGTAATGGCGTGAAACAGTAAAAAAAAAAAAAAAAAAAATTAAAAGAAAGATAACAATTCCTGACCTTTACTTGTGGTAAATGAATAATAATAATAAAAAAAACATAAAGCATATATGTACATACGTAGAAATGATCAAACTTTTTTAAAAAATAAATAAATGGGGTATGGAGACGTATCCAGAACCTATGTACTTTGAGTCCAACATAACCCAAGGAATGTCTACATTATTTCAACAGGCTGAAAAGTGACCAATGTGGATTCAGATGGTCTGTTTTTAATGAAAACAAGGTTGGGAAGGCACACTTCAAAGAGTTAGGCATTGCAAGTTCCAAATCAGAGCGTGCACATCGTTGTGAAGAAATAAGGTAAAAGTGACTTATTCATATTAGTAAAGAGATGTTTTAAAATCTAACACTGAGACCCTCACTATAATTTATGTTGGAAAATTGAAAGTATTGATAGCATCAGTGTAGTTAAGAAGAATATGCCTCTGCACTTGAATATAGACAAGCAGCCTGCCCATTTCAATTTTGGATGAGCTAGTGAGCAAAGAAAATTAGTGAAAGGCTCATTTAGGGACATTAGTGGAAAGAATTAGCACTGAAACATAGTACTGTTTGTGGGAGATGTAATATTTCTCATATTTTGAAGGAGATTAGTGCCCTTCATATAAGCCATTAAATAATACTGCTAAAGAGCAGTAAAATCTATATGGCCATCATTACCAAAATTCAGGTTATACCTTTAAATTATTCAGCATTAGAAGAGAACCATGCTAAATCGGTGATAAATAATAAAATGACTAGAGGCCTGGTGAACGAAATTCAAGCGCTGGTGGCGTCCCACAGCCTGGCCTGCGCCCTCACGCAATCTGGGACCCCTTGGGAGATGTGGCACTGCCAGGTTAGGTCTGACACCTCCTGAGGGATGTAGCAGTGCACGAAACGGCAGGCAGCCGGGCAGGAGCCCAAGCTGGAGCCAGGTGCTGTGTTCCCGCTCATCCAAGCCCCACTCCACCTTCCACCACTGCTTCGTAGCCTTGTCACATAGGCAGCAGAGGCTCTTGCTGTCACAGCTGCACTTTCCAGCCTTTAGCCCGGCTTCTGGCTGAGTGATGCTCTCGCTGTGGGAGAGCCTTGACCACCAGGGGGAAGCTCCTGTGTTGAGCGTCTGCGTCCTGGTGGTCGGTGTGCATCGTACCAACCACTCATAATGTCGCTTATGCTTTTATATATATATATACTAGAGGCCCGGTGCACAAAAATTTGTGCACTCGGGTGGGTCCCTCAGCCCGCCCTGTGCCCTCTCGCAATCTGGGGCCCCTTGAGGGCCCCTTCCCCTGGCTGCTGGCACCAGTTTTCCTCCGGCGCCTGGAACCCAGGCCTTCCCTCTTCACCAGGAGGGGCGCGCACAGTGGGCTAGGGACTTAGCTCTTTTAAAAATACTTCTGAATGTTTGGTAAATAACCCTGTAGGAATCTCCTTTCTGAAACATGTTGGTTGTTAAGGGCTGATTTGGGTAATCAACAAAATGTATGTTAGAATCCTAATCTCCAGAACCTCAGAATGTACCTGTATATAGAGATAAGATCTTTAAAGAGGGGATTAGATTAAATTGAGGCAGTTCTAGTGGGACCCTTAGCCCATCTCACTGAAGTCCTTATAAGAAGAGGAATGTTGGGGCCCTGCCTCAGTAGGTCCGGGGGTTCCCAAAGGTGTGGATGGAGTCGGCGACGAAGGAATGACACAGAGGCAGCATTCAGGTGATCATCATATCCAGGTTCTCTTTTTATTGTCCTGTTACATCTATACTTATACTATTTGATCCTAAAAGCATGCCTCTATAAGCTTTTTTTTGCCAAGGAGAGCATGGGGTCTGTTTATTGGGGGGTCAGTCAAAGGGGGAGCTGGCTAGGGTCGGGTAGGGCAGCTACTTGTCTGGCCCCTGAGAAACCCAACTTGAGTCCAAAGCCTCGACCGCTTTGAAGCCAAAGTCTTCCTCCACCTTTATCTGCATGGGGGCCAGCTCCAGAGACAGCGGGACTCACGCCTGGCCCCCTTCCGGTGGCACTCGCCGCCTCTTCCAACCCCTGGGCCCCTCGCCAGGGGCCAGGCTGCTGGCTTCTGCAGGCGCTGGCGTCCTCCTGGGCGGGGACAGCCCCTCTTTCTCTGGAGGCTCTTTCTCAGCGTTGCCTGGGGTGGGGGCATCTGTGCCCTGGCTGCCCTCATCCTCCAGTAAGATGGTGAACTGGCTGGCCCAGTAGTTGTCACCGTAGGAGTCCAGCACCTTCATGAGGAACCTCCTCTCCTGCTGGAGTCTCCATGTTATCCTCTATATCTGATGGAGCCTGTTCAGGACCCACTCCTTCACCTGCTCAATCTCCCTGCAGCGCCTGGTACTTCCTGCGATTAAGTTCCCTTTGGCGCCGCTGTTGCCAGCCTCAGGCTGCCTCCTCCTCTTCCTCTAGCTCCTGGAGGCTGGAGCTGCCCAGACCCCCAGACAGGAACTCCACTTCGGTCTCAAGCTCGCTCTCCAGGATGTGACCACCTTCAGCGGAGGAAGCGCCAGCTCCCAGCCAGGAGGTGCTGAGAACTCCTCAAAGCCCACAGCTGCCATGGACCCCTCTCTCTGCTCCAGCTCCATTTCTCCCTGGCTCCAGGCGCAGAACTTCCAACCTTGCAAGCCTCTAGTTTAAAGTGGCTTGCAAAACTACAGCCCATTGGATTTCACAGCCAGGCACCCAGGCCCGGCTGCTAAGCCTCCTGTGAGTTGTAGTTCTCTATTTCCAGCTTGCCTCCCTGCCCCACCCCCACCCCAGTCCCAACTGAAAGGCCCTGCTGGCTGGACTAACCCTGTGGCCAGGCATCTGAGTCACCTCGGGTCTTTATTCCTGCCCCGACACCACGCCATCTGGCCATGGAGACTCTCCTCTTGGGAGGTCCCTGGGTCTCCTTCTGGGTCTCCTTCTCGGGCCTGGCTGCATCGCCCCCGAACCGGATGGCGTGCCCCAGCTGCTACACAGCCCCGGGCCCTGGGTCTCCTCAGCCTGGGCACCGGATCGTGTGCCCCAGCTGCAACGCAGCTCTGGGTCCTGGGTCTCCTCAGCCTGGGCACCGGATTTCTGACCCAGCAGCGATGCAGCCCCAGCACCTGGGTCGCCTTCTGGGTCTCTTGCTGGGGACTGGCTGCTTCGCCCCTGGGGTCCAAATGGTGTCCCCAGGCAGCTATGCAGCCTGGCCTCTGGCCCCGCCTCTGGGTGTTCTCCCATCACTGGTGATCAGTGATCTGAGAAGCCACGCTGGGCAGGGAAGAGGCAGACATCTGCCTCTTCGCTGCCCCACCCAGCTTCTCCGATTACTGGCCCAGGGCCAGCAAAGGTGGCCAGGTCCTCCTATCACAGAAGCCAGCAAAGGCAGCCTGGCTTCTCTGAGCAAAAGCAGCTCGGTTCTCTGGCTCTTGGCTGCCACTGGGTTTCCAATTGCAGTCAGGGCAGGCGGCTTCTTCCCTCCTTCCCCTTTCGCCTCCTAGCATTGCACCTATGTATGCAAATTAACTGCCATCTTTGTTGGCAGTTAACCTCCAACTTGGCTGGCAGTTAATTTGCATATCGCCCTGATTAGCCAATGGGAAGGGTAGCGGTCGTACGCCAATTACCATATTTCTCTTTTATTAGATAGGATAGATATGTGCGACCAATTTGGCATGTCCTGCCCAATAGAATATTACCATTCACGGATGATATCTTGCCACTATTAGAATACCAGTGGCCAGGTGCATGGATTCGTGCATGTTGAAAGGAAATTAATTAGAAGAAATACCATAATACTGCTATTTGCCCTTTCTCTATAATAGCAGTGTCAATCAAATGCAGATTGACAATGACAAATTGAAACACACTCATGCAATTGGCGCCAGTAAGAGCTTCATATGTATCACACATGCATGAGTCAACTTAGCCATATAAATATATATATATATATATATATATATATATATATATATGGAATAAACTTGCTTAATTAGACCTGCAATCAGATTTAGCTAAACTTTTTTCAAGCCATTGAATCACCTTAACTTCTCCTCCAGGTAATTGTCAGCAACACAGCAGTAAATATCAACACAAAGCACATTATTATTGTAGTTCATGTGGGGAGAACAATGGCTAAAATATTTAACTGAAGCAATGTTTGACTTTATTCTGCACAGTGAGAAAACCTGAAGTCATTTTCAAGTTCCACCATTTCTTCCTTCTTTTCAATCAGGTCAAGTTTCTAAGCTTGCAAAATCTCGGTTTTCAGGCTAATAATAGGATACCTCTGAGTCTACCAACTATCTACACCAGAGCTTTGAGTAAGTGGCAGGGCTTCGCAGGGTGACGCCCACTGCCCCATCTGTGATTAGAGGAGGCTTTTGTGGAGCCCACCCAGAAATAGCAGGCTGGGCCTGGCTAGGTGCCTTCTGTACCACATGCTCACATGACCAGCGCCTGTGCATGAGCCCACTGTGCCCCCACTCAGCACACCAGGGCCTGGTTGCATGCACCAGTGAGCAAGCACCTTGCCTGGACTCAGCAGGCTGTGCACCACCTGCTCCTTCACAGCACCAGTCTCAGAGCCAGGGGGCATCCAGAGTCAGGCTGTGTTGGGAGACTGAGGGGCTCCTGGGGGCAGCGCGCTTCCTCTCAGTTCCACTAGGGGGCCTTCAGCTGCAGGGCGCCTGAGGATTCACAGGGCTCCCCAGGGCCTTTGCACCAGGAAGGACAGGGCAAGCAGGATCATCCAGGAGGCTTTTAGCTTCACCTCGGTGCAGGAAAGTGGTGATACCCAGGACACAAGGGCACAGGAGGTTCAGAGGGCAGCTTTGGGGCTGGAGTGGGAGGACTTCATGCAGGTGGGGGAGGCTGTGATCCTGGAGCTGAGGTTGGACACAGGCCAGGATGTTGGGCTTGATCTTGAGTGCGGGAGAGGGGAGGACTGGGTGGCTGCAGAGCAGTGTGTGCAGGGAGAGGAGAGTGAGGTGCAGCAGGGAACCCAGAGTGAGGAGCAAGGGGAAGACAAGGAGGGCCTGGGGGAGGAGTTCCAGGCACAGGCTCAGTTTATCCTGTGGACAGAGGGCCTTCTGCAGGTGGTGCCATGGCAGGCCAAGTGGGCAGGTGAGGAGGTTTTCCCAGATCTGCAGGTGGGGAGGCAGGAGGAGGTGGTGAGTGAAGAGCTGAGGCTGGAGGCACAGGATCCAGGTGACCCGCAAGGGAGTGACCACCAGGAGGAGGGGTGGATGGAGGAGCAATTAATTGCAGTAGAGCAGTTTTTCCTGCAGGGGGAGTGGAGGGCACCATGAAGGGAGTGGAACAGGTGGGAGAGGTGGAGCCTCAGTCCAAGGCCAAAGCAAAGCCAGAAGAAGAGCAGCCAGTGCAGCAGGAGGAGGCCCAGTCAGGGCCCAGGGCCAAGTTCACCTGGTCCCCTCTGGAGGTGCTCCAGTTTCTCCAATTGGAGATGGAGCCCATGAACGAGCAAGCCAGCAGGGCCTTCTCTCGGCTCAGGTGCAGGACTCGGCAGAGGCTCAAGCCCTATTTCAAACGGAGAAGCCTCAATATCCGGTGCATCCCTGGGTTCTGGCTCACAGCTGTATCCTTGAGGGTAGAGGAGCAGGATCACAAGGAACATGGGACAGTGCAGGAGAACCGTGTAAGCGGGGATGGTTCCCCTAGAAAAGAACATTGAGGACAAGCTAGGGGCAGTGCGCCCCGGTCTGGCCCAGGATCCTGGAGACACCCTCTGTCTTGTACAGGCACCATAGAAGCATTACCAGGGTGTCCAGGGGCAGAGCTCCAACGCAGAGGCACGCATACACCAGGGGCTGATGCCCACAGACAGGGCTGTGTTGCACGGGCTGTTCTGGGACTAACTAATGCTGCCTTACAGGCCGTCTCTATGTCCAGTTCCTCAGTCAGAAGCATTAATGTGTGATGTGTAACCTGTCAAAACCTCAGCACAACACAGTCTGGTGGGCATCAGGGTCTGTCAGGAAACAGAGTGGTGCTGTGCCCCTTTCTGCCCTTGATGGAGAAGGAGTGGCCTTAAGGGAAGGAGAGGCCAGGCCAGGCTGCTCTTTCTAGCTGGTCCATGCCCAGCTCCCAAGGTGCAGGTTGCTTGACCCACAGCAGTTTGTCAACCACCCAGAGTTGTCGGCAATGATCAGGGTCCAAGGTGAAAACATCCTTGGTCACATGATCAATTTGAAGGTCAGTCTACCTGCTCCAGGGAGTGGTGGAGGGCAGGTGGGTAAGTGGCCTGTCCCTGAAAACAGCTACAGGCTGGAGCCCTGGGCAGCGATTTCACTCCCTGGATCCACTTTCCTTCTGCAGGTGAGGGAAGTCAGGCATCCCTGGGGTTGCTGCACCATTAGCCTGTACTTCTGCAGCAACCCCTACTTCCGCAACCATGTGATTGTGAAGAAGTATCTCATCACTCTCACAAGTAACAGGAGGTTCCCTGTATGGGCTGCAGCTGGTGGTGGGCAGGGATTGAAGGCCATGTGCCCAGCTTCACATACCCCTCTCCTGCAGGATACAGGGTGTCCAGTGCCACTCCGATTCAGTGGTACCAGCATTGTGAATGAGAAGCCTACAGCCACAGGCTCCAGGACAACAGCGCCAGCTTCTTCTACTGGTTCTCTGACAACAGTGTGGCAGGATCTGGCAGGATTGCTGAGGTGGGATGTCACTAGCCATGCCAGCATGCAGCTTCCTGTGTCCACCTGCTGCTTGCAATTCTATTCAGGTCCCTATGGTCTCCGGTTTGCCCTACCAGATCATCAGCAAGGACCTGTGGCTCAATCCCCTGGAGAACTATGAGAGGAAGATGGTCCCCAGAGTGGACAGGGCAGGTGAGGAGGGGCTGCCTGGGCTCTTCCCTGGTGTGCTGCCAGGTTCCTGGGCCATTAGTTTTCTCTCACAGGGACACCTCGATGCTGGGAGGGAAACAGCCTGTGACACCAGGGCTGTAGGGTGTGTGCCTGAGACAGGAACTACCAGTACAAGGGCAGTGCAATTCCAGCTCAGGCAAGGGGCCTTAGACAGGCGGAGAGAGTGTGCATGTCCACTGTCACTCAGAGTCAAAGCAGATTACCTCAGCCCCTCCTCTGAACTATCCCTCTAGGCCACCCACAGCACCTTCAGGCCTTTCCACCTGCCCCTCAACAGGGGCTGGCATGACATGTTCTTCCTATACTCCTTTCCACAGGTGTCTGCGGATCTTCCTCATGCTGAGGCCTAGGCTGCTGTGCTGCCACACCACATTACCCTATTGCTGCTCACCACCATCTTCTATTTCCCCAAGGTCTCCTCTTCCTCCTGGGGCCAGTGGGATCGGCCTGCTCCTTATCAGTATCTTAAGGCGCAAAGTGTGGGCCACAGAGCTGGAGGAATCCTTGTTTTGCAGCCTTGTCAGAGGTTCTTCAATCCTTTTATCCATTTAGGTTTTCCAAGGAGAATACCTCATTTGTTTACCCTCCCTAACTGGAAAACAGGGCAGCATGTCATGACGAAATAACACACTGCTTCATTTTGTATACAGTTCACTTCATAGACTTTATGCACATATGGTCATAGACACCCTGGGAAATTTAGGGCCATGAATATAACTCACCATCCAAACAGATTGCTTTTATGTGTTTGTCATAAAATCAGACAAGAAATCCCATTTGCAGAACACTTTCTTCTGAAAATTTTTTGTAATGTTAGTGTTTAAGTTTTTACAAAAAGTAATATATATGTCTCTTTCTTTTTTTCTACTGACCTCCCCCTGGCCTCCCCTATTCCTAGTCACTTGTTCTCGTCACCCACTCCCAGTGTCTTTCCTCTGTTGGTCTGTTGGTTGTGCTTATATTCTGAATATTTTAACAATACAATATGTAAAATTTAAACAGTTAAGTATATTGTAATTTAAATCAGCACTTATGAAACAACCTGGTATAATTCAAAACTTGCCTCCAATCCTGAAACTTCATAATGGTAACTAGAATTCTTGATGCCTCCCCCAAACCTACCATTTCCTTTTAGTCACCTTAAATAACAGAAGCCACAATCTTTACAATAAAATTTTGTCGGTACCTTATCATTTTTAATTTCAGTCTCTAATTCTTCTGTCACAGGGGCTTCCCCCCTGGCTCCCCAAGTGCCCAATCAGGTGAGCTACTGTACTGTATGAATCACTCTCTCTTGCGTACATGGTGTATCCTGTGATCGCCGCCAGCACCACACTCAGAACCTCTTACAGGAGTGTCCCATCAGCTGCTGGAGTAATTGCCGTGCCCCCATCATATCCATCTCTTGTGTGGCTGTAATAATCATCACAGGGACTGGACCACCATAAGTCAGAGGGGGCCTTCGTGCTGGTGGTGCCCATTTTTTTACTGGGATGTTGATCTTCCTTTTGTTTAATTGGATGAGTTCAGTATGAATTTTGGAGAATAGGTCCTTATCAGACATAACATTGGAAAATATCTTCTCCCAGGCAGTGGACTTCCTTGTTTTGTTGTTGTTGTTGTTCTTGTATTTGTTGGCTTCTTCTTCTCTGCAGAAGTGTTTTAATTTGACTTCATCCCATTTGTTTCTTTTCTCCTCAGTTTCCATTGCCCTAGGAGCTGTATCAGTAAAGGTATTGCTGAGACAGATGCCTGCTATTTTGCTGCCTATGGATTCTTCTAAGATTTTCATGGTTACCCACTTATGTTTAAGTCTTTTATTCATTTCCAGTTTATACTTGTGTATGGTGTAAGTTGGTGGTCTAGATTAACTTTTTTGCATGTATGTATGCTATATGTCCAACACCAATTATTATTATGTTTTTATTTTGGCTTTGTAATATCTTCAATGAAACAAAATAAAATTTCCTCTGTTAATTGAGTCATGCTTTCTCTAAATCTTGCCTTTAAAAAAATCCCCTGGGGCACAATCCCATCCATTCTTTGATTTTCCTTCCACTGATCCCAAACCTCGGCTGTAGTCTGCATCCTTTCAAAGGAAAAAAGCAGACACTGAGTCCTCAGAGCCGCCCGCTGCACGCTCCTGCCCTTGGGAGGTGCAGCGCCCATCCCCATCTGGACCTTGGCTGCCAGGGAGAGTCAAAGCCTGAGAATCAAAGTGGCAGCATATCATTGCCTTCTCTGGCCTGTCTCCAGCAGCACAAAACCAGTCCTCCCAGCCAGTGCTCCGGGGACAGACGGTCAGGGCGATGTGGTGGCGCTGTCCCCTGGCAGCCGAGCATCCCAGGCTTCTCTTTGGGCAGGCCTGGGCCAGGGCCTTTGGGGATCTCCGTGTCCATGGTATAAAACCGAGTGAGATCAGACACAATGTTATCTATGATTGGCTTGGTAAGGTCTCCACTAAATACGTGCCACCATGGCTTCTCGTCCTTAGCCTCGGCGGGCACCTGGACCCCATAGACCTGCAGGGCCAGGTGGAGCACCGCCACCGCTATGTGCTGAGTCTGGAACCGGATGCACAGCCCCCCGCGGTAGCTGTCCCGCAGCAGGGCCCAGGCAGTGACGGAGATGGGGGTCCGTTTCCAGCTGTAAGGATTCAGCCAGTTCTTGAGAGAAATCAGGTAGTGGAGCAGGTACCTGTGTGGGTGCGGAAAGGAGACTTGGAAGCGCAGTACCCGCAGCACAAGGAGCTCGCACTGCACAATGCTGTCCCGGATCACCCAGAATCGGGAGTCGAGCTCCAAGGGCTCGCTGCCCAGGTGGAAGTACCTGTTGGACACGTTGATGATGTCGCGGGTTAGCAGGGGCTGTTCTTCCACTTTGCCAGCCACATAAAGGGCAGACATGGCGACCAAGTAGGGGTCATAGGCGTCCACGTTGATCTCGCAGAAGAACTTACAGTAAATGGCACAGGCGGTTGCGAGGGGAACGGACTGCATCCCTAGCTTGACACCTGCCTCCATGATGAACCTTGTCACTTGTAAGTGCACCCTCGCCTGGGGTGTGGGCCACCCCTTGGTGCCCGGCGCCTCATCCTCCTCTCTGCAGCTGTCCAGGCTAAGTTCCTACATGGGACCCAGCCCAGAGGCCCCAGACCTTGTGGGAAGGGCAATAGTCTCTCTGCCTGTGATAGCCTAGTCTTAGCCCAGTGCACAGCCACCCTGCCTTGCCCAGCCCCGCCAGGCCCCACCCTGCCTCGCGGCCTCACCTGTCCCACCCCGCCTAGGCCTGATTGCCATCCAGGTTCCAACACCAATTATTGAAGACACTGTATAACTCCATTCTATGCTTTTGCCACCTTTGTCAAATATTAATTGGGTATAATGGTTAGGGTCGACTTCTATGTTCTCTGTTCTGTCCCATTGGTTTTTATGTCTGCTTTAGTGCCAGTAACAGGCAGTTCTGAGAATGGTGGCTTTGTAATATAGCTTGATATCTGGTATGGTTATCCCTCCAACTTTGTTCTTCTTTGTCCAGATTGCGGTTAACTCTTTGGGGTCTTTTTTTAAATCCATAGGAATTTTTGGAAACTTTCTTCTAGGTCTGTGAGATACGCCATTGATATTTTAATGGGGAATACCTTAAAACTGTACATTGCTTTGGGTACTATGAACATTTTTAATAATGTTGATTGTACCAATCCATGAATATGGTATGTTCTTCTATTTGCTTTAGTCTTCCTCTATCACTTTTTTTCAATTTCCTGTAGTTTTCCAAGAACAGCTTTTTACCCCCTTAGTTAAGTTTATTCCTAGGTTTCTTAAATTTTTGTTGCACTGCTAAATGGCATTTTTGTTTGTTTGTTTCTATTTCTGAGTTCATTATCCGTGTATCAAAAAGCCATAGAATTCTGGGTGTTAATTTTGTACCCTGCTACATTGCCAAATTCATTTGTTAAATCTCCTAGTTTTTTTGATGGAGTCTTTAGGTATTTCTATGGACAATACCATGCCATCTGCGAATTATGACAGTTTTACTTCTTCTTTTCCACTTAGCATGCCTTGTTTGACTTCTTCTTGTCTGACTACATTGCCTAGCACTACCAGTACTCTGTCGAACAGAAATGGTGAGAGTGGGCATCCCTGTCTTGTTCCTCTTCTTAGAGTAATTGTTTTTTCCTATTGAGTATGATGTCTGTAGGTTTGTCAAATAAGGCTTTTATTATGTTGAAGTATGATCCCTCTATGCCCTGTTTGCTTAGAGTTTTTCTCAAAATTGGTGGTTGGATTTTGTCAAATGCTTTTTCTGCATCACTTTATATGACTATGTGGATTTTTACTCTTAGTTTGTTTATGTGATGTATCATGTTTATTGATTTTCTGATATTGTACCATCCTTGCATCCTTGAGAAAAATCCTACTTGGCCATGTTGTATGATCTTTCTGATATACTGCTGGATCTGATTTGCTAAGATTTTGTTGAGGATTCTGGCATCTTTGTTCATGAGGGATATTGGCCTGTAAGTCTCTTTCATTGTGTTGTCTTTACCTGGTTTTGGTATTAGGGTGATACTGGCTTCATAGAATGATCTTGAAAGTGTTCCTTCCTCTTGGATTCTTGTAGAAGTGTAAGCAGGATAGGTTTTAGGTCTTTGATGAGTGTTTGGTAAAACTCCCCTGTGAAGCTGTCTGACCCCGGCTTTTGTTTGCTGGTAGCTTTTTGATGACTGTTCTAATTTCTTCCATAGTTATTGGCCTTTTGAGATGATTTGATTCTTCCTGATTGAATTTTGGAATGTTGTATTTTTCTAGGAACATGTCGATTTCCTACGGGTTGTCTAGTTTGTTGGAGTTGAGTTGTCCATAGTATTTTTTAACAATCATTTATATTTCTGTGGGGGTCTGTTGTTATTTTGCCTCTATCATTTCTGATTTTGTTTATTTGGCTCCTCTCTCTCTGCTTCTTGGTGAGCCTGGCTAGAGGTTTGTCAATCTTGTTTATCCTTTCAAAGAACCAGCTCTTGGTTTCATTGATTTTCTGTATTTTTTTGGTCTCTATGTCATTTTTTTCTGCTCTAATCTTTATTATCTCCTTCCTTCTGCTCACTCTAGGGTTTTCATGTTGCTCTCTTTCTAGTTCTTTGAGTTGTAGAGTTAGATGATTTACTACCATTTTTCTTGTTTTTTGAGATAGGCCTGTAGAGCTATACACTTCCCTCACAGGACTGCTTTCATTGTGTCCCATAGGTTTTTGATTGTTGTGTTTTCATTGTCATTAGTTTCCAGGATGTTTTTCATTTCTTCTTTGATCTCATTGGTAACCAATCAATATTGAATAACATGCTATTCAGCTTCCAGTGTTTGAGTATTTTGGATGGTTTTTATTGTAGTTTATTTCTAATATTATGCCATTGTGGTCTGAGAAGATGCTTTCAATCTTCTTGAATTTGGGTAGACTTTGTGACACAATACGTGGTCTATTTTTGAAAATGTCCTATGAGCACTTCAGAAGAACATATATTCCCTGGATTTGCGGTGAAATGTTCTGAAGATGTCAATTAAGTCCATCTGATCTAGTGAGTCATTTAGGATTGCTGGTTCTTTGCCAATTGTTTGTCTAGAGGATTTATCCAGTGATGTCAGTGGTGTATTAAGGTCCCTTACTATGATTGTATTGTTGTCGATCTCTCCCTTGATGTCTTCCAGGAGCTTTTTTTTATGTATTTGGGAACTCCTGCATTGGGTGGATATATGTTTATCAGGGTTATAGCCTCTTGTATTGATCCCTTTAGTATTATGAAGTGGTCTTCTTTATCTCTTGTTATGGCCTTCACTTTGAGGTCTATTTTGTCCGATATAAGTATTGCTACCACAGCTGTTTTTTTTTTTTTCTTTAATTTCCGTTTGCCTGAAAGATATTTTTACATCCCTTCACTTTCAGTCTCTGTGAGTCCATTCTTCTGAGGAGGGTCTCTTGTAGACAGCACATATATGGGTCATTGTTTTTTATCCATTCAGCCACTTGATGTCTTTTGATTGGAGCATTTAGTCCATGTACATTTAAAGTTATTATTGAAAGGTACTTATTTGTAGCCATTTCTATTTTTTGTGCCTGTTTTCTTTCTTAGCTTTGTCTTTCTTCTTTTTTTCACCAGTCCTTTTAGCATTTTTAGCATTGCTGGCTTGGTGGTGATAAACTCCCTTAGCCTTTTTTTGTCTGTGAAGCTTCTTATTTCCCCTTCAATTCTGAATGATAGCCTTGCTGGATATAGTATTCTTGGATTCAGTCCTTTGCTTTACATCACTTTGTTAATTTCCATCCATCCTTTTCTGGCCTGATGTGTTTCTGTTGAGAAATCATTTGATAATCTAATGGGAGATCACTTGTATGTAACTTTCAGTCTCTCTCTTGTAGCCTTTAAGATTCTCTCTATGTCCTGAACATTTGCCATGGCGATTATGATGAGTCTTGATGTGGGTCTTTTTGGGTTCACATTGTTTGGAACTCTGTGCTTGTGTGACTTTTTTCTTCCCCACCTGAGGGAAGTTTTCGGATATTATTTCTTCCAATAGTTTTTTTAACCCTTGTTCCTCTTTCTGTTGTTCAGGAACCCCTATTATTCGCATGTTGTTTCGTTTCATGTTGTTCCATTGTTCCCTTAAGCTCTCCTCCTGTCTTTGAATTTTTTTTCTCCAATTGCAGTTCAGTTTGGGTGTGTTTTGCCTCCCTGTCTTCTAAGTCGCTAATTCAGTCCTCTGCTTCTCCTAGTCTACTATAGAAACTTTCAATGGTGTTTTTTATTACAGCTATAACACTCTTCATTTCTTCTTGGTTCTTCCATAATTTATTGATTTTTTTCATTCGTTTATTTTTGATTCTTATATAAGTTGATGGTTTTTTTCTTCTGTTTCTTCTATGTTCTTGCATAAGTTGTTTATTTTTTCCTCCATCTGGTTTATGGATTCTAGCACCCTTAATCTGAATTCTTTGTCTGTCAAGCTGCATGCCTCTGTTTCAGTTAGCTGCTTTTCTGGTGAGTCCTCCTTTTCTTTCCTTTGGGGGTTTCTTTGTCTACCCATGTTTGATCTCACCGACATATCTAGATGTTGAGTCATTCAGGAGCTGCTCCTTGGGTGGCAGTGGCTCCTCGAGTTGTGGTTGCTCCTCAAGCAGTTGTGGTAGCAGCTGCTCCTCAGTTGGCAGCCGCTCCTCTGGTGGGTGCTGTTCACAGCTGTGGTGGTTCCTCTGCCTGGTGTGGGGAAGCTTCACACGCAGCTGCCGTTCCTCAGACGAACGATGTGCTGATCACGAGGTATCTGTTCTTTGGATGGGGGTGGGCTACACATGCAGCTGCTACTCCTTGAACTGGGGCGGACTGCTCACATGGCTGCTGATCCTTTGATGGGGGCTGGATGCACGCTGCTGTTTTTCCTCTGATGTGGTGTGCTGCTTGTTGGGCTACTGCTCCTAGGACTTGGACAGGTTGATTGCAAGTCTTTTGCTCCTCAGACAGGAATGGGCTGCTTGCAAGGCTGCTGATCTTTGGATGGGCGTGAGCTGCACGCGTGGCTGCTCCTCCTCTGATGGGGATGCGCCACTCACCCGTCTGCTGCTCGTCAGACAGGTGCAGGCTGTTGTGGCTCTGCTCCTCGGACCGGTGCATGCTGTGTAGGACTGCTGCTCCTCGAAGGGGGGCATGGCCACTCACAGAACTGTTGCTTTTCAATGGGGGTGGGCTGCCCATACAGCCTCTGTTCCTTGGATTGGGCAGAGTGCTCGTGTGGCTGCTGCTGCTTGGACGATTCCAAGATGCTTGTGCAGCTGCTGCTCCTCAGACTACTGCAGGGTGTGCGCAGCTGCTGCTCCTCGGATGGGGGCGGGCTTCACAGGGCTGCTTTTCCTCAGATGTAGGAAGATTGCTCCAGTGGCTGCTCTTCCTTGGACAAGTCAGACTGCTCACATGGTTGCTGCTCCTCAGAAGGGGAAGCAGGCCGCTCACACAGCTGCTGCTCTGTGGACGTGGCAGGTCACATGAGGCTGCTGCCCTTAGGCTCAAGGCAGGCTGCTCATAGGGCTGATGTTTCCTGGACAAGTGCGTGCCACTCACGTGACTGCTGCTCCCGTGGTTGAAAAAATAATGTGAAAAGAAGTAGGAAATAAAGGAATAAACAAAAAAAAAAAGGAGAACAAAGAAAAATGCAAGAAAAAAGCTAACAAATAATAATAATAATAATAATAATAATAATAATATAAAAATGAAAAATTGAAATGTCATTCCTTAGGTTGGCTTAAGATCCCAGGTTTCAGAAATGTCTGTGCTTTTTGTTGTTGTTGTTGTTGTTGTTTTTGTTGTCATTGCTGGGACTGAAAGCCCCGCTATAGGCCAGACCCTTCCCTGCTGCAAACTGTCTCACCACCTGAGTGTACTTCGCCAATTCGGAGTGGGTGTTACTAGTTTCAGCTGCTCACTCCATTTGCTCCAGGACAAGCCCTGGGACGCTTCTGCTTATTCCGCCACAATCTTGGCTTCTCGAGATTTATTTTTTCAAATATAATTATTGATCCCCTAGTTTCCCCCCCCGTTTGCCTGAAAAATATTTTCTCTCCTTCCACTTTCAGTCCGTGTGAGTCCCTTATTATGACGTGGGTTTATCATGGACTGCATACATATGGGTCTTGTTTTATTATAATTTTAGCCATCCTATATCTTTTGAATGGAGTGTTTATTTCATTTAGGTTTAAGGTTATTTTGATAGGTACTGATTTGTTGCCACTTTTTTCTTTATGCCTGTTTTTCTTCTGTTTATTCTATTCCTTCTTTTTACAACTTTCTGTTTAGCATTTCTTGCATTGATGGTTTCGTAGTGAAACATTCCCTTAGATTTTTTTTTTTCTGTGAAGAAACTGAATTCCTCTATAGTTTTGAATGATAGCCTTGCTGGATAAGTATTCTTGGATTCAGTCCCTTGTTTTGCATCACTTTGTATATTTCCTTTCATTCCCTTCTGGCCTGATGTGTTTCTGTTAAAAATCATTTGATAATCTAACAGGAGAGCGTTTGTAGGTGACTCTCTCTCTCTCTCTCTTGCAGCCTTTAAGGTTCCGTTTGTGTCGTTATTGTTTGCCATTATAATTACAATGTGTCTTGGTATAGGTCTTACTGGGTTCATCTTGTTTGGGACTGTCTGTGCTTGTGTGACTTTTTCTTCCCAAGATCAGGAAGGTTTTGTGATTATTTCTTCTAATAGGTTTCCTAATCCTTGTTCCTCATCTTGTCCCTCTGACACATTATACACTTGTTACTTTGTTTCATGTTGTCCCCAGTCTCCCTTAAGATATCCACCTGCTTTTTATTTTTTCTCTCCAATTGCTGTTCAGATTGTGTTGTTCAGGGTTGTTACTCTGCCTTGTCTCCTAAATCGCTGATTTAATCCTTTGCTAATTCTAGTCTACTATTGAAACCTTCCATCGTATATTTTATTGTAGCTATTATCAATTTTTTCATTTTCCTTGATTCTTATGTAAGTTGTGGATTTCCCATGCATCTGATGTATAAACTGTATGACCCTTATTCTGAATTCCTTTTAGAACATATTGTATGCCTCCATTTAGTTGCATTTCCCTTCTCGGCAATTCCTCCTTTTCTCTCCTTTGGGGGTGGTTTGTTTGTCTCCCCATTTTAGTTATCATTGCAGAACCTTTGGTGCCAGGGTGCGAGGGGCCAATGGCCACAGAGTGGATTGGCAATTCAGTTGTGCACTCCAAGTCTCACAGGAGGCAGTGGCGTTGGTGGGGGGCTGAAGTCCCGGTGTCCGTGGGCCTGCTGCTGCCGTAAAAGGTCTTTGGCCAGAGTGGCTCTAGGATCACAGGTGATGTCGGAGGCCCATCTGGGTGGAGGTGAGGCTGGGTTCCTAGTCATAGCAGCTCTCCCCTTCAAGATGGCTTGTTTTCTTAGAACCATATTTAACAAACAGTATATAACATAAAAATACTAAAGATTGTGCAAGAAGCCAATTAAAAATACAATGGAGAAAAAATCAGAACTATGTAAATACAGATTTTCAGTCATACTGGACATTTTTTTCTGTCATTTTAACTGAATAAATAATAAAAGTAAGAAAACTGAGAGGGGGTAGAGGAGGAATAAAGTACCTAATCATTTTGAATGAATGATTGTTTGTTTTAAAAAATAGTTTATGTAAGCCGGGTGCACTGGAAAAAATGAAATAGATGTTGTCAAAACAAAAATGAAGTAACTGACACATTCTAAAAAGTAATCCACATTGCCCAGCAAGTATTGCTCAATGGTTGAGGATAGAATTGTGAACTAAGATGTCTCATCATCTTTTCCTGGTCAGGAAAAATTCCCAGGGTGCTGGCTGATTCACCAGTTTGACACATTTAAGGAAGCCGCTGATCAAAATATTTCTCTTTTATCTATGTTTCCAACTCTCTATCCCTTTCCCTTTCTCTCTCTCCAGAAAACCAAGAATAAGCCTATTAAAAGACAAGAATGGAATGTATCTGTTTTCCCCTGGAATGTGAGACATTTTAGTGCTTATTACTAGAGGTCTTTGGAGGACTTTTATTAACCAACATATATGGTTCTGTGTTGAATACCTCAATGGAATATTGGTAATAATGAAGTGTTTCATACTTACCATGGAAAAGGACTCTATCATTTTTGAAGGAAATGCTTGGTTTGGGAGAAGAATTTGAGGTAGATCTTGATTTTAGTTGCAATAATTAGTAGGTTTCTAACAGTTGTTCACTTGTTCAGGTTAAATGTTATGTAATGTTCATATTATGTGTACTCATTTTAGTCTGTGGATGGAAAAACAATTGAAGTAGACTACACCAAGAAACCATCTTTTCAAAGTGGGGGTGGGCAGAGGGCACCACTTCCATAAAGAAATAGAGGTGATGTAAGAAGTCTGAGAAGTGGAAGAGGAGGAAGTAAGAGGAGGAAAAGGACATCCCTCAGGTGGAAAACACTTAGGTAATATTTCAAAATCTAGGGATGGTAGGAGATCTGACTTAGGGAAACATATATTACAATATGAAAATGAGGTATCATAGACTTCTGTAGCTGAAGCCTATGTGATCATATTGACTCCTATAAGTTCAATAAAAAGTGCAGAAATGGTCAGTAACTCAAATGTTTTTAAAAAATTAAAGAATAAAGATATGAGCATGAAACCATTATTTATATGAAAACAGTACCATTGAATGAAGAGATACACCTCAATTTCATTCATATCTTTCAAAGCAAAAGAAATGATACCATTCATTAGATTGAGAATGTATACTGATGATCAATATGATTTGTAATTGCTAAAGAGGTATAGCACTTATAATAATGAATGAAATATGTAATGTGTGAAACACTCCTAATCACCTTATAGGGATAGGATTTAAACCTCAAGCTAAATTCAGTCTATTTTAGCATTACTGTTTGCCTCTAGTCACTTCAATATTTCTCCGAAGAACTCAATTCTATTGATATAATGTTAGTATGTTACACTTTGGGAACAAGAAGCTATGTAGGTTTAAAAGGAAGATTCATACTTACTGAACTACTAAGAATCTGTTCTGAAAGTACACTTCTTTCGTCTCAAAAAAAGCACATCAGTTCACCTTAGAAAATTCCCATTGAAATAAAAGTTACTCTAACTATATAAACTTCAAAGACACACACTTCATTTAGAATTGGATTTGAAATACTAGCTTTGAGTATAGGAATGTGCAACCCTGTACTGTGTAAAATAATCTCTATTATTATTTTGATAAGAAGATCTTGTACCTATATTTGGTGTAGAGAACTTTCCATTTGGAAACTACATAAGGGAAATGTCTATAGTATTAAATAGATTCACGAAGTGGTCTCTGACTCAGGAAAAGGCTAAAAACCAATGATTCACCAAGTTTATTGGTCTTTCTTTCTTTCTTTCTTTCTTTCTTTCTTTCTTGTATATGAGGAATATGAAACATGAATAAAAATGTTGATGAGCTATTTTCAGGGAAGTTGTCTTGTAATTAATTTATCTATTTACTTATTTTACTGACTATGAAAGGAAGGTATATTCATTTCAATATGTATGTAGCAGGAAAAGTTGGTTTCATATTAACCAGTTTTCCCAATTTCAAAGATTTAGTGTCCATTTGTGATAATTAGGTGTGTGACATTTCACGGGAAATTTCCTAAAGTGTTATTGCAGGGTTTGTGCAGAATGAAGGTGGATGTTCCTGTTTTTCCCACCGAGGTGATACTGAGAAGAGTTTGCCAGTTCATATTGGGCCACATATGAGGATGCTCTTAGTTCTTCTTTCCCATGACAAATTACAGAATTGGAAGATAAGCCTATTTTCTATTTAAAATTGATAAGAGTGATTTTTAATTATGTATTATTCAACATGTTTACTTTAAATACTATTAAAATAGAGTATAGTATTCTGATCAAAGAATTATTTTATAAATAAACTGTAGGAATTATATGATAACATTCGTTAAATAACACTTTTTTGTAATGCATGTTTTGACTTTTTATATTTTAATTTTTAACTATGACGTTACACGTTTTAAAAGCTTTTATTGAGATGAAACTAATTTAAATACTAGTTGAGACTATTACCTTGTATCTTTAAAATAACTTCTTTCACTTACCATAACTGGATACTCTGCATTCAAATTCCGGTGTGTGTTTCTGTGTGTGTGTGTGTGTGTGTGTGTGTGTGTGTGTGTGTGTGTGTGTTGTTGTTGTTTTGTTTTTTGGGACATATATATAATGCTGCTTCAGTTCTTTCTCAGTTATCCAAACTGATTTTCAATAACTCTGAGCACTGTACTGAAGACATGTAAAGATAGAATTTTATCATTTTGGGCTAACCAGCATGCTTATGACCATCATCCTGTTTGGTAAAAATTTATACACAATAACCAGAATTGACCATTTAACAAATGTTGACCCTACTCAAGTAGAATGATGTTATTTATAACAAAGAGGATGGCAGACATAAAATTAATCTTCACAGCAGTGGCTCCATGGGTGGGTTTCCTTCTACTGAAAAGGGCTCCATCTTCAAGAAGTTGGGATCCTCCACCAACAAGACCTGCCCATTCTGTTCCAAGGCAAAGCACTACTGGGATGGGAAGTCAAGGTAAATGGTACAGTCTCTCATGTATTAGAGTAATGAGCTGTTTTAAAAGGAATGCTGCACTTTAATTTCAGGAAGCCATGTGGAAAGTGAGTAGTGGATGGGCATCTATACTGAACACTACCTTATTGTTTCATTGTTAGGAAATAATTCTTCATCTTCTGATTAGTGAGGTAAGAAGTAGATAACACCAGAGTGAGTAATGCATTCCTTTTAATCCATGTGATACAGTGTCACTCTTTTTTATATTTACTTTTTTTAATATTTTAAGAAAAATGGTTTTAGTGTCATAATGTTACATTCAATAAATGTTAATATTTCCAGAAAAACTATTTTAAATGTAATAATTTTACATGTCATAAGCATTACCATTCCAAGATTAACAATTTTAAATATAATAATACTGGAGACCCAGTGTACAAATTCTTGCATGGGAGGTGTCCGGCATGCACACCCCAATCGCCGGGTTGGCCATGGGGAGGCAATGCAGGTGTTTGGCTGGCTGGCCCCACCCCGATCGAGCGGGGGGTCAGATGGGGGAAGATGAAGGTCAGTGGAAGGGGCTGTGGGAAGCTTACTGGCCGGCGGGTCCTGGATCATTGAAGGGGGGTGGGGTGTTGGACAGAACAGTGTGGGACTGGCTAAAGGGTGCAGCTGGGGACAAATAGCTACACCGTCCCACTCCATGGTTGATCTCCTGGTCAAACTCCTGTTTGAAGGGACAATTTGCATATTAGGCTTTTATGATATAGTGTTACATGCAATAAAAATTAATATGTTAAGAAAAAAAATTAAATATATATTACCAAAACAGTGCAAACCTGTTTTATCACAAAAGTTGTAGAAATTACTAAATATCTGAAAATAATAGGATTCCTTCTATTATATTCTAAAACATATTTTTTTTTACTCTGGCTCTGTTTTATTCATCTGTTTATTCTTTTATTTTTTGAAATATTTTTTACTGATTTCAGTGAGAAAGGGTGAGGGAGAGAGAGAGATAGCAACATCAATGATGAGTGAGAATCATTGATCCCCTGCGCGCTGCATGCTTCAAACTGGGACCAAGCCCACAACCCAGACATGTGTCTTTGGCCGGAATCAAACCTGAGACACTTCAGTCTGGAGGCCAATAATGTATCCATAGTTCCTAACCAGCTAGGGATAATTTTTCTTTATGGATTAAAGTATTACATATGTGTCCTTATCCCCCATTGGTCCCCCCTGCCTCCTACTCATGTCATCACCCCCACTGGTGTCTGTGCCCATTAGTCAGGCTTATATGCATGTCTATAAGTCCTTTGGTTGATCTCTCCCCCTAACCTCACCTTCCCCTACCTTCCCTGCAGCAACATTTTGCAGCAAAGATTCAGGATCTGGAAAAGTGGATGAACTCAAATGAATACACCTAGACAACAATTACAAATTTAGAAGCCATGGGGGATACAGGTAAAGACATTTCTCTCTATTGGAGAGGCTCTCTGAAACCCAGGACCCATCAGCTTTCATTTACTTGAATACACATTTGCCCTTGAGCAAAACAAACAGGCATATCAATGGTAAAGTTTGGTAAACAATAAAAGTATTATCATGGTAGGAGGTTGCTTTCAGCCATTTTGTCAACAGCAGGGTAACAAAATGCTGATTTTCAGCCATGCTGAATGTCAAAGTCCATTTGCCTTCTGTGGACTTCTCACATTGATATGTTAACTACTGTTGGTCTTTGCTCCAACATTTGCCCCTTTTTGCTTTCTTAATTAATTTAGAAAGGTGTATGCCATTTGCTGGGCTCACATCCTTTTAAGACTTTTCATTCTGCATCTTCAGACTGGAAGCAAACATAGAAGAACAAGAAAGAAAGACAATACTGGTTATTCTAAAAAGGAAATGTAGGGAGATTTGATGACAAGGATTGAGTTCTTTCATGTCCTTTTAAATATTATTGTCAGGTATTTAAGGAATTCATTCATAGTAGGATTCTTTGGGGGCCATTAGTTTTTTATGGATCATTTTCCCAGTCACTGTTAGCTTGTGACATGACAGCAATGATGTTCAAGTACTGGATGGTGGACAAATGGTGAGAAATGACAATGCAGGTCTGACCTTTTTTGGCTTTGTTATGGGGAACCTGCACCAATGCACAGCTGATGAGTAGCTAGCATGGCAAGCCGTCTTCCCCATCCCCCATCTGGATGTTTCTCCTCTGACTCCTCAGCGTTTTGCTTGGGGCCACTGATATCTGTGGTTGGTGTAGTCTGGTCAGTTCCTCTCTCAGATTCATGTTGCAGGAATTGGAGGAGTTTTCTGGAAATAACACAAGTATATCCTCGACCAAAGGTTTATAAAGGGACCCTTCTATAAACCAGACTCGGTATCTTTCCATTTAACTAGAGCATTTTCCTTTAGCTTATTCTTTCACTAGTGTCTTTCCATGGGTGTCTTGCCATCAGCATTACAAGGGAAAAATTCAAAGTAATTAAGGCTTGGTGTACTGTATTTACAGGAGATTTCTTCACAATTCCCCCACTTTCGTTTTTCATGTTGGTATTTAGAGGCCCTTGTAGCAGATATAATATGCAAGGGGGACATTTCTTGATAATCTGTTTTGCCTGCTGTACAATATTTTGGCAGACTAGTGTAAAAGTTGATGAGATTCCCCTGGCCTGTTTAATAAAATAACTAACTGATAGGCATATTCATTTCCTTTTGTTAAAGGACCAGGACTTGTTCAAAGAGTATAGATAGGCATCAGTCACTGAGCCATTTAAATTGAGTAGTTGCAGTTCTGTTTACCAGGCTGGCAGCATAGGCAGATAAGAGATAATATTAAGAGGCTTTTGAAAATCCTGCAAGTCAGCCTTGATCGTTTCTAATTCGATTCATTTTTTTTTTAAGTTTAGGAATAATTCAGTTTACCATTCCCAGTATATTGTTAGAAGGTTACAATGTTCATCAGGAAACAGTTAATGGGGGAAAACTCAAAAAAAGCAATGTCCAGGTACCAATATTGCAGTGCTTACCACTAAGGAATTTAACATTAGTCAAAAAGTCTTGAAATCTCTTGTCAATAGCCCAATAATTAATTAAACTGCTATAAATATATTCTCCCTCACCCCAAAACTTTTTATTCTAAAAATATTCAGTAAGAAAAGTTGAAATAATACAGTGAACACCTGTTTCATCTAAATCTAAGACTTGTTAAGGTCTAGCCTGTTTGGCTCAGTGGATAGAGCATCGGCCTGCGGACTGGTCCTGCATTTAATTCCAGTAAAGGGCACATACCCAGGTTGCGGGCTCAATCCCTAGTAGTGGGCATGCAGGAGGCAGCCAATCAATGATTCTCTTCTTACCATTGATGTTATTGGTGTTCCTCTCTCTCTCCCTCTCCCTTCCTCCCTAAAATCAATAAAAAATGTTTTAAAAATAAACAAATAAATCTAACTGTGGTTACCATTATGCCATATCTGCTTATGTGGATGTGAGGGATTTGAGTGGGGGGTGCTGACTACCTGAAAATCCCCCACATCATGACTTCATCATGCATTTCCCCAAAATAAATATTCTCTCCTATACACCACAAAACCATCATCTTGCCTAAGAAAAAATTTTTCTAACATCACCTAATATTCAGACCATTTGCAACATTTTCAAATTTTCCCCAAAATGTTTTTTTAAGATAATTTTCTAGAACCAGGACTCAATCAAAGTTCACTCAAAATGGTGCAAAAAATATTGCATTTGGTGATGTCCTTTAGTCTCTTTTAACCTAGAATAGGCCCCACCTTTTCCCCCACTCCATGACTCTTTTTTTTTTTTACTACTGTTCTTTTTTTTTCTTTTTTTTTAAAAATTAATTACATCTTTATTGTTCAGATTATTACATTTGTTCCTCTTTTTTCCCCCCATAACTCCCCTCCACCCAGTTCCCACCCCACCCTCCTCCCTCACTCCCCATCCACTGTCCTCATCCATAGGTGCGCGATTTTTGTCCAGTCTCTTCCCACATCCCCCTCACCCCTTTGCCCCCCAAGAATAGCCAGTCCACTCACTTTCTATGCCCCTGATTCTATTATAATCATCAGTTCATTCTGTTCATCAGATTATTCACTTTATTTTCAGATTCACTTGTTGATAGATGTGTATTTGGTGTTCAAAATTTGTATCTTTACCTTTTTCTTCTTCTTCCTCTTCTTAAAGGATACCTTTCAGCATTTCGTAGAATACTGGTTTGGTGGTGATGAACTCCTTTAGCTTTTCCTTATCTGTGAAGCTCTTTATCTGACCTTCAATTCTTTATGATAGCTTTGCTGGATAAAGTAATCTTGGTTGTAGGTTCTTGGCATTCATCACTTTGAAAATTTCTTGCCACTCCCTTCTGGACTGCAAAGTTTCTGTTGAGAAATCAGCTGACAGTCGTATGGGCACTCCCTTGTAGGTAACTGACTTTCTTTCTCTTGCCGCTTTTAAGATTCTCTCTTTGTCTTTTGCTCTTGGCATTTTAATTATGATGTGTGTTGGTGTGGTCCTCTTTGGATTCCTTTTGTTTGGGATTCTCTGCGCTTCCTGGACTTGCAAGTCTATTTCTTTCATCAGGTAGAGGAAGTTTTCTGTCATTATTTCTTCAAATAGGTTTTCAATATCTTGCTCTCTCTCTTCTTCTGGCACCCCTATAATTCGGATGTTGGTACGCTTGAAGCTATCCCAGAGGCTCCTTACACTATCTTCGTATTTTTGGATTCTTTTTTCATTTTCTTTTCTGGTTGGGTGTTTTTTGCTTCTTTGTATTTCAAATCTTTGCCCTGATTCTTGCAATCCTCTAGTCTGCTGTTGGGAGTCTGTATAATATTCTTTATTACAGTCAGTGTATGCCTAATTTCTAGTCGGTCCTTTATCGCAACCTCGAGGGTCTCATTTGATTTCTTGTAGACCTCATTAAGTTTATTGGCAGTTTCTAGAAAATTCTTGAAAAACCTTAAAAGTGTGGTTTTTGAACTCTATATCCAATAGTTTGCTTTCCTCCATTTCTATCATTTGTGTCCTTCTTCTTTGTCTCCTCATTTTTTATGCTTCCCTGTGTTGATAAAGTGGTTTTCTGTCCTGAGTGTCCACTAGGGCCCAATGGTTCAGCCTCCCCAATTACCTGAGGAGGACACTCTTCGTGCACCCCCTTGTGGTCTTTGTGCACAGTCTTGTTGTAGTTAAGCCTTGATTGTTGTAGTTATCACTGGGAGGAATTGACCTCCAGGCCAATCGGCTGTGAGAATCAGCTGTGTCTGCAGAGGGAGAACTTCTGTGCTGGACACACCCCTCTGGGGCAAGACTTGCTTCAATGGGGCTTTGGTGCTCACTGAGTCTTCCCCCTGAGTGCAACCCAAGCATGTGCAATGACAGCAAATTATATTTTTTCTTCCTTTCCCTTACTCTCTGAGTATTTTTACTATGAACTTGATTTTTATTTATTTAACACTTTGCAACCAAATATAATCATGTGCTAATATATTCTTATAGCCTTAAATTTAAGTCTTATAAATTTTTTTGGCAATAACTAATTGAATTACTCAAGTGTTTAAATATTACCATTAAATGGATAAAGAACAGTGCAAAAAAATGATGATATAGAAAATAAATGAAATGTTTATTTCCCTACCATTATCTTCACTATATGTTAAAACATATATCTAGCTACTTGGATCATTATATATTGTTTTTATTATTTCTGTTAAATTTTAGGATAAAAGCTTTGTTTTTTAAAAAAAAAATTACTCAATAATCAATCAAATACTAAAATTCCAATCAACTCACCTGTTGAACAGGACTATCAACTCTAAAGGCCTTGTAAAGAGCCAATGCCTGGCTTTTACTTCCTTTGCTCCAGATCACCATATTTCCAGCCACATAGAGTTCCTCGTCATCATCCACTTCTCCAATTTCATTTCCACCTCTCCTTAACTGGCAGCTTTCCTTAAAAATTTACATATGTAAGACATGTTTACGCGGTTTTTATTTCTTTTGCAACATTATGGAGCAAGATTTATTAATTAAAATTGAACAGCAATCCAGATACAAGTCTCCTACTCTGTCTGTGGAGTAAGACTCAGTCCAAGCCCAACTCTTAGGTTTGGTGCCACTGATTAACAGAGGAGGGGGTGTGGGTGTATGTGTCATACTGTATCTTACAGGATTTCAAAAATGGGAATTTACCTTAAGAATTCTCTATATTAAGTATTTTATTATTACATTACCATTTTATGCTGCCAAAAACATAAATAAACAAAAACTAGACCTTACCTATATATCAAAAAATTAAACCAACATTCTTGGGAGACTAAAGACATATTAAGCATATGCGGGGTGAAGCAGAGATGGCAGTGAAGTGCACATGGGACACTGGGGGAGCTTACCCACCATGCAGACTTCCCTGCTTCACAACTGCATATGCATTCACCTTCCTGCCCTTGTGCCAACCATCAAAATGAACAGGGCAGAGAAAGGTTTGGATTCCTAACTACAGACTTCCGCTCCTGGAAATTTTGGTATCCCAAAAGGGATACAGAAATGGAATTAAGATTAGAAAGACTGACTGTTTAACATGCACAGGGGAAGTATCTCATTCCCCTATTTAAAAACTAGTACTGTATCTACTTATGTGGCATTTCTTTTCTCCTCTAGAAACATGTAAGTTTTTGGCAGCAGGGACCATTGCTAACTCTACTATCTAACCATCAAATAACATGAAATCTGGTCCCACATACTAAGTGAAGAAAAAGAGATTTAAATGGACCATAATCATAGTGACTCTCATTATAAATCCCTGAGTTATATGTCTAAACAGCCATGACACTATAATACAATTAAGGTCATTATTTTTAGCTTTGACAAAAATGACCAAATCTTAACCTATACCCTAGAAGTAGCATCATACTCATTTCTCAGTTGCATCCGGGTAGCCTTAAATTACAGGTAGATCGAATCTCTCTACATTTCAAAAGCAAACTGAGAACCTTGATAAAACCTTCTGTTTTTCGTGGATTGGAACCTCCTGCAGGGATCCCACCAAGCCAGCAGCACCATCAGAGGACCACAACTCAGAGGCTGGGTGCAGCTGCCGAAGCTGAAGGTTCAAAGAATTAGGGTGGTGTCTGCAGTGGTCTCGACCAAAAGGAACAAATTCCTGCAAATCCCCAGCTGCAATCATTGTTTCCCTTTCTTCAGAGAAGTTCAACATGGCTTTCAGATATCAATATTATTTCTGTGTGAATTCAAACACATTCTGGACAGCTGTTGGAATCAAAACGAGAAGAAAATTATCAGAAGTTTACAGAAGAGCCATTAATCCTTAAATGAGTGTCATACAATCCTATCACATTGTAGGTGTACAAGTAATCATAACATCAAAGGGCATTCCAGATCTGATTCTTTCAGGTAATTAGTTACCATTTCATAGTTACCTTACACTATCAGAACATAATTAACATTACAGCTACATGTTAGTTGCTGACAAAATCAACTGTAGGAAATCACTGGGCTGAGAGATAAGCACTTATGTCTGACAATATTGATCCTACATTTCCTACTACTACTCACTAATTTCTCCACATTTCACATTTAAGGATTTAGACAACTTTCACTTTATAGTAAATGGCTCTCAACATTTAAGGGCATTTCTGTTCAAATGCTGGAACAACATTTAAAAAGCACACCTAACAGATCACTGGCATATTGAAATGAAACAAACAAAAACAACATATCATTTCTAATTCATCAAAAGTTGAACCACTTGGTGCTTTAAGAAACTATTAAATGTCATCATTAATTTTGAGCCTCAATCTACCTAACCATATAATTGCAAGCAATTCCAATTTCTGGTGCAAACCCAAAAGACCAAGGCATGAATAAAATTACTGGCAATGGAACAGTCATGCTTGTTTGCAAACTTAACAGTTCTGGCTTTGAAAGAACACAATCTACTACAGTTCAGCTCATTACTACAAAGAAGTGGGCGAGCTGTGGGTGGAAACAGCCCTCACCCACTACCTCCAGAACATTTCTACGAACAGTAACTGAAAGCCAGTCAAATTCGGCCACTGTAGAAGGTGGATGGACAACTCTTATATGGAAAACGGTTTTGTGGCATAGAGGTTAAGCTGCAATCCTCAAATACAGGAATCAAAACAAACATTCATGTCAGCACTAGACAACCTTTAAAAACAGTGTTGGAAATGGCTTTCACATCACAAACAGTTTAATTTGACTTGGTTTCTCCTCTGAGGTCTTTTTGGCACCAGCAGCTTTCTTGGCTGAAATATCTGAGCCTGTGGTTCCCATGCAGCTCCTCTAGTGTTGCAGTTACGTTTTCTGTGAATTAAGTGTTATTCCTGAGAGAACGGTTATGTCACATTCATGACACTTTTTCCTCCTGATAAGTCAGTTTTGAGAACACTTAAACTTGGGCCATGACTGAGATAGTGCCTGTGGGAGCCTAATCAGAGTACGCCAGATGTTCAAGGCCAATCTGAGCAGGAGAATCCTAATCAGGATGTTCAAGGCCAATCTAAGCAAGGACACAGAGATTGTACTGTACACACTGGGCAGGAGTACCTTACTATAACCCAAATACTGATGTCACTATTTGGCAGGAAGCCTTTGTGTCTAAGTTAGTATAAATGTGTTACTAACCAGCCAGTGGGTGGCTGCTTGGTATGGTTCCTGTTTGCTACTGTATTAGCAAGGGCTGCTTGGCGCAGCCACTGTGTGAAGCTACTTTGAAGAACTGTTTTGTCTGATGGTTCCTTGTTAGCAATGGCTACATGGCCTGCAAAAGAGACTCTCCTGCCCTAACCGGTTTTGCTCAGGGGATAGAGAACAGCCTGCAGACTGAAGGGTCCCAGTCAAGGGCATGTACCTTGGTTGCAGCCACATCCCCAGTAGGGGTTGTGCAGGAGGCAGCTGATCAATGTTTCTCTCTCATGATGTTTCTAACTATCCCTCTCCCTTCCTCTACGTAAAAAAAATGAAAATATTTTTTTAAAAAGACTCTCCTATATGCCTCTGTCTTCTCATGTCCTCTTTGTCTACTACCCGGCGTTCACGTGGGTACAGCCCCTGGCAGAGGACTGTGCACCCCACAGTGCCTTATAAAACTTACACCAAACACCCATAAAATCCAGCCGACCTTCCTATGTTCTAGTCAACGGGTTAATCAACATATTAACTCTGAGAGGAAGCCACAGAATCAGTAATTAAAGAATCGCCTGCACAGAACAATGACCACTTTGTGCTGATTAGTATATTTAGTTCTTTGCAGCCCCAACTCTGTGTGCGCTTCCCGGCGCCCTATAACAGCCCTGCGTTGAACTGATGTGCTCCCATGGAGACTGCGGCCTCGCATCCTGGGAACACGGACCTTCCAAGAGCACACGAGGCGGTTCGGTGGGGACCCGAAGGCACAGGAGGCACCTGAGCCAGGTCTGGGCAGAAGGGCCACGTCCAGGGCCTCAGGGTAGGCAAGACCCGCGGGCTGAGCTGGGGCCTCAGCAGCGCTGGCCGTGGGGCAGGCCCGCCCAGAGCTGTGGCAGCAGGGACACTGCGCTCAGCTGGGAAGGAGGCCTGGGCGGGGGGGGGTGGGGGGCGGGGGGGAGCAGCGCGGGGAGGGGCGGTGCAGAGCCCAGCTCCCAGGCCAAGCAGCCCTGGGCGGTCGGGCACAGGGTCAGGGACATGGGGAGACCAGCAGCGCCACTGGCCAGGCCGCGCCTGAGTCACTCAGGATGCACAAGGCTCAGGAGCCCAGCTGCACCCCCCGGGGCCACAGCAGAATGGGTCACGGGGACTCCGCCTCCCCTGCAGCATTTCCTTGCCTTCTGTCCCCAGCTCCGGAGAACTGGCAAGCAGCAGCCAAGGACCGCGGGAGTTAGCTCCCGCTCTAAAACCAAAGGATGGGACTCAACTCTCTAATTCGATTCTTTGCACAGAAGTATGACTGGTCTGAATGACTTGGTCTGAATTCTTTGCATTATAAGCAGCTTTACCATGAGATGAACTATCAGTAAAAACAGTGACTGCTCTAGGAATAGGTTTCTGCCTATTTCAACTAAGTTCCCCTGAATATTCTTTGATTTTCATTTGCTAATTTAAATCAGTCTAAAATAAGACTTATTTCCTAACTTCCTTTCTCACTGGGGACAGTAAATGACACTAATAGGATTTCTGCTATCAGTCTTTGAGTATCTACACTAATAAAAGAGAAACATGGTAATTGGCATACGACTGCTACCCTTTTCATTGGCTAATCATCGAGATATGCAAATTAACTGTCAGCCAAGATGGCGGCAGGCAGCCAGGCAGCTTGAAACTAACATGCAGCTTGCTTGCCTCAGTGAGGGAGGATCGTTGGAGGAAACCAACTTTCCCGCCTGCGGCTGCAGGCCTCGGAGCAGGCAGTTTAAGAAACATTGTAACAAATACCGCTGGACTTCAACCAGCAGATTCGCAACATTGTAAGCAAAGGCCAGAACCTACTTTCAGCCGCGGAGGCCTAAGAGCTGGAGCCAAGCCTCAAGGTAAAGCTGGCCCAGAATAAAAAAAGAAAAGAAAAGAAAGAAGGAGCGGTTGGGAATTTCAGTCACTCCCAGCCTGAAAACAGCCCTCAGCCCCTCACCCAGACTGGCCAGGCATCCCAGTGGGGACCCCCTCCCTGATCCAGGACACCCTTCAGGGCAAACCAGCCAGCCCCACCCATGCACCAGGCCTCTACCCTATATAGTAAAAGGGTAATATGCCTCCCGGCACCGGGATCAGCATGACAGGGGGCAGCGCCCAAACCCCCGATCGCTCTGCGGCTCTGTGTGTGACAGGGGGCGGGGCCCCAAGTCCCTGAGCAGCCCTGCTCTGTGCCTGATAGGGGGGAGCTCCCCAGTCCCACCCCCCCCCCCACGGGTCCTGCTCTGTGTGTGATGGGGTAGAGCCATAACCTCCCCATCAGCCCTGCCCTGAGTGTGAGAGTGGTGGTGCCCCAACCCCCTGATTGGCCCTGCTCTGTGTGTGACGGGGTCAGCGACCCAACCCCCTGATTGGCCCTGCTCTGTGCGTGACAGGGGGTGGCGCCGCAACCTCCCCATCTACCCAGCCTTGAGTGTGACAGGGGACGGTGCCCCGACACCCCAATTGGCCCTACCCTGAGCATGACTGAGGGTGGCATCACAACCTCCCAATCTGCCCTGCTCTGTGCATGATGGGGCGGTGCCCCAACTCCCCAATTAGCCCTGCTCTGATCCCGACCAGGGGCTGCACCTAGGGATTGGGCCTGCCCTCTGCCACCCGGGAGCAGGCCTAACCCAGCAGGTACTTATCTCCCCAAGGGTCCCAGACTGCCAGAGGGCACAGGCAAGGCTGAGGGATCCCCCTCCCCACCGAGTGCACAAATTTTTGTGCACTGGGCCTCTAGTATTGACATAAGCTTTGTTTAGGGAGGCAAAATGGAAATTGTTTACTTTTCTTTTTGAGGCCTAATACATTTATTTTTAATTGCAGTTTTCTAGATATTTCAAGGGAATCTCCTCCTGTTTTTTCTTCCAGAGTAATTTCTAGGCCACAATTTGGGAGTTTCTTTTAAAAGCTTTTTTATTTCTTTTAAATAGAGCTACAAACTTAGTTCCTTTTAAGAAATACCTCTAAAAGAGAGGTATGCTGGCCAATACTGCAATGCATACAGATTAAGTAAAAGTAAGTCTCTTTTTTTATGGTGTCTTATTAATGGTGAGATTTAATATTTGAATAACTTTTTGTTTACCTTGTAAATAGTAGCAGAAGAGACTTAAAAATGTCTCCTTTTTCTTAAGCTTAAAATTTACTTTTAAACAGCATTCTTTTGGCTGGTGCTCATTTACATAGGTACACTCTGGACTCTGTTAGAACCAATTGCTAATAAAATATCTGCTTCTCATATAACTGAGTTTATATGAGAACATGATTATATTGTAAAAAGCTAATTTGTTAAGTGACTAAAGTATGCACCCTTATTGAGAAAGCAAAGTAAGTAAACTTATACATTTGACCTATGAACTACAGATGTTGCACTGCCCCCTGGCCTATCTAAAGATCAGGCTGTCAGGGCTCCCATCTTAAAATTCTGCTGCTGAATAGTCCCATGTTTCTTAAGAAGTATTCAGCAACTTTTTCCTGCCCTCCCTTAGAGGTTGAAACTTTTATAACATTTAAAATATGTGTATGTAAAGAGAACACAGTTATTAATTTTTATTTGATGAAGCTGCAAGTGATTTCAAGTATATTAGTTTGGCGTAAATTGGTTTAAAGATATTTCTTTTCCTAAAATATTTCTTTTAAGAAGAGAGTAAACCCTTGAATTATTCCAGGGCACTTGAAAACTTTCAAAGCTATCTCTTGGTTAAAGTCTTGAAATTTAACATGGAAAGACTATCACAAATATGTGTAACCCAAAGATTACATTATACATTTGTTGCAATTATTCTAAAATAAATCAATAAAATTTAAACTGGTTTTTATATTAAAAATTAATTTCAGACCATAGAATTAATCCTCTTTTTTAATCAGTCCAATAAAATATTATATATTAGTTTGAAATTTTACCACACATAGTACACATAAGGACTACAATATCTTTATTACTACTAATTTTTTCCAGAGAAATCACAAGAATTATTTTTCTTGATAATGAATTTCTAAACTTTATGCATTTTATCATTACAAGCATATAATTTCTGCCAATTGAATTTGAACTTTTAACTCTTGGAAGCCTTAAATTTTAGGTGGCAAGTTAAATACTTAGCATTTCTTAGATTAGTAATACCGTCACAGTTTTAAGGATATATTTCCAATAAAATTAACAAAGACTTATTTAATTAATAGATTCATTTTGTGCTTTATTTTTTTCATTTTGGCACACTCAAATTAATATTTCAGTATTTTGTTATTTCAAAACATTTAGAGATTTAGTAAGTTTCATTCCTTAATGTAACCAACTCCAAATTTTTAAGTTACCAAAAATTTAAAAAATATGTTTAGAGATATGAGGTTGCCAAAGAAGTAGGGGGAGAAGGGAAGAAGGCCTGTAGCCATTTGAATTTTAAAACCACCACATTTTTCCTTCAGAGATAACATCTAAGATTGCTTTTCCAGGTTATCCTCTTTTAAAGGGAGAAGATCTACTGGCCCTTTCCTCCAACAGAGAGTGCAGTCAGCCCTCTCCTCAGTGACTACACCCTCACCATCAATATATTTATTTATAATTATTACTGAAAAGCTTTGCCACAAAGCCTTCATTTTAGGTATATCTATCTATTTAACTTTTAACAATTTTGAGCTTCCAAAGCCAGTTATCACCATCTAAGGCGCTTTACTTTGGCAAATTTTGCAGCAGAGAAAACTTACTGGCTTTCATTGGCTTTAACGTGAACCTTGGAATATGGTCCATTATTATTTAAGAACTGCCCCTTATTATGGAAACACTAATCTTATTGCCTAAACACAGCCTGTATATTTTCCTTGTGTCATTTCACCATCTTATTAAGAAAAACAGTCTTGTGTTTGTACTATAACATCTGTGAGGAAATGGGGGTCAGTCCAAGAGGTCACCCAAAATCGGGTGGTGTGCGACTTCTCTTAAGCTAGTGTTTTTCTCTTCACGGGTACAGAAATCCCAGAGATATCCCTTAAGTTGTGAGGAATGTCTCATAAATCCAAATTTCAAATGACGGTCTGGGAAATAAAAGGAGACTTTTAATAACACTCTCGAGAGTGGGCATACATGTTACAGGATCACCAAGAGACTAGTAATTAATGGGTTGGGAGGTGTTTTAGATGTTTAGTAATGGCCTGTCCATCTACTGTTTCTTTTCTTATTAAATTAAATTGAAGGCATGCTTAATAGACTAACAATAAACAACCAAGACAGATTGATAATAATCAACAGACAAGTGCCCATAACATAGAGACAAGGCTTAATGAATCACAGTAGTTTTCATAGATATTATCGTATTCTGCTCTTCATGGCATTGGCTGTCCTCTAAAGTTATTTTAGCTAAAATCTGCCTGTCCCAAGGTGTCATATGGTAATTTTCAGACAAAGCATTAAAGAGTCCTTTTGTAAAATGACTGTTAACCCCGTTTTCTCTAGCTGCTGTGCCTTTCCACACTAGAGTGGAGGACCCAGGGCTTAGGTATTACAGACTTTTGATCCCCAATACGAATTAGGCATAATGCAGTGCGAACAAGAGCACACATAGTTCAAGATGGCAATGTTACTTTTTTTTCTTGAGCCTGATTTCAGAGAGTACCTTTTGATATTTTAATTTCTTTATCCTTGAGCATACAAGTAAATGTTTACAATTATTTATTTATTTATTTATTTATTTATTTTGCTTTATAATCAAACTTTCCCTCATTATAGCCTGGCAGAAATGAAAGATTTTCCGCCCACTTTATGTTTCACAATTTCCAAAGCTGGCATGGGCTTTGTGCACAGAGAATTTTCCCCACCTTTTCAGTGCACTTCTCAGCTTTCTGGTGAAATGTCTTCATTTTTCACTCTGGTGAAATTTCTTCTCCAGATGCCCCCCATTGGGCGCCAGAATGCTGCAACCTTTTGCAGCAAGGATTCAGGATCAGGAAAAGGAGCTGAACACAAATGAATACACTAGACAACAAATATAAGTTTAGAAGACATAGGGGGGCCAGGGAGAGACCTTTCTCTCTAGCAGAGAAGCTCTCTGAACCCCAGCACCCATCAGCTTTTATTCACTTGGATTTAGGTTTCTCATATATGCCCTTTAGCAAAGCAAACAGGGTTATCAGGTTAGGAGATTACCTTCAGCCATTTTGCCAACAGCAGGGTAATATAATGCTGATTTTTCAGCCCTGCTGAATATCAAAGTTCATTGGCCCTCTAAGGGAGATACATGTACATATACATATACATATACATATACATATACATACATATATATACATATACGTATTTCTGTATATTTGTGTATATATACCTTCACACACACACACACACACACACACACACACACACACACACACACACATAAATATATGTACTAGAGGCCCAGTGCACAAAAATTTGTTCACTGGTGCGGGGGTGTCCCTCAGCCCCACTTGTGCCCTCTCACAGTCTGGTACCCCTTGGGAGTTGCAAATTATAAGAGTTCATTCTTTGTTACAGCAGTTGAGTTTTCCATTGTATAGATGTTCCACAGTTTTTAATCCGTGCATCTGCTAATGGGCACTTAGACTGTTTCCAAATCTTAGCTATTGTAAATTGGGCGGGTATGAACATACAGTTGCATATATCTGTCCTGATTAATGTTACTCATTTCTTGAGATATATATGCCTAAAAGAGAGAGTACTGAATCAAATGGGAGCTCCATTTTTAATTTTTTGAGAAACTCTATATGGTTTTCCACAATGGTTGCAGCAGTCTGCATTCCCACCAGCAGTGCACAAGGGTTCCTTTTTCTCTGCATCCTCTCCAGCACTTGTGGTTTTTTTATTTTTTTTATAACAGCTATTCTGACAGGTGTGGATTGGTACTTCTCTCATTTTGATTTGCATCTCTTGGACTGTTAGTGCCTTTGAGCATTTTTTCCTATGTCTCTTGGCCTTATGTAAGTCCCCTTTCAAAAATTGTCCATTTAAGTCTATTGCCCGTGTTTTGATTGGATTGTTTATCTTCCTACTGTTAATTTGTGTGTGTTCCCTGTAAACATTGGAATTCAACACTTATCAGAGATACCACTGGCAAATGTGTTCTACTATGCAGTGGGCTTTCTTGTTGTTTTGTTCAGGATTTAGTTTGCCATGCAGAAGGTTTTTATTTTGATATAGACCATTTGTTTATTTTCCCCTTTGTGTGCGTTGCCTTCGGAGCTGTGTCAGTAAAGATATGCTAAGACATATGTGTAATATTTTGCTGCCTATGCAATCTTCTAAGATTTTTTTATATAGATTCCCAACTAACGTTCAAGTCCTTTCTCCACTTTGAGTTTATTTTTGTGTAAGGTGTATGTTGGTGGTCTAGTTTCATTTTCTTCCTTGTTTCTGTCTGATTTTCATCATATATTGAAGAGACTGTCTTGACTCCATTGTATGCTCTTGCCTCCTTTGTAAATTAATAATAGAGCGTAATGACTTGGGTCCACTTCTGGGTTCTCTGTTCTATTTCAGTGGTGTATATGTCTTTTCTAGTGGCAGTAGCAGGCAGTTTTGAGAATGGTGGCTTTATAATATAGCTTAATATCTGGTATTGTGAGCCTTCCATATTTTTTTCTTGTTCCCTGGATGGCTGAGGCTATTTTTACTCCATAGGAATTCTTGGAGAGTTTGTTCTTTGTCTGTGAATTATTCTGTTGATGTATTAATGGAGATTACATTGAATCTATAAATTGCTTTGGGTAGTAAGGACATCTTAATGATGTTAATTCTACCAACCCATCAACAAGGTATATTAGTCCATTGTTGATATCTTTATCTCCTTTTCAATGTTCTGTCATTTTCCAAGTACAGTTCTTTTACTTCCTTCATTGAGTTTTTTCCTTAATTCTTTTACTGCAATGGTAAGTGGGATACTTTTCTTAGTTTCTCTTTTTATGAGTTCATTCTTGGTGTATCAAAAGACATATTTTTGAGTGTTAATTTTGTATACTGATACATGACCAAATTCACTAATTATGTGCTTTTCCGGTTGGGATGACTTTTATTTCTTCATGTCTGAACACTATGGGAGCACTTCCTGTACTATGTCAAACAGGAATGGTCAAAATTGGCATCACTGTCTTGTTCCTGTTCTTTTAGAGGAAATGGTTTTAGTTTTTGCCCATTCAGTATGATGTTGGCTGTGGGTTTCTCATACCTTTATCATGTTGAGGTATACTCCATCTATTACCAAGTTGCTGAGAGTTTTTATCACAATTGGGTGTTGGGTTTTTTCCAGTTCTTTTCCTGTGTCTATCGATATGATCACGAGATTTTTGTCTCTCAGTTTGTTTATGAGTTGTATCACGTTTATTGATTTGTGAATATAATACCAGCCTTGCATCCCTGGTGTATATCCCACTTGATAATGGCATTTGGTCCTTTTAATATAATGCTAGATGCTATTTGCTAATACTTGGTTAAGGACTTTCGTATCTGTCATCATCAGCTATATCGGCCTGTAATTCTCTTTCTTTGTAGTGTTTTTACTTTGTTTGGGAATTAGAATAATGCTGGCCTCATACAAAGAGTTTGGAAGTATTCTTTCCTCTGATTTTCTGAAATAATTTGAGGAGTATAGATTGTAGTTTTCTGAATGTTAGGTAGAACTACCCTGTGAAGGTGTCCAGGCCGGAGCTTTTATTGGTTGCAAGCGTTTTGATTACTGCTTCCATTTCATTAGTTGTTATGAGCCTATTCAGGTTTCTTAATTCTTACTGAATCACATTTGGTAGATTGCATTTTTTACTGACTTCATCTATTTCATCCACATTGTCCAGCATTTTGGCATATAGCTATTTATAGTATTTTCTTACAATCCTTTGAATTTCTGTGGTGCCAGTGCTTACTCCTCCACTCTTGTTTCTGATTTTACTTATTGGAATCATATGTGTTTGTTTCTTAATGAGTCTGGCTAATGGTTTATCAATTTTGTTTATCCGTTCATGGAACCAGCTTTTGGTTTCATTGAATTTTTTGTCTCTCTTATTTTTTCTGCTGTAATCTTTATTTTTTCCTTCCTTCTACTTACTCTGGGCTCTGGTTGTTGGTCTCTTTCTAATTCTTCAGTTGTAGGGATAAATAGTTTATTGCTGATTTTGTTATTTTTCTGAGATATGTCTATAGTGCTATGAACTTCCCTCTCAGAACTGCTTTTGCTGTTTCCCTGAGATTCTGTGTTGTTATTTGTTCATTTTCCTATTTTTCCAAATAATCTATGATATTTTCTTGATCTCACTGTAACAAGTTCATTGTTTATTAGCCTTCTATTTAGTCTCTAAGTGTTTAAATGTTTTTGGGTGTTTTTACTCTATTTGATTTCTCATTTCACTCCACTGTGATCCAAGAAGATGCTTGATATGACTTAAAACTTCTTGAACTTGTAGGGACTTGTTATGTGTCCTACCATGTGGTCTATCTTTGGGAATGATCCATGTGCACTTGAGAAGAATGTATATTCTGCTCTGTTGGGGTGAAATGTCCTAAAATGTAAATTAAATCCATCTGATGCAGTGTGTTCTTTAGAGTCTCTGTATCATTATTTTGTCACATGGAAGACCTATCCAGTGAAGTCAGAGGAGTGATAAAAGTCTGCTACTATGACTGTCGTGTTTTCAGGCTCTCTTTTAAAGTCCCCTAGAAGTCTCTTTGTTTTTTGTTTGTTGGTTTGTTTGTTTGATATATATATCTACCTACCTGACTGACACCAGTCTGAACCCTCTTAGCCAATAGTTAAGAAATAAAGGAAGCCAAGATTATTCCACCCTATAGATGCCTTTTGGGATATTGATTTTCAGCTCTTTATTTAGAAGCCAAAGTGTCAGAGAGAAACTTTGGGCAACCCCTACCCGCTCCTGCCCAAAAATTCAGAGAGAGAGACCTTCTTCAGAAGATTGTTGCCTTTGCCTGATTGGAATGAAACATGGTAAACAAGAGGGCTTCAGCAGATGTCTATTGGCTAGTTTGCCCTCCTCCCCTGTGACACCATCAATCAGGAGTGTGGGAGGGGTTCCCAGACATTGTTGGTCCCAGGAGGCAGGGTTATAAATTCCAGCAGCTGCAGTTCAGCTCGCCCAGCATACCTCCTGAGCCACAGCTGGACAGGGAAGAGACTGGGTCCAGGCTGGCTGGGCCCAGGACCTGGAGAAGAGGGGGAAAACAGAGGGGGATGACTCAGATGAACCTGGAGCTGTGCGAGCTCCATCTGTCATTGAGCAGCTGGCCTTCAGCTGAGTGTTCCTCTCCAAACAACCAACCTCTAACCCAGAAGTTACTCTCATGGGGAGGGCTGTACCCTCTTCGAGTCCAGTCTCTTGGAGGCCCGAATCTGGGTGAAGGGATGCCGCCCAGGGATGGAGGTTCCTGCCTTTCCCTCTGGGCTCCTGGATATTTACGCCAAAAGAATTTTCAAAAGGTGTGGTTCACAGAAATCGGGACACACACTGTGGCGAATGCACTCTGGCCACCCTGAATTCTCTCCGAGATCTTTCACATCGGCTAATCCTGCAGTGTACTGGGAGTGCAGAGGCCATTGCATGTGCCTGTTAGGAAATCAGGAGCCTATTGTACAGTGGGTGTCCTGGAAGCACAAGTCAGCCCCCAATGCCTTCCTGATTTGCCCTCCCTGCTTTGGACCCCTGTTTAATCTCCTTCGTCTTAGTGTCTTCACCTGAAAACAACTGACAGCATTAAAGTTCAAACTGTCATGGCATGAGTCAGACTACAACCTCAAAAGGCTAAGTTTTCCTTAGTCTGTAAGGGCTGTATGATGCTTAGTTTGAGAATGCAGCTTCCTTCATACTTAGGCTTACTGTAGGTGATTGTAGACAAAAGTATGTACCCCTTCCACCTCACCTCTATTTCATCCCCTCACAGGACAGGCTAGACTCAGCCTCTCTCAGCTGTGCAGGAGTGTGTGTATGCACACACACTCTCTCTCACACACACACACACACACACACACACACACACACACACACAAACACACAGCAGCTCCTTCAAAAGCATCCAGCTTCCCTCTCTTCCACTACGGAAGGGTTTTTAAGTCATGATCGTGATCATTATTATGCAGTGCTGGTTGACTGACATTTTTCATGTTTCTAAAATGAAAATACATCTTCACCACCAGTCCAGGAGAGGAAATTGTAATAAAGAACCCTGTAAAAAATACAGGAAGATATTTTACAATGACTAGCATTATCATTTTTAGTGGACATGTGGACTGCTTTAAGATATTCATAAATATGATTTGCTGATTTCCCAGGAGAGTAGGGCCCAAGAACTGTTAGTCCCTGTTCCTTATGCAGGCTTACTGTCACCTAGGAACATGGTGAACATTGTGAGGCAATGGGTGAAGCAATGGAATAAATGAATGTTATATTCACATTTAACTTTACAAGAATAGGGTTGCATTATGCAATCAGTCGGGTGGCCTGCATTTTGCTTTTGATATAACGGACCATGTCTTTTTAGTGCATCAACCTCTGCAATGCTGACAAACAACCGGATCATCATGAACATAAGGGTGGACAAACTTCAAATAGATTCCCTTTGAATTTCACCTTCCCTGGATACATCCATTGCCCTCTCTGTCACTGTGCCCCAGTGTCTCTTGCATTCTCAAATTGGCCAAGCACTTTACTCTCTCAGAAATTGTGCAGTCTGTCCTCATGCCCTGAACAGGATCCTTCCAAGCCCCTGATGGCCCCTCCTTGTACAACCCTCAGGCAGGAGTCTCCTGCCTCTGTAACTTTCCATACCAGCCCCTTTGTTCTCTTGACAGAATTAGTTACAAAGAGCCATTTGTAGATAATGGTCTTGTTGGGTTTTGCTGTGTGTGTGTGTGTGTGTGTGTGTGTGTGTGTGTGTGTGTGTTTTCTATTGTCATCCTAAACTCTGTGAGGAGAGACTGTGTGTAGCTCTGAGCATGGGATAAGCAGCCACTCAGGAAAAAAATAGTTGCCAAATGCATCAAGGAGAGAGGGGGGAGGGCTATGCTGAATCTCTAGTTCCCAGGTGAAATAGTGGAGTTGTTTCTGTTTCTGCTTTTTATCTGCTCTGCTCTAGGTGACAAACCCAAATCCACTGAGGCTGAGTGCAGTGGCCTCATTTGTCCTCATTCCTCCATCTATGTAGTTGGAAGTCTTAAACTCTGCTAGTTCATAGGCATTGGGAACGTCTGGAGGAATGGAAGGGTAGGAACACACTAGAAGCCAGCCTTACCACCCTGCTGTTACGCTCCACCCCCCTGACCTCTCCACAGCCTATGGTGAAGAGATGCAGGATCACCTGCATGACAGGGACACAGTGTCCTCAGCCCACTCTCCCTCTCAGATAAGGTCTCACAGTTTGCAGAGTCTGAATATTCCCCAAGTCTGAGTGTGGAAGAGAAAGGCAGCACAATGTGTCTGAGGCTGCCTGTGACTACTTGAGCCAAGTTAAGCAGAGACAGCGTTGAACCACACAATGACTGTTTACTCCAAGGATGCGGTCAGTATGGGGCGAGGAGTCGCTCACCCTGGAAATTCAGCTCTCAGCCTCTTGGGGACAAGATAGCTACCTGTAGCTGCCAGCTGCAAGTGTGACATGCAAAGGGGAGGGGAGGGCCTGCTGTCTGGACCTTCAGGAGCTCAAAGGCTGACCACAAGGCTAATCTTCTATGACCTTAGCAACAGCTCAGCCCCTTCCTGGGATGAGATTGGAATGGTCAGCCTTCCTGAGGAAGACCCCAGGAGGGGGTCAGGGTGCGGGCACAGCTGCCAAATCAAAGCCTGTCCTGTGCCTGGTCTCTTCCCAAAATGCAGTTCTTTTCTGAGTAATGGGCCATGGAGGCAGCCTATGTTTTCAGTAGAGCCTGTTTCATCCTCCAGTGTCCCAGGGCCTCGTATTTATAGTTTGTAAGTAATGATTAAACAACTGCGGCTCTATTCTTATTACAAGCCCTTCCTCACTAAGAGAAGCTGATTTCCAAGGACGCCCAGGAGATGCCTCAGGCCAGCTTGGATGACAGGGCTGGGCCTCAGCTTTGCTCTTCCCCTCTCCCTCTCTCCTCACAAGCCTGACTTTTGTCTCCTAAAGAGACTATGGAAAAGCAGGCAGCAAAACCTGCCAGACTGAGCATGCCAGGCCCCCTGTGCGCCCTGGAGGCGCCACCTGAGAGGAGAGCCCTGGGTAAAGGTTCAGCTAAGGGGCAGCTCTGCCAGTGCCTGAGCACCAGGCTGTGGCTGGTGCCTCCCCACCTCTCCTCAGCTTTGTTGGCCTGCTCCTCCTCAGGAGCCTCCTGCCCACTCTTCTGCTTTCAGGCCCAGGTGTGACTTTGCCAAAGGGATTTGTTGGTGAGAGGAGAACCCCTTCCTGAGGGGGGAGGAAGGCAGGGAGGCTGCCATCACCTGAAGGCTTAGGGGAGGTGAGCAGAGCAAAGGCTGGATTCCAGGCTTGTCAAAGAGCTCTGATGACCCAAACCCCAGGGGTAGACTGAGGAGGGCACCTGTGGAGAGAGACAATGTAATTGCATCTGGCCAGCTCTCCTCTGCCCCGGGGGTTACTAAAATGTCCCCATCCAGACAGTAGGGACAGTGGGCTAGCCCAGGGCAGGGCGCTCTTTTCTAGACAGAGGGCTGCGGTGGGGTGGGAGTGGGGCGCCAAGCCTGGCCAGGGAACAAGGTAGGTAAGTGGCAACCACAACCACAGAGGGAAAGGGGTCCCCAGAAACACAGACAGGGTGTTGAGTGGGAGGTTAGCTGGGGTTCGTGGCCTCCTGTTTCTCCCTCCACATCGGGACCGCCCCCACCCTCATGCCTGGAAGCACAGGGTTTCCCTGACAGCCACCCACCCTCTGCCACCCCTTGCAACCTGGTGGGTGTGGCACAGGCGCCCCTGTCCCCACCTTCTCTGGGCCTGTTAAGACATGACCCCCCTCCAGCTCCCTGATCTTGGGTTGCTCCTGATCTCGTGATCTCGCGAGATTTCGCCCCCAAAGGAACCAGGGCGCAGCCCCAGGAAGCTTGCCAGGCAGCGCCGCCACTGCTTCCTTCCCTCCAGCCTCCCAACTTAGCTGGAGACCACGCTGTGAGGAGCGTGGCCTGTTGAAAAGGTAATCGCACACCCTGGGTTCTTGCTGTCTCCAGGGGTGAACTTTCTGTTGCGGGGGTGAACTGCTCTAGTCACTGGCAACCCGCAGCCCCTCCCGCTCCGGCTTTTTCTATCTGAAAATGAGTTCCCACCTGGTTGTCCTGAAGGCCTGAGGTCCAAACCTGGCTCGCTGGCGTGAGGCCTTCCGCTTGCTGCGCCAGAGTGGGAGCTCGCTGAGGGGACTTACACGCAACAATTCATGGAACTCTGGCGTCGGCCTTTATTGTGTGACCTCAGCTGGCCGAGTTTGCAGTTGACCAAGGGGGCCCCCACAGGCCCCGGCGCCAACTCCCCCGGGATCTGGGTCCTCAAGTCTGTGGGCTCTCAGGCCAGCCCAGCCCTGCTCAGGGCGTGGGAGACAGAGAGGGGGCAGAAAAGTGGCTGCTGGACAGTGGAGAGGGCGCTTTCCGCAGAGCACCAGGGCCGTCACTCATCATTGTCCTCTGGTTCAGCTGGTGAGAAAGCGCTGGTCAGGCTGGGACATAAGAGGTGATTCCCACTGAGAGCGGCAGAGCCCTCTCCTGGTGTGAGTGTGCGGGTGCCTGAGTGTGCGTGAGTGTGTGTGAATTCTCACCTGATGATATGTTCCTGGGTTCCTTTTCATTCTTATTACTAATTAAGGTATTACATATGTGTTCTTATCCCCCACTGCTCCCACACCCCCACCCCCACCCCGCAAGCATGTCCTCACGCTCACCACCACCCTTGGTGTTTGAGTCCATTGGCTAGGCTTATAGGCATGCATACAAGCCCTTTGGTTGATCTCTCCCCCTTAACCCCACCCTCCCCTACCTTCCCTCTGAGGGTGATGGTCTGATCCATGCTTCTCTGTCTCTGGATCTGGTTTTGTTCATCGGTTTATGTTGTTCATTATAATCCACAGATGAGTGAGGTCATGTGATATTTCTCTTTCTCAGACTGACTGACTGGCTTTGCTTAGCATAATGCTCTGCAGCTCCATACATGCTGATGCAAATGGTCAGTGCCCCTTCCTTTTTTGCAGCAGTGTACTATGCCAGTGTGTAGATGTACCACGGCTTTTTAACCCACTCATCTGCTGACGAGCACTTAGGCTGTTTCCAAATCTTAGCTATTGTAAATTGTGCTGCAGTGAACATAGAGGTACATGTATCCTTTCAGATTGGTAATTCTAGGTTCCTGGGATATATTCCTAGAAGTGGGATCACTGGGTCAAATGGAAGTTCCATTTTTAGTTTCTAGAGGAAACTCCATACTGTTCTCCATAGTGGCTGCACCAGTCTGCATTCCCACCAGCAGTGAAGGTGGGTTCCTTTTTCTCCCCATCCTCACCAGCACATGCCCTTTGTTAATTTGTTGATGATAGCCATTCTGACAGCTGTGAGGTGGTACCTCATTGTCCTTTTGATTTGCGTCTCAGATGATTAGTGACTCTGAGCATTTTTTCATGTGTCTCTTGGCCTTCCTTTTGTCCTCTTTGTAAAAAATATCTATTTAGGTCCGTTGCCCATTTTTGTGATTGGTTTGTTTATCTTCCTTTTGTTAAGTTGTATGAGTTCCCTGTAAATGTTGTAGATGAAACCCTTATCAGAGAGAACATTGGCAAATATGTTCTCCCATGTAGTGGGCTTTGTTGTTGTCTTGTTGATGGTTTCTTTTGCTATGAAGAAGCTTTTGATTTTGATGTCATCCCATTTGTTTATTTTAAGTTTATTTTCCATTGCCCCAGGAGCTGTGTCTGTGAAGAGATTGCTTCCGTATATATCTGAGACTCTGCTGCCTATGGATACCTCTATTATTTTTATGGTTTCCAGCTTTATGTTCAAGTTATTTATCCATTTTGAGCTTATATTTATGCATGGTTTCAGTTGGTGGCCTAGTTTCATTTTTGCATTTGTCTGACCAAATATCCCAGCACCATTTATTGAAGACACTGTCTTATCTCCATTGTATGTTTTTGCCTCCTTTGTCAAGTATTTATTGAGCTTGGTGGTTTGAATTGATTTCTGGGTTCTCTATTCAATTCCAATGGCCTATATGTCTATTCTTGTGCCAGTGTCAGGCAGTTTTGAGCACAGTAGCTTTGTAATACAGCTTGATATCTGGTATTGAGATCCCTCCTACGTTGTTCTCCTTTCTCAAGATTGCTGCCACTATTCGTGGTCTTTTTTTAATTCCAGATGGATTTTTGGAGGGTTGGTTCTAGGTCCGCGAAATATGCTGTTGGTATTTTAATGCGGAGTGCATTGAATCTATAGATTGCTTTGGATAGTATAGCCACTTTAATGATGTCATTTCTACCAATCCATGAACAAGGTATGTTCTTCCATCTCTTTATGTCTTCCTCTACCTCTTTTTTCAACATCTTCTAGTTTTCTGAGTGGAGGTCTTTTACCTCCTTAGCTAAGTTTATTCCTAGCTTTCTTAATTTTTTTGGTGGGATGGTAAATGTGATACTTTTTTCAATCTCCTTTTCTGTAGGTGTATTAAAATGCCACTATTGGTGTATAAAAAATGCCATATATTTCTTGGCGTTAATTTTGTACTCTGCTACATCGCCGAGTTCATTTATTAAGTTTACTAAACTTTTGAAGGAGTGTTTGGGTTTTTCTATGAACAGTATCATGTCAATTGCAAATAATGACAATTTACTTCTACTTTTCCAATTTGGGAACCATTTATTTACTTTTCTTGTGTGATCACTGTGACTAGGACTTCCAGTACTGTGTTGAACAGGAGTGGTGAAAGTGGGTGTCCCTTTCTTGTTCCTGTTCTAGAGGGAAATGGTTTTAGTTTTTGCCCATTGAGTATGATGTTGGCTGTAGGTTTGCCATATAAGGCTTTTATTATGTGGAAGGATGATCCTTCTATTCCTACTTTGCTGACTGTTTTTATCAGAAAAGGCTGTTGCAGTTGGTCAAATGCTTTTTCTGCACCAGTTGATATGATTGTGTGGTTTTTCTCTCTTAATTTGTTTATGTGATGTTTCATGTTCATTGATTTGCAGATATTGTACATACTTGCATACCTGGAATAAATCTCACTTGGTCATGGTGTATGATCTTTCTAATGTAATGCTCTATCCGGTTTGCTAGAATTTAGGTGAGGATTGAAGCATCAATGTTCATCTGGAATATTGGACTGTAAGTCACTTTCTTTGTGTTGTCTTTTTCTGGTTTTGGGATTATGGTAATGCTGGCTTCATGAAAAGATCTTGGAAGTATGCTGTCCTCTTGAATTTTTTGAAATAGTGTTAGAAAGATTGGTTTTAGTTCTTCTTTGAATGTTTCGAAAAACTCCCCTGTGAAGCCATCTGGTCCAGTGCCAGCCACTCATGTGCTTGCTGCTCTCTGCTGGGTGTCAGCAGCTTCCTAGCTTGTCACACACAGCACCTGGCCCTTCATTCACTTTTTATTGCTATTCCTTTCTTTTTCTTCTACCTTCCACTCTTCTAACTTGGGCCCATCAACGAGGGAGCTCATTTTCCCATTTTTAAGTACATTTCTTATTGATTTCAGAGAGGAAGGGAGAGGGAGAGATGGATAAAACATCAATAATGAGACAAAATCATTGGTTGGCTTTCTCCTGCACATCCACCTGGGGATCCAGTTGTGAACTCCGGCCCCTGCTCCAACTGAGAATTGAATTATATCCTCTTGGTTCATAGGCCTACTGAGCCACACTGGCCATCACACTCTGCTTCTTCTAGTGGGAAGAGAAAATGCTAAAGTCTCTGTAACAGTCAGTGAGCTCCCCACCCCCCCAAAAAAGAGGATAAGAGAACAAGGCTCAGAAAAGGTATATCTCTTACTGCAAACGCTCTCTTTCTCATCCTCTCTCTCTCCTATTACGTCTCCCTCTCCCTGTCCCTCTGTCTGACATGCACCTTGTTTTCCCATCCCCACCTTCACAGGAAATAGTGTCCATAATGGGAATCAGAACCTTTGGAATTTGGGGAAAAGTATACAAATGGGCAGGTTCTGAGGGAGGAAGGACATAGGCAAAACATCCTGTGGTCTGGGTGTTAATTCCTCTGCACAAAGAGATCGTGCCCATTACCTTGTGTGGAGATTCACCTGTGGGGCCAACTTATGTAAAGCTCCTGTCAGCATGTCCTCCTCTGGAATTGCCCACTGGTATTAGCATTGATGGTATTTATTAACCACCAGATGCAAGATAAGGAAGAAAATAAAAGTCAGTGCACCCTGGCCAGTGTGTCTGGGCATTGTCCTGTGCACCAGAAAGTTCACCGATTTGATTTCTGGCCAGGGCACATGTCCAGGTTGCAGGTTCAGACCCAGGCATCCAATATTGTTACTCTCTCACAGGAATGCATGCTTCTGTGTCTGTCTCTCTCCATTCACCTCTCTCTAAAGAATTAATTTTAAAAACCCACCATATTAAAACACAACAAAAGAAAACTCATTGCTGCATGTTGCCTCTAAAACCAAGTGTCCTGCACTTGACGCTTTATTTGTTCTCGAGACCACAATGAGAAACCTAGCACAATTCTATATTGGAATCTGGACTTTTCAACCAAAATATTCAGAAAAGCATAGTATTAAGGCAATGAGGCTTAGAAAGCTTAGATAGAGACTACATCTGTGAAGATGGGCACAGAAGGGGCCTGGATAGGAGGTGACTGCTGGTGCACAGGCATCTTGTACATGAAGGCCCTATGGGCAGGGTCTCTATGCCATCAGAAAGCAAACGGGGAGAGCAAGGCACACACAGTAGGTTCCTTACTACTAGAATGTACCCCAGAGTCCAACAATCTGCCCAGCAGTCAGGCAGGCTGGATACAGGGCAGCTGGAGCACACGAATGTCAAAGGGAAGACTCTCAATAAAGAAGAGCCAAAGCCTGGCCTGCTTGTCTCAGTGGATGAGTTTCGACCTGTGAACCAGGAGGTCAGGGTTCAATTCCCAGGTCGTGACATGCCGATTTTGTGGGCTTTTAGACCAGTAGATGTCTTGTAGGAGGCAGCCAATCAATGATTCTCTCTCACCATTGATGGTTCTAACTCTTTCTCCCTTTCCCTTCCTCTGTGAAATCAATAAAAAAATATATATCTAAAAGTATGTACATAGCTTAGGGTTTTGATACCCTGAATATCCGTTTAGAAATACAAGAAGGAGCCTTTTGTCATGGTCAGGATTTCTTTTTTTTTTTTTAGCAGTCTTTTTTTTTTTTAATATATTTCATCGACTTTTTACAGAGAGGGAGGGAGAGAGATAGAGAGTCAGAAACATCGATGAGAGAGGAACATCGATCAGCTGCTTCCTGCACATTTCCCACTAGGGATATGCCCGCAACCAACGCACATGCCCTTGACCGGAATCAAACTCGGGACCCCTCAGTCCTCAGGCCGACGCTCTATGCACTGAGCCAAACCGGTTTCGGCGTCATAGTCAGGATTTTTATGCTGTTCCTTCTTCCCCTTTAATGTTCCTTTCTAGTCCACTTCCCCATGGGATTGTATATAAAGTGATCTATTTCATGCTGGGACGTTTTGTATTGTTTGTCTTGTTGTATTTCTCTGTACCATAATACGTTATCAATACAAACCTACAGTGGAAAAATTAGGCTGAGTAAATTGGGCATCCAAATGGCTTTATTAAGTATTTCACCAATCCAGGAGCATACCAGCTGGCAATGAAAAATGGGCTCACTGAGCCATACCATCCATGGTTTGTTCCACCACACAACGCGCAATCTGACAGGCTAGATTTTAAAATCCTTAAAAAGTTGAGGTCCCAGCTTCCAAAATTTTCAACTAATTTCACATACACTATTTCAATAAAAAGAATGTTAAAAAAACACACATTATTGGGGTAATATTTAAAATTGAAGTTGGAAGGCTTGTTGATAACTATACACTCAACAGTCCAAGAGGTGAGTTTTTAAAAACCTTTCCCATTCATGATGTTTGTTTATATTCACTAATAAAAATACTGAGGATTCAAGATAACTCAGAGTTTGAGTGATCATACCCTTTGTGGTGCATTAAATGTCAAATAGTTGCAGAGAAAGTGCATGAATAGTTCACCAATAAAATACATATCACAATCTAGGGGCGCTTTTGTTTACTCCATCCAGAAGCATAGTCCGGAAAGCTAACTGGTTCCATTTAAGTGGTAATCTCTATTTCAATCTTAGTATAACCACTTCAGAAAGTGCTGATGTCATTTAAATAAGCAAAAGGATGCCTGCATTTATACTTCTTCAAACTTTTATATCATTCCGTATTCAATTTTTCTCTATTTCTACTATTCCTTTCAAGGTTGAGGACATACAAAATGTCACAGGAAGGAGGTCAAGAATTGTTTTGCAGCCTTGGTGGAGGTTCCCCAATCCTTTTTCCATTTAGGTTGTCCAAAGAAAATATGTAAATTGTTTACCCTTCCTAACTGGAAACAGGGCAGTATGCCATGAAGAAGTAACACACTGCTTCATTTATTTCTTTTATCATTATTGTTCAGATTATTACAGTTGTTCCACTTTTCCCCCCATAGCTCCCCTCTACCCAGTTCCCACCCCACCTTCTGCCCTTACCCTGACACTGTCCTCATCCATAGGTGTACGATTTTTGTCCAGTCTCCTCCCATGCCCCCCACACCCCCCCACATCCCTTTCCCTTGCAAAAATTTTCAGTCCACCCCCTCTCTATGCCCAATTCTATTATATTCACCAGTTTACTCTGATCAGAATTTTTATTCACTTGATTTTTAGATTCACTTGTTGATATGTATCTGTTGTTCATAATTTTTATCTTTACCTTTCCTTCTTCTTCCTCTTCTTAAAGAATACCTTTCAGCATTAATTATAAAAAAATATGGAACGCTCCATGAATTTTGATGTCATCCTTGCGCAGGGGCCATCCTAATCTTCTCTGTATTGTTCCAATTTTAGTATATGTTCTGCCGAAGCAAGCACAGTTCTCTTTCTTTTTTAATAACTATATGTATCATTTGGAAACATTAAGATCTCAGTATGTTTTTAAAAGAATGAATGAATGCACTCTTTCATGAGCCGATAGTCTTCTTATTTTAAGTTTATAATTGTCTTTTTTTTCTTTATTTTATTTTATTTATATTTTATTTTATTGCTCACAGTCTTACAAAGGGTATTGCAAATGTGTCCCTTTTTTCCCCCCGACCTTGACAATCCCCTGGCCTTCCCTACCCCCCAGTGTCTTATGTCCATTGGTTATGCTTATATGCAGCATACAAGTCCTTTGGTTGATCTCTTACCCCCCTCCCTCCTGCACCCCACTCCTTCCCGGCCTTCCTGCTACAGTTTGACAATCTGTTTGAGGCTGCTCTGCCTCTGTATCTATTATTGTTCAAAAGTTTATAATGGTCTCTATTATCCATGAATGAGTGGTATTTTTCCTTCACTGACTGGCTTATTTCACTTAGCATAATGCTCTCCAGTTCCATCCATGCCTTTGCAAATGGTAAGAGTTCCTTCTTTTTTACAGCAGCATGGTATTCCATCATGTAGATGTACCACAGTTCTCTAATCCATTCATTTACTGATGGGCACTTAGGCTGTTTCCAGATCTTAGCTATGGTGAATTGTGCTGCTATGAACATATGGGTGCATATATCCTTTCTGATAGGTGTTTCTGGTTTCTTGGGATATATTCCAAGAAGAGGGATCACAGGGTCAAATGGGAGTTCCATTTTTAGTTTTTTGAGGAAGTTCCATACTGTCTTCCATAGTGGCTGCACCAGTCTGCATTCCCACCAGCAGTGCACAAGTGTTCATTTTTCTCCACATCCTCTCCAGCACTTGTCGTTTGTGGATTTGTTGATGATAGCCATTTTGACAGGTGTGAGATGGGACCTCATTGTTGTTTTGATTTCCATCTCTCAGATGATTAGTAACTTTGAGTATGTTTTCATATGTCTCTTGGCTTTCTGAATGTCCTCTTTTGAAAGGTGTCTATTTAGGTCCTTTGCCCATTTTTTGATTGGATTTCTTATGTTCCTTTTGTTAAGTCGTATGAGTTCCCTATAAATTTGGAGATTAGGCCCTTATCAGATATGACATTGGCAAATATGTTTTCCCACACAGTGGGTTTTCTTGTTGTTTTGTTGATGGTTTTTTGCTGTGCAGAAGCTTTTTATTTTGATGTAGTCCCATGTGTTTATTTTCTCTTTAGTTTCCAATACCCTAGGAGCTGTATCAGAGAAGAAATTGCTTCGGCATATGTCTGAGATTTTGTTGACTTTAGATTCTTCCAGTATTTTTATGGTTTCCTGTCTTACATTTAAGTCCTTTATCCATTTTGAGTTTATTTTTGTGTATGGTGTAAATTGTTGGTCTAGTTTCATTTTCTTGCATGTATCTGTCCCATTTTCCCAACACCATTTATCTTGACTCCATTGTATGTTCTTGCCTCCTTTGCCACATATTAATTGAGCATATTGGTTCCGGCCGTTTTCTGGGCTCTCTATTCCATTCCATTGATCTATATGTCTGTTCTTGTGGGAATACCAGGCAGGTTTGAGAACAGTGGCTTTGTAATACAGCTTGATATCTGGTAGTGAGATCCCACCTACTTTGTTCTTTCTCAGGATCGCTACAGCTATTCGGGGACCTTTTTATTCCAGATGAATTTTTGGAGAGTTCGTTCTAGGTCTGTGAAATATGCCGTTGGTATTTAATGGGAAGTGCGTTGAATTTATAGATTACTTTGGGTAGTGTGGACATTTTAATGATTTTGATTCTACCAGTCCAAGAACATGGTCTGTTCTTCCATCTGTTTATGTCTTCCTCTATCTCATTTTTCAACACACTGTAGTTTTCTGAGTAGAGGTCTTTTACCTCCTTAGTTAAGTTTATTACAAGGTAGCTTAATTTTTTTGGTGCGATGGTAAATGGGATTATTTTTTTAGTCTCTCTTTCTGTAAGTTCACCATTGGTGTATAGAAATGCCATCCATTTCTTGACCTTAATTTTGTATCCTGCTACATTGCCGAATTCATTTATTAAGTCTAATAGTTTTTTGATGGAGTCTTTAGAGTGTTTTATCTCTAATATCATGTCATCTGCAAATAAGGAGAGTTTTACTTCTTCTTTTCCAATTTGGGTGTCTTTTATTTCTTCTTCTTGTCTAATTTCAATGGCTAATACTTCCAGTACTATATCGAACAGAAGTGGTGAGAGTGGGCATCCCTGTCTTGTTCCTGTTCTTAGGGGAAATGGTGTTAGTTTTTGTCCATTGAGTATGATGTTGGCTGTGGGTTTGTCATATATGGCTTTTATTATGTTGACGTATGATCCTTCTACTCCCACCTTGCTGAGAGTTTTTATCAAAAATGGGTATTGGATTATGGCTAATGTTTTTTCTGCATCAATTGATATGACTATGTGGTTTTTTCTTTCAATTTGTTTATATGATTTATCACATTTATTGATTTTCGGATATTGTACCATCCTTGCATCCCTGGGAAAAATCCAGCTTGGTCATGGTGTATGATCTTTCTGATATACTGCTGGATCCGATTTGCTAAGATTTTGTTGAGGATTTTGGCATCTTTGTTCATGAGGAATATTGGCCTGTAATTCTCTTTCATTGTGTTGTCTTTACCTGGTTTTGGTATTTGGGTGATGCTGGCTTTATAGAATGATCTTGGAAGTGTTCCTTCCTCTTGGATTTTTTTTAGTAGTCTGAGCAGGATAGGTTTAGTTCTTCCTTGAATGTTTGGTAAAACTCCCCTGTGAAGCCGTCTGGCCCGGGCTTTAGTTTGTTGGTAGTTTTTTGATGACTGCTTCAATTTCTTGCATAGTTATTGGCCTTTTGAGATGTTTTGATCCTTCCTGATTGAGTTTTGGAATGTTGTATTTTTCTAGGAATATGACCATTTCCTCCGGGTTGTCTAATTTGTTGGAGTTGAGTTGTCCATAGTATTTTTTAACAATCATTTATATTTCTGTGGGGTCTGTTGTTATTTCGCCTCTATCATTTCTGATTTTGTTTATTTGGGTCCTCTGTCTTTGCTTCTTGGTGAGCCTGGCTAGAGGTTCATCAATCTTGTTCATCCTTTCAAAGAACCAGCTCTTGGTTTCATTGATTTTATATATATATTTTTTGATCTCTATGTCATTTTTTTCTGATCTAATCTTTATTATCTCCTTCCTTCTGCTCACTCTGGGGTTTTCTTGTTGTTCTCTTTCTAGTTCTTTGAGTTGTAGAGTTAGATGATTTACTACCATTTTTTCTTGTATTTTGAGATAGACCTGTAGAGTTATAAACTTCCCTCTCAAGATTGCTTTCATTGTGTCCCATAGGTTTTGGATTGTTGTGTTTTCATTGTCATTAGTTTCCAGGATGTTTTTAATTTCTTCTTTGATCTCATTGGTAAACCAATCAATATTTAATAACATGCTATTCAGCTTCCAAGTGTTTAAGTATTTTGGGTTGTTTTTATTGTCGTTTATTTCTAATATTATGCCATCGTGATCTGAGAAGATGCTTGGTATGATTTCAATCTTCTCGAATTTGGGGAGACTTTGTTTGTGTCCTGATATGTGGTCTATTTTTGAATATATCCCATGAGCCCTTGAGAAGAATGTATATTCTTTGGCTTTGTGGTGCAGTGTTCTCAAGATATCAATTCAATCCATCGGGTCCAGTGAGTCATTTAATATTGCTGTTTCTTTGCTGATTTTTTTTCTAGAGGATTTAATCAGTGATGGAGGTGGTGTATTAAAGTCCCCTACTATGATTGTATTGTTGTCGATCTCTCCTTTGATATCTTCCAGGAGGTTTTTTTTTTGTGTGTGTGTGTGTGTGTTTTTGTTTTTTTTAATGTATCTGTGTGCTCCTGCATTGGGTTCATATATGTTTATCAGGGTTATATCTTCTTGTTTTATTGATCCCTTTAGTATTATGAAGTGGCCTTCCTTATCTCTTGTTATGGCCTCACTTTGAGGTCTATTTTGTCTGATATGAGTATAGCTACCCTAGCTTTTTTTTGTTTCCATTTACCTGAAAGATATATTTTCATCCCTTCACTTTCAGACTGTGTGAGTCCCTTCTTCTGAGGTGGGTCTCTCATAGACAGCAAATGTATGTGTCATGTTTGGTTTATCCATTCAGCCACTCGATGTCTTTTGGTTGGAGCATTTGGTCCATTTACGTTTAAATTTATTATTGAAAGATACTTGTTGTAGCCATTTCTTTTTGTGTGTGGCTGTTTTCTTTCTGAGCTTTTTATTTCTTCTTTTTGCACCAGTTCCTTTCGCATTTCTTGCATACTGGCTTGGTGGTGATAAACTCCCTTAGCCTTTTTTTGTCTGTGAAGCTTCTTATTTCCCCTTCAACTTTGAATGATAGCCTTGCTGGATAGAGTATTCTTGAATTCAGTCCTTTACATTGCATCACTTGCAAATATCGTCCTTTTTTTTTTTTTTTTGCCTGATGTTTCTCTTGAGTAATCATTTGATAATCTAATGGGAGATCCCTTGAATGTAACTTTCAGTCTCTCTCTTGCAGCCTTTAAGATATTCTCTTTGTCCTGAACTTTTGCCATGGTAATTATGATGTGTCTTGATGTGTTTCTTTTCGGGTTCACCTTGTTTGGGACTCTCCGTGCTTGAGTGTTTTTTTTCTTCCCCACCTCAGGGAAGTTTTCTGATATTATTTCTTCCAGTAGGTTTTCTAACCCTTGTTCCTCTTGCTATAGTCCTGGCACCCCTATTATTCGTATGTTGTTTCATTTCATGTTGTCCAATAGTTCCCTTAGGCTCTCCTTCTCTCTTTTAATTTTTTTTCTCCAGTTGCTGTTCAGTTTGGGTGTGTTTTGTTTCCCTGTCTTCTAATTTGCTAATTCGGTCCTCCATTTCTCCTAGTCTACTGTTGAAACTTTCAATGGTGTTTTTTTATTGCAACTTCATAAAGGGACCTTCTAGTCTTGCTTCTTCCCCAAACCCACCATTTGATTTTACCCATTCTTAAATAACAGAAGACCTACTTTTTAAAAATTAAATATCATCCATTTCTTAGTATCATTTTCAGTCTCTTTTGGTGCACTGGGATTTTCAGTCATTTTTTTTTCATTCACTTTTTCTATGCTTTAATAAATCTTTTGCACAGGTAAGTACATTTAGTTGGAGCTATAAGACAACATCAAAACAGACAAAAAAGAGGCATTCTGGATCTTATCAAAATAACTATATTGAGGAAATTCTTGACTAAATCTTACCTTCAGAAATACTTCCACCCCTTCTCCCACTTAAAACAATTTGTAACCTTCCACTTACAGTAAAATAATTTATAGTATAGTTAACCTTGAACATCGTTTTATATTCTTTAAAAGCATTACTTCAAAACCCAGAAAATTCTCCGAAAAATTCTACAAGTAAATAGCAAATGTTATTGTACCTGAGCTTATGAATTTAAAATTTTCAGTCACAGTGGCTGCAGAATTTTTTCAATGTTGGTTTTATAATATGTAGGCAGCATAATGTATCTGTGTGTTTTGTTGTTGCTAATCCAAGTAGAGGACCTTTTTCTATTGTTTTTTTTTCAACAGAAAGCATGGAAGGGGAGGTAGGAGTGAGGAGAGAGAGAGAGAGAGAGAGAGAGGGAGAGAGAGAGGGAGAGAGAGAGAGAGACATCATGGTTAACATTACTTTGGAATGAGCATACACCATGACAAAGTGGATACGTTCTGGGGAAGTAGGATAATACAACATCCAGAAATCAATAAACATGATGCATCACGTAAACAAATTGAGAGATATTCATAGGAATTGATGCAGAAAAAGCATTTGATAGAATCCAACACCCAATCCTATATAATAAGACAGAAACATGCAAATTAATCATCCCTCTGCTATGCTCAAGCCACACCTACACGCCACACCCACAAGCCAATCAGGAGTGTGTTTACAAATTAACCCAACTAAGATGATGGTGGCCATGGAGCTGGAGTAAGCAGGAGGCTTGGGTTGCTCCCGGCGATGGAGGAAGCCAAGCTTCCCGCCTGCTCTGGCAAGCGCTTGGCTTCACTCAATGCTAGAAAGTTTCAATTATAGAAGATAAATAAATTCTGATACCTGCTTCCAGCCAACCTCTACTCAAGGACGGGCTAGGAGCCTGGGTTGCCAGGGACAATGCAGGTTTCCAGCCAGACCTGGGCTCTGCTCAAGGCTATAAGTTTCAATTATAGAAGATAGCTAAATCCCAGAAAAACAGAAAAAAGAGAAAAAGGAGAGGCTGGGAGCGTAGGTTGCCCAGGGACATGGCAGGCCTGGAAATGGCCATCAGCCCCTCACCCATGCTCGCCGGGAACCCCAGCGGGACTCTCCCACCCTGAAGGGGCTGTGAGCAGCCTGAAAATGGTTCTGAGCCCCTCACCCAGGCTGGCTACACACCCATGTGGTGACGGTCCCTACTGCGGGGCTCGGCCAGCCTGCAAATAGCCATCAGCACCTCACCCACAGTGGCCAGGCACCACAGTAGGGACCCCCCAACCCTGAAGAGGATGTGGCCAGCCTGAAAACAGCCCTCAGATCCTCACCCAGGCGGGGCAGGCACCCCCACGGGTTGAGGATCCCCACTGGAGGGCTTCGACAGACTGCAAAATGCCATCAGCCCCTTACCCAGGTTGGACAGGCACCCCAGCGGGACCCCCACCCTGATCCGGACACACTTCAGGGCAAAACTGCCGGCCCCCACCCGTGCACCAGGCCTCTGTCCTCCTATATAATAAAAGGGTAATATGAAAATTGACCCTAACAGCAAAACGACTGGGAATTACTGGTCAATATGATGCACACTAACCACCAGTGGACACTTAATGCGGGAGCTTCCCCCTGGTGGTCACTACCCTCCCACAGGCGGAGCTCTGCTCAGCCACAAGCCAGGCTGACGACTGCCAGCACGGGACTCCTGGGCTGCCAGAGGGAGATCTGACTGCCAGCTTAGGCCTGATCCCTCAGGCATTAGGCCTTAGCCAGAAGGTGGACATCCTACAAGGATCCCAGACTGCAAGAAGGCATAGGCCTCAGGCCAGGCTGAACGACTCCCCCCCTCCCTCCCCACCAAGTGCACAAATTTTTCTGCACTGGGCCTCTACTTTTGATAAAAATTCTCAGCAAACTGGGAACAGAGGGATCATACCCTCTATATGACAAACCTACAGACAACAACATACTCAATGGGCAAAAAACATTAAGAAGAGATATAAGACGGGGATGCCCACTCTCACTTCTGTTCGACAGAGTACTGGTAGTGCTAGGCAATGCAATCAGACAAGAAGAAGTCAAACAAGGCATGCCCACTGGAAAAGAAGAAGTAAAACTGTCATTATTCACAGATGGCATGGTACTGTCCATAGAAATACATAAAGAATCCATCAAAAAACTAGGAGATTTAATAAATGAATTTGGCAATGCAGCAGGATACTAAATTAACACCCAGAATTCTATGGCTTTTTGATACACCAATAATGAACTTACAGAAATAAAAACTAAAGAAACCAAAACAAAACAAAACAAAAAATCTCATTTACATTTGCAACAAAAAGTTAACATACCTAGGAATAAACTTAACTAAGGAGGTAAAAGACCTGTTCTTGGAAAACTACAGGAAATTTAAAAGAGATAGATGAAGACAAAAGCAAATAGAAGAACACACCACATTCATGGATTGGTAGAATCAACATCATTAAACGTTCATACTACCTAGAGCAACCTACAGTTTTAATGTACTCCCCATTAAAATACCAATGGCATGTCTCACAGACCTAGAACAAAGTCTCCAAAAATTCCTATGAAATTACAAAAGACCCCAAATAGTCACAGCAATCTTGACAAATAAGAACAAACTTGGATGGATCACAATACCAGATATCAAGCTATATTACAAAGCCACCATTCTCAAAACTGCCTGTTACTGGCACTAAAACAGACATATAGACCAATGGAATGGAATAGAGAACCCAGAAGTCAATCCAAGCAGTTATGCTCAATTAATATTTGACAAAGGAGGCAAAATCATACAATGGAGTCATACTGTCTCTTCAATAATTGATGTTGGACAAATAGCACAGATACATGTAAAAAAAATGAATCTAGACCACCAACTTACACCATACACAAAAATAAACTGAAAATGGATAAAGGACTTAAAGGTAAGTGGGTAACCTTGAAAATCTTAGAAGAATCCATAGGCAGAAAAATAGCAGGCATCTGTCTCAGCAGTACCTTTACTGATACAGCTCCTAGGGCAATGGAAACTGAGGAGAAAAGAAACAAATGGGACGACGTCAAATTAAAATGCTTCTGTAGAGAAGAAGCAGCCAAAAAATACAACAACAACAACAAAACAAGGAAGTCCACTGCCTGGGAGAATATATTTACCAACGTTATATCCAATAAGGACCTATTCTCCAAAATTCATAATGATCTCATTCAAACAAAAGGAAGATTAATATTCCACTCAAAATGTGGGCATAGGATTTAGATACTTTTTGAAAGTGAACATACAGAAAACCAAGAGACATATGAAAACATGCTCCAAATCACTAATCATTCAAGAGATTCAAGTCAAAAGGACAATGAGACACCATCTCACACTGGTCAGAATGGCTATCATCAACAGTTCAACACACAACAAGTGCTGGCAAGGATGGGGTGTAAAAGGAATCCTCTTGCATTACTTGTGGGAATGCAGACTGGTGTAGCAACTATGCAGAATACTATGGAGTTTCCTCAAAAAATTGAAAAAATGGAGCTCCCATTTGAACAGCAATCCCACTACTAGGAACATATCTCAAGAAATGACAAACACCAATCAGAAAGAGCATAGGCACCCACATATTCAGAAGAAAAGCCAGTGAGAATGAAAGAAATGTGATGCAGATAGCAAAGCAATGACCTGCAGGCCCAGAGAATGAGCCCTTTTCTTGGCTTTGTTCTCCTAAGCCTTGGATCTGCAAGAATGGAGGCTACAGCCCCCTATAGCCATAAGCCTTCCCCTTGGCTCCAACTTGGACCTCAGAGACCTTCCATGTTGAAGTGCCCTCTTACCTAGATCCTATGAACCTGTTTATTATTACATTTTTATTTCTCATCCCAGGATATGTTTACTGGTGAGAGAGAGAGAGAGAGAGAGAGAGAGAGAGAGAGAGAGAGAGAGAGATATCCCTTGCTTCCCTTAATCACCCTGACCAGGAATCCAACACAAAACCGAGGTGAATTCCCTGACCTGCCAGACTAGCCACCTCTGGTGTTTGGGACCAGGCTCCAGCTCATGGAGACACCAGCCAGGACTGTGACTGTCCATTCTACCAGGGGCAAATGTGTACCAGTCTGTAAGTGACACAGAAAGCAAATTCGCCATGTGCAAACTCTGGCGCTTGCATCAATGCGAAGAGCAGGTGGTAACAGTCAGGAAAAGGACAGAGGATTATTTATACTTCAGAAGGGGGGTGCAAGGAGGAGTTTGCATGGAGGTTGGTGGCCTGCATTGGTGCTGGCGAAGGGAGGGGCGGAGCAGAATGGGGCCAAGTGCAGTCTTGCTCACTGATTGAAGTTCATGTGCAAAGAGCATCTTGTGCATGGCCAGTGCACCCAGCATAGCTGGTGCATCCTCCTTTCCACGAGGAGGCCCCAAACCCCCTGTGTAGGAGACGCACCCTATGAAACCAAGACTATGCCTAAAGGATCCAGATAAGGGACCTGGGGACATGAAGTGAGCTCCAAGCACTGCCACCTGCTTGTTGGCATCTGCCCAGTTCAGGACCAGTGCCATCTGGAGGTGGGGGGTGGGGGGGAGGGGGCGGGTCCTGCTGGGTCAGTAGACTGCTGATCTCGCCAGCACTTTGTGTCAGAAGTGTACCCGCAAGGGCCCTTCGGGTGAACACAGGAGCTTGTGTGTACAGGTGCAGGGCGGGGCGTGGGAGGGACCACGCAACCCAGGGCAGGAGTGGTGGCGAGGTGACCTCCAAGTTAAGCGTGATGCTGTGCAGAAACCGAGGTCCTAGGAGGCGAGGGCCCAGGTGCTGCTGGGGCGGAGCAGCTACTGGACATGGACCTTCTCTCCCAGGTGGTGGAAGCTGAGGCTGGGGACAAAATGAGTGCAGCAGAGGAGGCAGAGTCCCAAGTAGAAGCAGAGGCGAAGCCTGAGGAGCAGCGAGCAGAGCCAGGGCCCAGTGGGACAAGCACCTGGCCCACACTGGAGGTGCTGGCGGCCCTTCAGGTCCAGCTGAGCATTGAGAGCGCCCGAGCCAGCAGAGCCTACCTTAGGGTGAAGCGCAAGACTTCTCGGCGTAGAAAGCCCATTCTTGAGTGCAGAAGGGCCATCATCCAGTGCATCCCCAACTTCTGGGCCCAAGCTGTATCCTTGCCTGAGCCCTTCTGGCTTCACTGCTGACAAAGACCACAGGGAGTAAATGGAGGAGGAGCCAGGAGAAGGTGAAGCGGAGGAGGACAGAGGAAAGGGCCTCCCCTCCCCAGTGGCACAGCACTGGGCAAAGCGATGGCCGGCTTCTAGGTGTCAGGTCAGGAAGTATGGGCACAACGTACCACACCACAATCAGATAGTGGAAGGGCACCTTTTCTGGGCAGTGGAAAGATCCTTGGAGGTAGTGTTTTGTGTTTCTCCCTTTTTGACCAAAAAGCTCAGTGTAAACACTCAGCTCGTTTTAGCCAGGTTTAAGGCGAATGCTTCCAGTGTCCTCTCTCAACACATCAGATGCCCATAGGAATTCCAGGCAGGCTTCCTCCCTCCTTCCACAGACACACAAACACAGGTATACACAAAGGACCAGAGGTACACACACACACACACACACACACACACACACACACCCTTTTATTGCAACTCGTGTGCAAATAAAGGCTTATTTCCAACCCGGAATGCAGCCTTTGTGACCCACATGGACCTCTAGAAGATGTGTGCTGCCACTGTTTCTGGAGACCATACATTTCGTGTAGGCGATCCCAAGGGACAAGGCCAGGGTACATGCAGACACCCTAAGCCAGGGGTTCTCAACCTTCCTAATGCCACGACCCTTTAATACAGTTCCTCATGTTGTGGTGACCCCCAACCATAAAATTATTTTCGTTGCTACTTCATCACTGTAATGTTGCTACTGTTATGAATCATAATGTAAATATCTGATAGACAGGATGTATTTTCATTGTTCGTGACCCACAGGTTGAGAACCGCTGCCCTAAGCACTGCGTCATCTGCACAGGCACACGGAGGACAGGGAGGGCTCAGAACATGTCTGGAAATGAACCCACGATTGTTAGGGCAGGTTCATGCTCAGGTGAACATGAACCCACAGGTACCATTATTGTGAGCATGTGTGAAGAAAGTGTAGTTGGTGAGGAGGTTGGAACAGGGGCAATGTCTGCCATCCACGGCCAACTCTTGTATGCCCCTAGGATGGCTCCGTGTCTTTTAGCTGCCCATTTCATTTCACAGCCTCTGAGAGCTCCTTGACCAAAAGCAGATCCGGAACCACCCGCAGATATCAGCCATCATCACTGAGGAAGATGAAGACCTGCTGAACTACTTGATCAATGTGGAGGTCAGACTGGGAGGCAGAGTGGAGCGTGGGATGAGGGCTTTGGCACCCAGTGGGACATGTCCCAGCAGAAAGAAAGGGAGGGGAGGTGGGTGATTCCTGCAGGCAGGCTCACTCCAGAAGCTGGCAGACAAGACACTTTACTAGTTGCATCTCTTGGCAGGTGAAGGAAGTGAGCCTTCCCAAATACCGCTGCAAGTTGATGTTTTACTTCCGGAGCAACCCCTACTTCCTGAATGACCTGATCGTTAAGCAATATGATGTCAGCCTTGCAGGTGAGTGACAGTTCCCAGGATGGGCCTTTGGAAGAGCAGGAAAATGGTGGGTGGGTGTTGACATTGGACCGATGGGAATCCAGCCTTCCAACTTCCTTCCTGCAGGGTACAGGGCCTCCAGATCCACTCCAGTCCTCTGGTTCTGGGATTATGAACGTGGAGCCCCCAGCCGCCGGCGAGATACAAGCAGCGTCAGCTTCTTCAACTGGTTGTCTGAACATACCCTGCCCGGGTCAGGCAAGATTGCTGAGGTGATTGATACTGCTCTGGCCACTGTCAGAAAATGTAATGGTGGAAGCCCCACGTGTTTGAAAAGCAGAGTAGCAGACTCTTCTGGTCCCCCTCTTCCCTGTGTTCCTTCCCAGATCATCAGCGAGGACCTGTGGCCCAATCCTTTGCAGTTCTACCCCGCAGACTCAGGACCCAGAGGAGGGAGCTGCCGAGGGGACCTGTTGGAGAGGAGGAGCCCCCCTGCTGGGCATTAAAAGGTGAGTAGTTGCCCCTGTGAATCTCCTTAGAAAAGTGAATATGGAAAACCAGGCCTGGGTAAATTGGAGGTACCCTAGTGCGCCAGGAATGTGTGTGAGAGCAGCAAAGGGAAACTGGGAGTCCTGGTGCCCACAGAATGTAAGCAGATGGGGGTGCTGTAAGCACCATGGCTTTCAGGATGACTGGCCTCGGGCCCTGGGCAACGAACATGGTTCTTCATCATGTTTCTGCAATCCTGTTGTAGGTGCTTTCACCACCCACTTAGGCCTCTTGCCACTCCAGTGGAGTCCTACCTTCCCATGCCTTACCCGTTTTCAGTGCCTCTAATTCACGTTTCTTTGTTTTATACCCACCGCTCAGTTCCGCTGAGCTGAGCCCACAATGTTGGCAATGGCAGCAGGATCTGGACGAGACTATTGAAGTCCTGGGGTAGGAAAGTTAAACAGGCCAGGAAAAGGCACGGTGTACTGACTGTGGACATGTGCTTCAGAGGGGCCCCACACACCTTCAGGCACATGCCAGTGTCTGTGAGTGTGGGTGTGTGTGTATAGAAGGGGACACTCCAGATTCAGAGGAGATGGAGCAGAACATCAAATATGGCCCCGAAGGACCGAAACGATGTGGTGTTTGGGCACACACCAAGGTTGGCTGAGGGATTCTGTCCATTCCCTTTACACAGGAGGAAAAGAGGAGAAAAGGATCGCCTGCGGAAGAGTCAGAGAGCATATGCCACCTAACATGAGTGTCACTGAAAGAACCATAAAGAAGCTTGCAAGGTGTTGCTGACTCTGCGTTGTTGGTAGCAGGGAAATGTAAAAGTATTGGGCAAAGACCTCACAAGGGGCTGTGGGAGCAGCATCTCCAGCATTTCAGCCTGCCTGGAAAGTGGCAGGGCTACAGAAGAGGAGACACCAGGCCTCGGAAGGCCTTCTGATATTGTTCCCTTCTTTCAGGGTGTTGTCTGGGAGGAGGAAGGAAGAATGGCTGACTTCTGATGACAAGTATTATAATTTGGGCAGGAGTGCAGGGGGCGACTTTAGATCCTGTCTCTTAGGCTCTCAACTCCCTTGGCTTGGGCGGTCACTCACATAGACATGCCATGGTCAGACAGAAGACAGCTGGCCTTTTCAAGATGGAGGCACTGCTCAACAGAAGCCATGGGCCTGTCCTGTGAACGTGAAAGTTTACAGGTAGAGCCACCCTCCCTGTGTGGGGCAGACTTGCATGGAAGTGATGTGGGGTGTGGGGCAGAGGAGAGGAGTTACACGCCAGGGAGGGTGCTAAGGCCTGGGGTGTATGGAGGCAGGTGCGCACTGCAGCACCCTGCATGGGTTGCACTTGGGAAAGGGAAAAGGTCAAAACTCTGCCAGTAGACCAAAGCCTTCCTTGTACACAGACAACCGCATAAGCCAATCCGAACATTCTAGAGGGGGGAACTTCAACACAACAAAGTTTATTTTCCTGTCAAGCAAGAATGAAATGGGAAACCCATTCCCAAAGGAGGCAATCACATGAACAAAACTTGCCTTTTGTTGAAGTGGGGGCCTGGCGTGCCTTTCTCCATTCCAGTCTTCACACTCAGGTTTTGGGGAGGATTTTGGTGTGTGAAAGTGGGTGGGCTTCCTCAGGAACCTGGGGCTGCAGGGGCCAGGTTCATACACCAGGGCTGTGACTAAGGGGCGGAGTTGCGCAGGGTGACGCCCACTGCCCTGCCCTTGATTGAAGGAGACTTTTCAGGAGCCCATCCAGAGACTGCAGGCTGGGCCTGGCCAGTTGCCTTCTGTACCACATGCTCACATGACCAGCGCCTGTGCATGAGCCCAGTGTGCACCCACTCAGCACACCAGGGCCTGGATGCATGCACCAGTGAGCGAGCACCTTGCATGGACATAGCAGGCTCTGCACCACCTGCTCCTTCACAGCACCATTCTCAGAGCCAGGGGGCATCCAGAGTCAGGCTGTGTTGGGAGACTGAGGGGCTCCTGGGGGCAGCGCGCTTCCTCTCAGTTCCACTAGGAGGCCTTCAGCTTCAGGGCGCCTGAGGACTCACAGTGCACCCCAGGGCCATTGCACCAGGAAGGACAGGGCAAGCAGGATGGCCCAGAGGCTTTTAGCTTCACCTCGGTGCAGGAAAGTGGTGATACCCAGGACACAAGGGCACAGGAGGTTTGGAGGAAAGCTATAGGGCTGGAGAGGGAGGATTTCATGCAGGTGAGGGAGGCTGTGATCCTGGAGCTGAGGTTGGATGCAGGTAAGAAGTTTGGCTAGATCTTGAGTGGGGTGCAGGGGAGGACTGGGTGGCTGCAGAGCAGTGTGTGCAGGGAGAGGAGAGGGAGGTGCAGCAGGGAACCCAGAGTGAGGAGCAAGGGGAAGACAAGGAAGGCCTGGGGGAGGAGTTGCAGGCACAGGCTCAGTTTGTCCTGTGGACAGAGGGCCTTCTGCAGGTAGTGCCATGGCAGGCCATGTGGGCAGGGAAGTAGGTTTTCCCAGATCTGCAGGTGGGGAGGCAGGAGGAGGTGGTGAGTGAAGAGCTGAGGTTGGAGGCACACGCTCCAGGTGACCCGCAAGGGAGTGACCACCAGGAGGATGGGTGGATGGAGGAGCAATTAATTGCAGGGCAGCAGTTTGTCCTGCAGGTGGAGGGGAAGTGCACCATGGAGGCAGTGGAACAGGTGGGAGAGGTGGAGCCTCAGTCCAAGGCCAAAGCAAAGCCAGAAGAAGAGGAGCCAGTGCAGCAGGAGCAGGCCCAGTCAGGGCCCGGGGCCAAGTCACCTGGTCCCCTCTGGAGGTGCTCCTGGCCGTCCAATTGGAGATGGAGCCCATGAATGAGCAAGCCAGCAGGGCCTTCTCTCGGCTCAGGTGCAGGACTCGGCAGAGGCTCAAGCTCTATTTCAAACCGAGAAGCCTCAATATCCGGCGCATCCCTGGGTTCTGGCTCACAGCTGTATCCTTGAGGGTAGAGGAGCAGGATCACAAGGAGCATGGGACAGTGCAGGGGAATGGTGTAAGCGGGGATGGTTCCCCTAGAAAAGAACATTGAGGACAAGCTAGGGGCAGTGCGCCCCGGTCTGGCCCAGGATCCTGGAGACACCCTCTGTCTCTTACAGGCACCATAGAAGCATTACCAGGGTGTCCAGGGGCAGAGCTCCAAGGCAGAGGCACGCATACACCAGGGGCTGATGCCCACAGACAGGGCTGTGTTGCACGGGCTGTTCTGGGACTAACTAATGCTGCCTTACAGGCCGTCTCTATGTCCAGTTCCTCAGTCAGAAGCAGGAATGTGTGATGTGTAACCTGTCAAGCCCCCAGCACAAAGCAGTCCGGTGGGCATCAGGGTCTGTCAGGAAACAGAGTGGTGCTGTGCCCCTTTCTGCCGTTTATGTGGAAGGAGTGGCCTTAAGGGAAGGAGAGGCCAGGCCAGGCTGCTCTTTCTAGCTGGTCCATGCCCAGCTACCAGTGTGCAGGCTCCTTGACCCAAAGCAGTTTGTCAACCACCCAGAGTTGTCGGCCATGATCAGCGTCCAAGATGAAAATATGCTCGGCCATATGATCGATTTGAAGGTAAGTACACCGGCTCCACGGAATGGTGGAGAGCAGGTGGGGAAATAGCCTGTCCCTGAAAACAGCTACATGCGGGAGCACAGGGCTGCGATTTCACTCCCTGGATCCACTTTCCTTCTGCAGGTGAGGGAAGTCAGGCATCCCTGGGGTTGCTGCACAATTAGCCTGTACTTCCGCAGCAACCCCTACTTCTGCAACCATGTGATTGTGAAGGAGTATCTCATCACCCTCACAGGTAAGAGGAGGCTTCCTGCATGGGCTGCAGCTGGTGGTGGGCAGGTCTGGAAGGCGATGTGCCCAGCTTCACATACCCATCTCCTGCAGGATACAGGTTGTCCCGTGCCACTCCCATTCAGTGGTACCAGCATTGTGAACGAGAAGTCTACAGCCACAGGCTCCAGGACAGCAGCGCCAGCTTCTTCCACTGGTTCTCTGACCACAGTGTAGCAGCGTCTGGCAGGATTGCTGAGGTGGGATGTCACTGGCCGTGCCAGCATACAGCTTCCTGTGTCTGCCTGCTGCTTGCGTTTCTGTTTGGGTCCCTGTGCTCTCCTGACGAAGCTCTGTTTGCTCTACCAGATCATCAGCAAGGACCTGTGGCTCAATCCCCTGAAGTATTATGAGAGGACGATGGCCCCCAGTGAGCAGACAGGACGGGTGAGGAGGGGCTGCCTGGGCTCTCCCCTGGTGTGCTGCCAGGTTCCTGGGCCATTACTTCTCGCTCACGGGGACACCTGAATGCTGGGAGGGAAACAGCCTGTAACACCAGGCCCCTAGGGTATGTGCCTGAGACAGGAACTACCAGTACAACAAGGCCAGTGCAATTCCAGCTCAGGCAGGGGGGCTTAGGCAGGAGGAGGGAGTGTGCATGTCCACTGTAACTCAGAGTCAAAGCAGATTCCTTGAGCCACTCCTCTGAACTCTCCCTCTAGGATGCTCACAGCACCTTCAGGCCTTGCCACCTACCTCTCAACAGGGGCTGGCATGACATGTTCTTCCTATACTCCTTTCCACAGGTGTCTGTGAATCTTCCTCATGCTGAGGCCTAGGCTGCTGTGCTGCCACGCCACATTGCCCTGTTGCTGCTCACCACCATCTCCTATTTCCCAAGGTCTCCTCTTCCTCCTGGGGCCAGTGGGATCGGCCTGCTCCTTATCAGTATCTTAGGGTGCAAAGTGTGGGCCACAGAGCTGGAGGAATCCTTGTTTTGCAGCCTTGTCAGAGGTTCTTCAATCCGTTTATCCATTTAGGTTTTCCAAGGAGAATACCTCATTTGTTTACCCTCCCTAACTGTAAAACAGGGCAGCATGCCATGACGAAATAACACACTGCTTCATTTTGTATGCAGTTCACTTCAAAGACTTCATGCACATATGGTCATAGACACCCTGGGAAATTTAGGGCCATGAATATAACTCACCATCCAAACAGATTGCTTTTATGTGTTTGTAGTAAAATCAGACAAGAAGTCCCATGTTGTAGAACACTTTCTTCTGAAAATTTTTGGTAATGTTAGTGTTTAAGGTTTTACAAAGGTAATATATGTGTCTCTTTCTTTTTTTCTACTGACCTCCCCCGGGCTTCCTCTATCCCTAGTCTCTTGTTCTTGTCGCCCACTCCCAGTGTCTTCCCTCTGTTGGTCTTTTGCTTGTGCTTATATTCTGAATATTTTAACAATACAATATGTAAAAGTTAAATATTTAAGTATATTGTAATTTAAATCAGCACTTATGAAACAACCTTGAATAATTCAAACCTTGCCTCTAATCCTGAAATTTCATAAGGGTACCTACAATTCTTGATGCCTCCCTCAAACCTACCATTTGCTTTTTGTCATTCTTAAATAACAGAAGCCAAATTCTTTACAATAAAATGTTGTCTGTACCTGATCATTTTTAATTTCAGTGTCTAATTCTTCTGTCACAGGGGCTTCCCCTCTGACTCCCTGAGTGCCCAATCAGGTGAGCTACTATACTGCATGATTCACTCTCCGTTGCGTACATGGTGTATCCTGTGATCACCGCCAGCACCACACTCAGGACCTCTCACAGGGGTGTCCCATCGGCTGTTGCAGTAATTGCCGTGCCCCCATCATACCCATCTCCTGTGTGGCTGTAATAATCATCAAAGGGACTGGACCACCATAAGTCAGAGGGGGCCCTCGTGCTGGTGGTTCTCCAACTGAGCCTTCTGTAAAGTCAGGGACCAAATAACAATACTTGAACCTCTTTATGTATAATTTTATGTCAGTATGACATGACACTAGTAAAGTCTTAACTATTTTGAACACCTATGCTTTTATCTGCCTGAGCTAAAAAGGTATCAATGAGGCTGAGGTAGACAAGGGAGCTTACATTTATTTAAAATACAGCTGAAGAATAATGTTTTAACTTAAATAATAGATTATGAATGAATATGAAGGCACATTCTCTGGAAATGGGCTGAAATTCTGACCTTCATATTATTTCTATGGTTCACGCTGTCCAATGCTCCTTCTGATTAAAAGTGTTAAATTATCTCTTGGCTGCTGTGCCTAAGTCGGTTGAGCACCAGCCTTGGCACTGCGGGATCCCAGATTTCATTCCAGGTCAAGGGAATATTCCTGGCTTGTAGTTAACCAATGGATGGTTCCTTCCCTCTCCCTCTCATTTCCTCCCCCCTTCCTCTCCCTCTCCTTCTCCCTTGCCCTCTCCCTCTCCCTTGCCCTTTCCCTCTCCCCCTCCTCCCTCCTCCTCCCATTTTCCCTCTCCCTCTCCCCCTCCCCTTCCCCTCCCACTGCCCCTCCCCTTCCCCCCTCATGTTGAAATAGGTCAACAGTGGAAAAGTTCCTGTAATGTGGATTAGCAAAAACAAAACACACAGATACATCATGCTGCTTAAATATAATAAAACCACCATTGAAAAATTCTCCAGGCACCTAAAAGTGACAGAAAATCCCAATGCACCAATGTCTCAGGGGAAAAGAGATTGAGAGGCTGCAGGGCCACAACACAGGTGTAGAGCTGAGAAGTGGCTTGAAAGGGGCTGGAGACCCAGCTTCCTGCCTGAGGAGGTCCTTATGGTACAGAGCCCCAGTTTTAGTTTTCAGAGTGGTGGTGTTGACTTTAATAAAGGGAGATCTGCTCACTGCTTCTGCAATAACAAGGAGGCCCCCAGCTTTCTACTGTTCCTCTGCTCCTTGCTCATCCCTCCCGCAGGCATGATGGTCATCTTTCATATTCACCATGCCAGGCCCTTCCCTGCCCCAGACTGAGGGTCAAAGTATGTAGCAACAGGAACTGACATTGCAGCACCACCCTGCCAGGAGCTTCAGAGCAACAGCCCCCCTGAGACTGGGAAAACACCATGCCCTGGGATGTCTTGGAGGCTTGGGCCCAGTGGCCTCCTCTCACCACCACATGCAGGTGGCTGTGATATTCCTCCTGTGGGCCCTCTGCTTGTGCTTAAGCTCCGAAGGTACTGGGAAGCGGATGTCCTCTGTTCCAGACAGGGATTCTGCCAGGACATGGCTGTTGGTAGGGGATCCTCTGCTGAAAGGCACACCCTCATCTTGTCCATGAGTGCTGTTCCTGTGTGAGGTAGAACGTCTGGGGGTACAAGATGTATCAAAAGAGATTTTATTCTGGACACCTGGGTGCTGGTGGGTTGAGACAGAGAAAGTCATCAGTCATGAGAGCAGAGAGAGAGAGTTTTTATTTATTTTGCTGGCTGCAAGCCGCTCTGCTGACATGAGGGTCTGGTCTGTCCTTGGGTCCTCCCATGCCAGGTGTCTTCTGGTTATCTGGGCTATGCTGTGCTCAAGGCTGCAAGCTTCTGCAAGATATCTGCTAAGCAAAATAAGGTTTTCTCTCCCCTGTTTTATTCTCTTTAACCCTTTCTACAGCCCCTGGGAGGGGAAAAGTAGACGGTCTAAAATGGAGGACTGTGATGCCCGGGTGAAAAGGGAAACTCACAGCACCCACAAAGTGGCTCAGGATTACTAATCTTAACAACTGACGAGGGAGAGGTAGACGAGGCATGATAGAGGATGGCAGGTGGGTGATGCATGGTGGTTGGCACCCAGGACAGATAATGGGTGAAGAGATGATGTATGCAAGACAGTGAATGGATGGGTGCTAAGAGATGATATACACACAGACATATGTTTAGTCTTTTAATAAAATTCTAGCACTGTGGTTCAAGTAATAGTATTTCCAGGTTTCCATCTTCTTGTTTTTAAAGTTTGATAATGCCATATGAGCCATGATTATTTAGCCATCACTATCCTTTTCTTTTCTTTTATTTTTTCACAAAAGTGCTGGACTGTGGGGTTGGAAGGATGTTGAAATGTCCGTTTTGTGTAGCAAAATAGTACATTAAGCTTTGTTACTTAGGATATGCATACAAATGGAATCGGGCTTTAAGCCTTCAAAGCACTTTGTAATTTAGAACAGCCTGTGCACCCCAGACATATAATATCAGCAGAAATCAGGTCACTGTTGGTAAGAAGCTATTACAATTGATGCTAACATTTCCATAGCATTAAAAAGGGTCTTGAAAATATGGTATGTGTAGTCCCTTTACCCTCAAGTTGGTATACCTTTTTAAAAAAGTATTTGTATTGATTTCATAGAGCAAGGGAGAGGGAGAGAGAAAAAAAAACATGAATGATGAGAGAGAATCACTGAACGGCTGCCATCTCCTTGTCCCCCACTGGGGATTGAGCAAGAGGCTTGGGCTTGTTCTTTGACCAGGAATAGGACAGTGACCTCCAGGCTCACAATTGGATGGTCAACCATCACAGAGTCACAGCAGGCGGGCTAGGTATTTAGTTCTTCAAGACAGGAACTGATGTGAGTTAGGACATTGGGTGTGCCATAACTAATTGACCTTCCCGCCCCTAACTAACTTTTCTCTGGTTAATTATTTTTGAATCATGCAACAAGACTGATTTTTGTAAAATATATATATCCTGATTTATTTTAAAGTAGTGGATAAGAGTTCCTTTCAATGAGTCTTTAATGTACTAGTGAGGGAAATAGTCTTATTTCTTTTTAATCTTAAAGTCTAGCCAATGTAAGTGTGTCCCATATCCTTCAAAGTTGTCAGTGCTCGTTGCACAAGTATTCCTTAATATTACCCTGAAAGTCACACCATTTGGGCATCGTTTGGTGTGGGAAACTGATATAGGGTTAAGCCTTGGACTGACCTGCTGGCAAAGTCACAAGCAAGTCCTAGCTTAGAGGGCACAGTCCTCTTAGCATAATTAGGCTTGACCTTATAACACTCCCTAGATCTTATCTGGGAATCTAATGGGCTGAGGAAGTGAAAAAAGTATAACCAAGGTGTGAACAAGTGAAACTCACATGAAAAGTGTAATTTTGGTAACCACTACCTTGTTTACCTCTCACTATAAAAAGTTTGGTGAGGCCTGAGCACAGTGGAAGTCCTTCCTCTTGAGTTGGACTCGCTCGCCTGGTCCCCAAATATTCCCAAATTATCTCGTGTCTTTTCTTTTTCATTTGTTGTGTGGCTCCTCTTCCAGACCCGAACCCTGAACCATGCAGGACGTGGAGGGTAACACTTACGATAGTTTGGGGTACATATTTTCTTTGGTTCTGTTATATTTTGAGATATTTCCAACATATTATACCATTACTTTAAGCTACGTTCTTTTGGATTTATTAAGAATCACTTTTCCCTGGGACAAGGTAACATATGCAGATTTCTATGTCAATAATCAAGTTTGTGCTTTGGCTACACTTTTGATCTTATATTTAAGTTAATTTGTGTGTATACTCGTTATACCATATATTAAGTTGTTGATCTTCAATGACTTTTAGTACATAACTCACTTATGTCCCTGTCCTTTATTTGGAGAGCCTGTTTTATGATACATTGAAGGGGGTCGGTACATATTGACCCTTTTACTTTACCTTTATCTTTTAGGGTTTGTCAACAGCCAAGAGTGGGATTTGCCTCATGATTTGTCTTGAGTTCAGAAGTCCATTTATTTGATTTATGAACAATGGTTGATGTTGTTTCCCTAGTTTCTAAGCAGAAGAAATGTAGTTTGTGTAGATATTATTTCTAAGTGTCTTCTTTCAAGTGATGTTTTGTAGCCTACACAATGATTCTGAATAAGACAAAATCCCTACTTATTGGACACTCATTTTCTATGGTAAAAATAACAAACATGCAAGGAAATGTAAATAAGTACAATCATGCACAAAAAAGATAAGAGGAAAAATATAGGGGGTAATTATTTTTAGAAGTGGTATTGGTAGGAGATAGTGTTTCTATTCATAAAATTAAGGGGATCAAGGGATGTTTGTTGAATCTCAAATGTCAGGAAGTAGGCCATGGTGTATAAATATGTGGAAAACTTTTTGGAACCAGAAAACTCAAGTGATTCCTTAAGGTGGGAACTGTGTCCAGTGGCTGTTTAGTTTGTGTCGCTGCCCATCAGTGCCAGGCATCTTGGTGGAATATGTGACTTCAGATTTGTTTCCAAAAAATAGGTCCAGACATCCAAACAGTTTATGTGGAGCAATTACAATGACCTGAGCTATGTTTACTCAAGTTACATTGATTTGGCTAAAAGATCAACCATCATGAAGTTATTGGGAGATTGAGGAATTTTAGTATGTTAGCCAAGTACTATAGTTAAAGGTATATTTCTAGGAACTCATCTTTTTATATTCTTTATTGTTTCAAGTATTACATATAGCATTATATATGTCTCCTTCTCCCCACATTGTGCTCTCCCTGGCCACTCCCACCCTCATCACATGCCCTCGCCTCCCTAGTGTCTGTGTCCCTTGGTTATGGTTATTTGCCTGCATACAAGTCCTTTGGTTGATTTCTTACCTCCCCTAGCCTCCTGCCTTCCCTCTGAATTTTGACAGTCAGTCCCATACTTCTGTGTCTCTGGATCTATTTCTGTTGATCAGTTTCTGTTGTTCATTATATTCCACAAATGAGTGAGGTAATGCAATATTTTTTCTTTCTCTGCCTGATTATTCCACTTACCATAATGCTGTCCATGTCCTTCCATGCTTTTTGGAAAGGGAAGAGTTCTTTCCTTTTTACAGCAGTGTAGTATTCTGTTGTGTAGATGTACCCCACCATTTTTAATCCATTTATCAGCTGATGGGCACATAGTCTGTTTCCGAATCTTAGCTATTCTAAATTGTGCTGCTATGAACATATGGGTGCATATATGCTTTCTGATTGGTGTTTCTAATTTCTTGGGAAAGACTCCTAGTAGTGGGAGTACTGGATCAAATGGCAGTCGCTTTTTAATTTTTTGAGGAAACTCCGTACTGTTCTCCACAGTGGCTTTGCCAGACTGCATTCCCACGAGCAGTGCACATGGGTTCCTTTTACTCCACATCTTCCTCAGCCCTTGTCGTTTGTTGATTTGTTGATGATAGCCATTCTTACCAGTGTGAGATGGTATCTCATTGTTATTTTGATTTGCATCTCTAGGAAGAATAAGGATTTTTAGCATGTTTTCTTATGTCTCTTGGCCTTCTTATGTGCACTTTTCAAAAGTATCTATTTAAGTCCATTTTTTGATTGCATTGTTTATCTTGCTTTTTTTTTTAGATGGCTGAGTTCCCTATAAATTTTGGAGATTAGGCCCTTATTGGATATAACATAGGAAAATATGTTCTCCCAAGCCATGGGCTTTCTTGTTTTGGTTTGTTTGGGTTTTTTATTTTTGGTTTTTGTGTGTGTGTGTTTTTTGTGTTTGTGTGTTGCTGATGGTTTCTTTTTCTCTGCAGAAGATTTTTATTTTGATGTCGTCCCATTTGTTTCTTTTCTCCATATTTTCTATTACCCTAGGAGTTATATTGGTAAAGAGCTTCTTGAAATATGTCTCATATTTTTCTGCCTATGGATTCTTCCAAGATTTTTATGTTTTCCCTCTTACAATTAAGTCCTTTGTCCATTTTGTGTTTATTTTCCTCTATGGTGTGAGGCGGTGGTCTCGTTTCATTATTTTGCATGTATCTATCCAATTTCTCCAACCTCCTGTATTGAAAAGACAGTCTTGACTCCATTGTATGCTCTTGCCTCCTTTGTCAAATATTAATTGGGCATAAAGGCTCAGGTCTATTTCTATGATCTCAGGTGTGTTCCATTGGTCTACTAGTACACGTCTATTCTTGTGCCAGTTCCAGCGAGCTTGAGAACAGTGGCTTTGAAATATAACTTGACATCGCAATTGTGAACGGCCAACATTGTTCTTCTTTCTTAAGATTACTGGGACTATTGCGGGTCTTTTTATTTTTTATTGAATACGAATTTCTGGAGACTTTCTTCTAGGTCTGAGAAATATGTCATTGGTATTTTAATTGGGATTACAGTAAATCTGTAGAATGCTTTGGGTAGCGTGGCCATTTTAATGAGATTTAATCTACTATTACATGAACTTGGTATATTCTTCATTTGTTTATGTCTTCCTCTACCTCTTTTTTCAATGTCCTATAGTTTTCAGTGTACAGATCTTTTACTTATTTAGTTAAGTTTATTCCTAGGTATCTTCATTTTTTTGTTGCAATTGTAAATGGGATTGTTGTTTTTGTTTGTTTGTTTCTTTTTCTGTGAATTCTTTATTGGTGTATCAAAAAGCCATAGATTTCTGGGTGTTAATTTTGTATTCTGCTACATTACCTAATTCATTTATTAAATGAAGAACTTGTTTTATGGAACACTGAAGGAGTTCAATACATATTGATCCTTTTACTTTGCATTTATCTTTTAGGATTTGTCGACAGCCAAGATTTGGATTTGTATCATGATTTTTCTGTCTTTTTTTTTTGATAGAGCAAATTACTTGATCTTTCTTTCTTTTTCCCAATGATTCTTTTTTTAATTTTTTTATTGCTTAAAGTATTACAAAGAGTATTACATATGTGTCCTTCCCCCCCGCACCGACCTGCCTTTGACAATCCCCTGACCTCCCCTAATCTCCAGTGTCTTATGTCTATTCGTTATGCTTATATGCATGCATACAAGTCCTTCGGTTGATCTCTTACCTCCCTCCCTCCTGCCCCCAACCCTCCCCGGCTTTCAAGCTGCAGTTTGACAATCTGTTTGAGGCAGCTCTGCCTCTGTCTCTATTATTGTTCAAAAGTTTATAATGGTCTCTATTATCCATGAATGAGTGAGATCATGTGGTATTTTTCCTTCATTGATGGGCTTATTTCACTTAGCATAATGCTCTCCAGTTCCATCTCATGATTTTTCTTGAGTTCAGAAGTCCATTTATTTGATTTTTGAAGAATGGTTGATGTTGTTTCTCAAGTGCTAAGCAGTAGAAATTGTAGTTTGTGTACACAATATTCCTAAGTGTCTTCTTTCAAGTGATATTTAGTAGCCTACACACTATGCTGCATAATGACTATGAATAAGACAAAATCCCCATTTATTGGGCAGTTATCCTCTACCAGAGGCCTAGTGCTCAAATTTGTGCATGGGTGCAGTCTGGCCGGCCCGTCCCCGAACCAGTCCTTTGGTCATCCCTCAATTTGGTCATGCCACAAGCAGCCTGATTGATATGGTAGCACTTCCAGTACTCACTCAAACAGGAGTGGTGACAGTGGGTATCCCTGTCTTGTTCCTGTTCTTGGGTGACTTGGTTTTTTTTTGGCCTGTTGAGTATGGTGTTGGCTGTATGTTTGTCATATAAGGCTTGTATTATATTGAGATATGATCCCTCCAGTCCCAGTTTGCTGAGACTTTTTACCAAAAAGTGTGTTGGGTTTTGTCAAATTCTTTTTCTTCATCAATTTATATGGTTATCTTATTTTTATCTCTCGATTTTTTTTTTATTTTTCTCTCTCAATTTGATGTATAATGTGTATTGATTTGAGGATGTTGCACCATCATTTCATGCCCAGAATAAATCCATGTGCTCATGGTGTATGATCTTTCTGATGTAATGCTGGTTCTGATTTGCTAGGATTTTGTTGAGGATTTTAGAATCTATGTTCATCAGAGATACATTGGCTTGTAATTCTCTTTCTTTGCAGTATCTACATGTGCTTTGGGATTAGGGTAATGCTGGCTTCTAGAAATTGCTTGGAATTGTTCCTTCCTCTTGAAGTTTTTTGAAAAGTGTGAGGAGGATATGTTTTAGTTTGAATGCTTTGTAAAACCTCCTGTGAAGCTGTCTGGCCCAAGGCTTTGGTTGCTGGAAGTTTTTCAATGACTGCTTCAATTACCTTCTGTTTATCCATCTATTCAGACTTTTTTATTCTTCTTGATTGAGTTTCAGAAGGTTGTACTTTTCTAGGAATACATCCACTTGTTCTAGGTGACCAGTTTGTTGGAATAGTATTTTTACAACCCTTTTTATTTCTTTGGGGTCAGTTGTTATTTTGCCTCTTTCATTTCTGATTGTTGATTTGGGTCCTCTGTGCTTCCTGGTAAGCCTGGAAGAAGTTCATCAATCTTATTTATCCTTTCAAAGAACCAGCTGTTGATTTTATTGATATTTTGTAGTGATTTTTTTGTTTGTTTGTTTTTTTTGTTTTTGGTTTCTATGTTATTTAATTCTGCTGTGATTTTTACCATTTCCTTCCTTCTGCTCAGTCTGGGCTTTTCTTGTTGCTCTCTTTCTAATTCTTTAAGTTGTAGAGTTAGATAATTTATTACCAGTTATTTTTTGTATTTGTTTTTTTGTGTCTGTAATGCTATGAACTTCTCTCTCAGAACTGCTTTCAGTATATACCATTGAATTTGAATTGTTGTGTTTTCATTGTCATTTCTTTCCAGGATGTTTTTCATTTCTTTTTTGATGTTTTTGATAACACAAACATTGTTTAATAACGTATTATTTAGCCTGCAAGTATTTGAATTTTTGTTAATTTTTATTGTAGGTTATATCTAATATTAGAATCCCGGTGCACAAAATTCTTCCATGAGGGGTGGTGGTGTTCCTTCAGACCAGCTTATACCCTCTACAATCCGGGACTGCTGGCTCCTAACTGCTGAAGTGCCTGTCTGCCTGCCTGGTCACCTCTAACTGCCCCCCCACCCCCGCCCCTACAGCCTGATTGACCCTCACTGCCTCTACTTGCTATTCTAATCACCCCTAACTGCCCTACCAGCTGGCCTGGTCTCCCCTAACTGCCCTGTGGTCGACCAGGTCACCTCCAACTGCCCCCTACCTACTAGCCTGGTCGCTGACAACTGTCCCTTAACCAGCCTAGTCACCTTTCACTGCCCCCCCCACACACACACACACACTACTGGCATAATCGCCCCCAACTAAGTGCCTGCCAGACTGGACACCCCTAACTAAGCCCCTGCCAGTATGGTCAACCCTAACTCTCTCCCTGCCAGTTTGGTCACCTTTTACTGCCCCATCACCCGCTGGCCTTGGCACATTCAACTGCTCCCCTACTGGGCTGGTTTCATTCTACCATCCCACTTGTCTGCCTGGTTGCCCCTCATATACCCGCAGGCCTGGTTGCCCGACACAACTTGCTGTTCAGTTGTTTGGTTTTCCCTCACCAAGACGCAACTGGCCTGGTCGCCCCATGTAGCCTGCTGTCCAGTCGTTTGGTAATGGCTCATTAACCCCCCCACCAGTCTGGTCTCCCCATGTAGCCTGCTTGTTCAGTCATTTGGTTGTCCCTCACTAAACCCCCTGACAGCCAGGTCATAGGCAGCCATCTTGTCAGGGCGTGAGGAATAATTTGCATATTACCTCTTTATTATATAGTAGTATGCCTTTGTAATCAGAGAAGATGCTTGATATGACTTCCATCTTGTTTAATTTGAAGAGACTTTGCTTGAGTCTCAAGTGGTCTATCTTTGAAAATCTCCCATGAACATTTAAGTAGAATGTATATTCTGTATCTTTGGGGTGAACTGTTCTGAAGATGTCGATTAAGTCTGTCTGATCTAGTGAGTTGTTTAGGATTGTTGTCCCCTGTGATGGCCTTCATGTTAAAGTCTGTTTTGTCAATATGTTTATTTCTAGTCTATCTTTTCTTTTCTTTTCCATTTGCATGCAAAATTCACTCTCATTCTGTGTGAGTCTTTTGTTTTGAGGTGGGTCTCTTGATGACAACATATCGTTCAGTCATATTTTTGAATCCATTCTGCAACCCAACGCCTTTTGTTTGGAGCATTTAGTCCATTTACTTTAAGGGTTATTATTGATAGATACTGATTTATTGCCATTTTAATTCTGTATGCCTAGGTTTCCCTCTCATTTCTTCTTATCATTACAGCAGTCCCTTTAGGATTTCTTGTAATTCTGGCTTTGTGGTGTTGTATTCTTGAGCCATTCTTTGTCTGGGAAGCTCTTTCTTTAAACATCTATTTTGAATGACGGCCTTATTGGATATAGTAATCTTGGTCTCAGATCCTTGATTCCATTACCTTAAGTACTTCATGTCATTCCCTTCTGGCCTGTAGAGTTTCTGATGAGAAACCAGGTGTCAGCCCTCATTGGAACTTTATTGTAGGAAACACATTTCTTTTCTCTTGCTGCCTTGACAATTATCTCTTTTTCTTTAATTTTTGGCACTTTAATTATTATGCATCTGGAATGGGCCTGTTTGAGTTCTTCTTGTTTGTGGTTCTCTGTGGTTCCTGCACTTGTGTGACATTTTCCTTTAAGAAGTTAGGGAAGTGTTCTGCCATTGTTTCTTCAAACACCTTCTCTATGCCTTTCTCCCTTTCTGCCTCTTTGGACACACCCACTACTCTAATATTGTTACATTTCCGGTAGTCTCACGGTTCCTTTAACCTGTCCTCTTGTTTATTAATTGTTTTTTTTTTTCTGGTTTTCCTAATTGAGTGATATTTTCTCTCTGACTAACAATTCACTGATTTGATCCTCAGCTTCCCAAATATGATGTGTATTTCTTCCAGTGTGTTCTTTACTAGTGTTATGTCATATTTTTTATCTAGAACTTTTCTTTTTTCATAGCTACTATATTTTTTTTCATGCTATTGAGCATTTTTACCATGATTGCTCTGAACTCTGATTCAGATAAATTTCTTATCTCTACTTCATTTTTCTCTTCTGAGAATTCTCTAGTTCTTTCATTTTGGTGTTTTTTGTTTGTTTGCTACTTTTGGCTTTCTGTTTGAGTTTGTGATGATGAGTTATGTAGATCCTCTATCAGTGGTTCTTAATCTTCTGGCCCTTTAAATACCCTTCCTCATGTTGTGACCCAATCATTAAATTATTTTCGTTGCTACTTCGTAACTGTAATGTTGCTACTGGTATGAATCGTAATGTAAATATCTGATATGCAGATTGGTCTTAGGCAACCCCCGTGAAAGTGTCGTCCGACCGCCAAAGGGGTCTCGACCCACAGGTTGAGAACCGCTGCTCTACACCTCTCAGCCTGTCATGCAGGACAGTGTTACAGGCTGTTTCTGACTAATTAGGTCAGGCAAAGACTCAAAGCCTCAGGAGACCACCTCTGGCTACACACTTATAGGCTTCTGACTTGAATTGCCCCTGTAGGCAGTCATCCTCAGGCAACAGATTTTTTTCAACATGGTGGGGCAGTGGCTTCTACTGGAGACCAATTGTCATTCTTAATCTCTTAAGTTGCCTCAGAGCAAAGTTTTTTACAATCGGGTGTGTCAACTGTCCTATTCCGAGACAGGCAAATGTCTGTGTGGGAAAGATGTCCTCCTCTGCATGAGGGAATGACTCCTCCCAGGAGTCATGGGTATCTATCTTCTGAGCTGTATCCGCTGAGTCCCTAGTCCTGGCTTCTTCCCTCACAGCTCCAGTGCACTTCAACCTCCCTTTGCCAGAGCACAGGGAAATTTGTGTGTTGGCCCTTTAGGAGGATGCCTTGGTATCCATCAGTCTCTCCATGTTTGATAGCTGGGGGCAAGAAGGGCAGCGTGGTTGGGAGGTGGGAGGACAGTTGAGGGTGAGCAGGCCAGTAGGCAGAGTGGTTAGTGGAGATCAGGCAGGCAGGCAGGCAGGCAGGCAGGCGAGCTGTTAGGAGGCAGTGGTGCTGGATTTCAAGAGGGATATGTGACTTCTGGATTGGCTCAATTCATAAACTGGCAGTCAGACATCCCCCAAGGGGTCCCAGATTAGAGACAGTGCAGGCCAGGTTGAGGGACACACCCTCCTGTGAACTAATTTCATGCACCGGGCCACTGGTATATCCATAAAGATATATTTTGTGATTCCAAGAATCATATGCTTGTTGAGGAAATATGACAACCAAATTAACGCATCTTAATAAATACAATATAAGTATTTTGTCAACAGGCTGAAAAGTGATATGTGTGGGTTCATAAGGTCTGTTTTTAATAAAAAATGAGGGTGGAAAGGCACACTTGAAAGAGTCAGGCATTGCCAGTTGCTAAATCACAGAGTGCACATAGTTGTGAAAAAATAAGGCAAACGTGACTCATTCATATCAGTACAAAGATGTCTTAAAGTGTAACATAGAGTCTCTCACTATTAATTATGTTGGAAAGTTGAAACCATTGAGGGAATCAGTGTAGTTAAGAACAATATGCCTCTGCAGTTGAATATACACAAACAGCCTATCCATTTAAATTGTGGATGTGCTAGTGAGCGCATAAATTAAAGGGTCATTTGTGGACATTTTGGATAAGAATTAGTACTGAAACATGGTAATATTTATGGGAAATGTAATATTTCTCATATTTTGAAGGAGATCTGGGGCTCTTCACATGAGCTGTTAAATGCTCGTAGTACAGCTAAAGGCAGTAAAATTTATATTGCCATCATTACCAAAACTAAGTTTATACATTTAAAGTAGTCAGCAGTAGGAGAGAGCCATGCTAAATTGGTGATAAATTAGAAAATTGTATGTGTAATGAATTTGGCATGTACTGGCCCAATAAAATATTACTATGCACAGGTGATATCTTGCCAGTATTAGAATAGATGCAAGTGCACAACTAGCACATGTGGCTTTTCCTGAGTCCAAAATGTAGTTGAAAGCGTAGCATAAAAGTTCTAAGGTAAGTGAGACAGTCAATTTTGAAAGTAAATGGACATAACTTGCCTCTATATTGTGGGCATCCAGGAGCAATGAAAGTGTTTTAACCTAAATGCTAATAATTCAATACTTGCATACCGAAATAACTATTAGTTCTTAGGGGAACGTGCATGAAGAAGTGAGTGTAACGGGAAAATTAGGAAGTTTTTAGTAATGTCGAAAAGAGATTGTGAGCAACAGAGCAAAGTAGAGAAGGAGAAAAGTCGATAGAGGCTTGTCAAGCTATAGGTAGGCACTGATAAATATGTATGTGGACATCATGGAATTCCTTGCACTTTGTTCAGAATTGGAAAGGTTTTTTTCACCAATGGTCATTTAAGAAATTAAGGAAGATGTACAGGGAGGACAAGATGTCAGAAGATAATACATTCCAGAGTAACATATCACAGCACATACAAGCATGAGCCTAAATAGAGTCTAAGAGTAAATTTAAACATTGTTGTGGAAAGAGGAAATAAAGTGTTGTTTTGAATTATTGTTTTCCCATAAAACATTGCTCTCCAATGTGATATCCTCACATAAGTATTTGTCATTTACAGGAACGCTGTCACGTGGGAGAGGAAGTTATGCAGGCATTCCTTGCAAAGAGACAATCCCTTCCAGGAGAAATTACCATATATCTCCAAGAGATGATGATTGCACTACTAGTTATAGGTAATGGGCAATAAAGCGTAAGACACCTAAACTATACTATACACTGTCTGTTGTTGAGGTGAATTTCATCTATCATAACACTAAATATTTACCATTGACCAACTAAGTAGCATGTAGTATATTCAGAGTCTTATGTCACAACTGTATCTGAGTATGTCCAAAACATCTTTATCACTCATACATAAAAGCTCTCCAGGTAAAGCAGTCGCTACCATTCTCTTCCTCAGTCCAGCTTCTATGAAAAACCAACCAGGGTTCTGTCTGTATTGATTCACCTGTTTTCCACAGATCATAGTATCAGAATGATACAGGATAGGACATTTTGTGCCTGGCTTGTGTCCATTACCATAAATGTGTCCAAGGGTCATCCATATGGCAGTAATCAGTTCAACGCCACTTTTATGGCTGGTTAAATATTCCCTTGCAGCTCTAGTGAGTGCACACAGCTCGTTTACCACTTCAACCGTTGGGGTCCTTTCCACCAGAGGACTGATGTGAGCATTTTGGACTAGTATTTCATAGAAGTCTCCAGTTATTGTGGGTGCAAAATTTAGAGTGGAATTTCGGAGTCATATTGCAATTCAGTGTTAAATGTTTGTTGTAGGAGTTTCCATTATTTTCCACAGCAGCCACGCCTTGTCCCCTTTCTGTTCCTTGTGTACAGGATTCCAGTGGCTCTAAATTCCCAACAAGCCCTGGTATTTTCCTCTTCAAACATTGGGACCTACTTAGGAATAAAGTGGTATCTCACGTAGGTTTTGGTTGGCATTTCCCTAACTATCCATTATTTTGATCCTCTTTCCATGAGCTTGTTAGCTGTTTGTGTATCGTGTTTGGAGAAATGACTCTTGAAGCCTTCTGTCCATTTGCCTTTTCCTATTTTTACAGAGGTTCATATGACAGCTGTGGTATGTGTCCAGATATACTGCGTGTAAGTGACAGGATTGGAATTAACAGGCCATCTTGTGTTTAACTGGAATTTTACTTTTATTTGCCCCAGGGAGTACTATATGCAGTATGTGTTTTGTATTATCTTGGAAGTCTTGTATTCTTTTCTTAGTAGCTCATTTGGAACAGTCCAAATCTTTCAGGAGTGAAGGATCATACTCATTTATTTTCCTTATTAAAGAAATGAAGTGCAACATTTTCTTTTTTGTTGTTTCTCACCTGAGGATATATCTCTGCTGATCTTGGGAGAGTGGACGGAGGGAGTGGGGCTGAGAGAGAGCTACATCAATGTGAGAGAGATACTTTGATTGGTTTCCCCATGCATAATCCCCAACCAGGGCCAGGGATGGACCCTGCAAACCAGGCTCATGCCCTTAACTGGAATCAAACCAGGGATCCTGCAATGCCAAGACCGGTGCGCGACCCACTTAGGCACACCAGCCAGGGGTGTATTGTATAATTTTTTAATCAGAAAGAGCTTTTGACAGCATGAAGCATAATAGGAAGGTCAGAATTCCAGCCCGTTTTCAGAAAATGTGCCTTCATATATATTCATAGTCAATTATTTCAGTCAAAACATTATTCTTCAGCTGTATTTTAAATAATTGTAAGCTCCCTTGTCTACCTCAGCTTTACTGACATATTTTTAGCGCAGATGTATAAAAGCATAGGTTTGCCAACTATTTAAGACTTTACTAGGTTCATGTCATACTGACATAAAATTATTTGTTAAGATGTTTAAGTATTGTTATTTGGTCACTGACATTACAGGATGCACAGGTGGTGCACCACCAACCCAAGGGCCTCCTCTGACTTATGGTGGAAGGAGTCACTGGGATGATTATTACAGCCTCACAGGAGATGGGTATGATGGGGGGGGGTGTGCATAACAATTACTGCAACAGCCGATGGGACATCTCTTTAAGAGGCCGTGAGTGTGATGCTGGTGGGGATCATAGGATTCACCATCTATGCAAGAGAGTGTGAATCATGCAGTGCAGTAGCTCAGCTTATTGAGATTCTCAAGGGCTGCCAAGAGGGAAGTCCCTGTGACAGATGAAATAGAAATTGAACTTAAAAATAATGCTATGTTATGGAAGGCATTTATTTGAAAAGAAATTGCCTTCTGTTATTTAAGAATGAATAGAAGCAAATGGTGGGTTTGGGGAAGAAACAAGAATTTTAGATCCCTTTGTGAAATTTCTGCATAGAATGCAAAGTTTGAATTCTTCAAGGTTGTTTTATAAGTGTTGATTTTAATAACTATATACTTTAATGTTTAAATTGAATATCTGTATTGTTAAAATATTCAGAATAAAGTTTTCCACTAAATGGGATTTCTTGTCTCATTTTACTACAAACACATAAAAGCAATGTGTTTGGATGGTGAGGTGAATTCTAGGCCCTAAATTTCCCAAGGTGTCTTTGGCCACAAGTGCATGAAGTCTTTGAAGTGAACTGCATACAAAATGAAGCGTTGTGTTACTTCTTCATGGCATGCTGCCCTGTTTCCAGTTGTCCGGGGGAGGTAATCAAATGACGTATTCTTGGAAAACCTAACTGGAAAAAAGAATTGAGGCACCTCCAACAAGGCTGTAAAGCAATTGTTCACCTCCTTCCTGTGGCATTTTGTATGTCCTCAATCTTTAAAGGAATAGTATATGTAGGAAGAAAAATTACATATGGAATAATATAAATGTTTGAACAAATCTAAATGTAAGCATCCTTTGGCTTATTGAAATGCCATCAGCACCTTTCTGAAGTGGGAATAACAAGACTGAAACAGAATTTGCCACTTAACAAGCTTTCCTGAATATACCTCTGAATTAAATAAACAAAAGTGCCTGTCGATTGAGATATGTATTTTTCTATAGAACTGCTCATGCACTTCCTCTTCAACTTTTTGACATTTAATATATGCTCTCCACACATCGAGTTATCTTGAAGCCTCAGTATTTTTATGAGTGAATGTCAACAAATGTCCCAACTGGGAAAATTTTTAAAAACTCACCTGTTGGACTGTTGAGTGTATAGTTATCAACAAGCTTTCCAACTTCAATTTTAAAAATCTCCCCCAAAATGTTTTGTTTCTTAGTTATTTTTACTGGAATACTGAATGGGAAATTAATTGTGGAAGCTGGAACCTCAACTGTTGAAGGACTTTAATGTCTATCTTGTTAGACTTGGGGATGGTAGTGGGACAAACCCTGGTCGGTATGGCTCAGTGAGCCCCTTTTTCATTGCCAGCTGGAATGCTGCTGGATTGGTGAAATACCTAATAAAGCCATTTGGATGCCAAATTTACTCAGCTTAATTTTACCACTGTAGGTTTGTACTGATAACGTACTATGGTGTAGAGAAATACTAGACAAACAATACAAAACTTCACATCATGAAATAGATCACTTTATATACAATCCCATGGGGAAGTGGACTAGAAAGGAAGATTAAAGGGGAAGAAGGAACAGCATAAAAATCCTGACCATGACAAAAGGCTACTTCTTGTATTTCTAAACAGATATTCTGGGTATCAAAACCTTAAGCTATGTACATACTTTTAGACATATTTATTGTCATTGATTTCACAGAGGAAGGGAAAGGGAGAAAGAGTTAGAACCATCAATGGTGAGAGAGAATCCTTGATTGGCTGCTTCCTATAAGACACCTACTGGGCTAAGAGCCCAAAACGGGGACATGTCCCAGTCTGGGAATTGAATACTGACCTCCTGGTTCACGTGTCAAAACTCATCCACTGAGCCAAGCAGGCCAGGTTTTGGCTCTTCTTTATTCAGAGTCTTCCCTTTGACATTCGTGTGCTCAAGCTGCCCTGTATCCAGCCTACCTGACTGCTGTGCAGATTGGTGGACTCTGGGGTACATTCTAGTAGTAAGGAACCTACTATGTGTGCCTTACTCTCCATGCTTGTTTTCTAATGCCCTAGAGACTCTGCCCATAGGGCCTTCATGTACATGATCTCTGTGCATCAGCAGTCACCTCCTATCCAGGTCTCTTCTCTGCCCATCTTCATAGATGCAGTCTTTATCTAAGGTATCTAAGCATCATTGCATTGATACTATGCTTTTCTGAATATTTTGATGGAAAAGTCCAGATTCCAATATAGAATTTTTCTGGATTTCTCAGTTGTGGTCTCGAGAACAAATAAAGCGTCAAGTGCAGGACACTTGGTTTTAGAGGCAACATGCAGCAATGAGTTTTCTTTTGTTGTGTCTTAATATGGTGGGTTTTTAAAATTGATTCTTTAGAGAGAGGTGAATGGAGAGAGACAGGCACAGAAGCATGCATTCATGTTAGAGAGAAACAATGTTGGATGCCTGGGGACTTAACCTGCAACCTGGACATGTGCCCTGGTCAGAAATCAAATGGCTAAACTTTCTGGTGCACAGGACAATGCCCAGACACACTGGCCAGGGTGCACTGACTTTTATTTTCTTCCTTATCTTGCATCTGGTGGTTAATAAATACCATCAATGCTAATAACAGTGGGCAATTCCAGAGGAGGACATGCTGACAAGAGCTTTACATAAGTTGGCCCCACAGGTGAATCTCCCCACAAGGCAATGGGCATGATCTCTATGTGTGGAGGAATTAACACCCTGACCACAGGATGCTTTGCCTTTGCCCTTCCTCCCTCAGAACCTGCCAATTTTTATGATTTTCCTCAAATGCCAGAGGTTCTGATTCCCATCATGGACACTACTCCCTGTCAAGGTGGGGATGGGAAGAAAAGATGCATGTCAGACAGAGGGACAGGGAGAGGGAGAGGGAGAGAGAATAATAGAGAGGAAGAGAAAGAGAGCGTTTGCTGTAAGAGATATACATTTTCTGACCCATGTTCTCTTATCCCCTTTTATGGGGGGTGGGGAGCTCACCGACGGTTACAGAGACTTTGGCATTTTCTCTTCCTACTAAAAGAAGCAGATTGTGCCTGGCCAGTGTGGCTCAGTAGGCCTATGAACCAAGAGGACTTAGTTCAATTCTCAGTTGGAGCAGGGGCTGGAGTTTACGCCTGGATCTCCAGGTGGATGTGCAGGAGAAAGCCAACCAATGATTTTGTCTCATTATTGATGTTTTATCCATCTCTCCCTCTCCCTTCCTCTCTGAAAACAATAAGAATTGTACTAACAAACAGAAAAATGTGCTTATATGCTGATGGGCCCAAGCTAGAAGAGTGGAAGGTAGAAGAAAAAGAAAGGAACGGCAATAAAAAGAGAACGAAGGGCCAGGTGCTGTATGTGACAAGCTAGGAAGCTGCTGACACCCAGCAGAGAGCAGCAAGCACATGAGTGGCTGGCACTGAATGAGAGGCAGTAGAAGGAGAAAAACCAGGACTGACTTCCTCACATTTAGGGAGACATACAGGCAAATGGAGCCGTGCCCCGGGCCTGGATGTGTGGCCTTCTCCCTAGGTGGTCCTCTGGCAGGCCACTCAGTGAGCAAACTGAGACAGCCTAGGGCCAGAATGAGGTGGCAGGTGGGCAGGGAGCCTGTTCCATGCTGAGCAGCTAACTGTCCATTGACTGTGGGATCCAACAGCACACTAGGACATTTCCCTTTCACTTGGTTGTATTGCCCCTCAGGGTGGCCCTCCATACCCCCATCTCCCCGGTGTGACCTTCACCTGTGTCCACTTAAGTGCTCTCCGGGAACTGGCTTGAGGTTGTCCACTCTTTAGAACCGGGGTCTGTCACTGGCTCAGAGATGCTTTACCACCTCCTTGATTGATGGGAAGGAGGATCATGAGGGGAAAGTCTTCGAACATTAGACCATCCTCTACAAAAGGATGTCGTATTCTTAGGACAGGACACAGAACAAAGCAGGGGTTTATGCCAGCTTAGTATTTTGCTGAAAAGAATGTAAATGTGTTTACAGGCCACAGGAACTTGAATTCAAGAAGGGGATGTATCCAGGGGAATGACAGGCCTGGACTTGTGAGGCCAGTGGTCTGGGTCCCTGGCAGGCTGATATCCCTTTCAGTACTAGGGGCCTGACTGGTGCACAGGGAAGCCCTACCATGGAGCGGCCACAGGCCAGCGATGGAGGCTCCCAGTGGGGAGGAGTTTTAGTCCAGGGACTGGACTAGTTACCTGTGATGGCCCCAGAGTAGTTGTACCACAGTGGTGCTCACTGGAAGCCACTTTTTCCAATCCCTGTGGACGCACCTTGTGTGCGCTGACCCACTGAACAGTCACAGAGGTGAGTGAGTAGGTACCGGTGCACCAGAAAGAACCACCAAACCAGAAAGTATAAATGGTGATGTGATCTCCTGGGACCAACCTCAACCAGCCTAGTGTCTGCACATCACGATGCTCATGCCTTCTTACTTGGCCAGTAACTGCAGGTGGGAGAGTTGGGTTAACATGTCATGGAGGACACCAGATGGTTAACATCCAGTTCTCTTTATTACTGACATTTATTCACAACCATTCAAGCAAAGGTAATCCCCGCATCTACCACCCAAACCTCAGTCTCTCCCCCTGAGAGATTCAGGTGGATATTTCTAACTCCTTAGGACAAATCTCCCCAAAGAAACCATTGAGTCCCCTGTCAGCATTTCCCCCCACCCTGAGTATTTGTCTGAAACTGGCTGCTGTGTTCCTGTACGGTATACTTATGTCCGGGTTTCAGTGCCCAAGGGCCCAGAGTAAAGCCTATGAGATGTACACCCAGCTGGACACTCAAGCAACAGGATCACAGAATGGGAGTTGGGTCAAGGAAAGTACTACAGCCACAGTGAGGACAGGGGTAAGCGCAGAGCCAGACCATGCTGGGCCGCCCCAACTCCTGCAGCATATGCTTCAGCACGGCATGCATCTGGGCAAGTCGGCCCAGGTTGATGGTGCCGCTCCTTTCCTCGTAACTCTCCAGGGGGGCCGCATAAATCACGCAATTCAGCTTGCTCAGCCCAACAATGTGGCGAAGCAGGTCCTCCAGGACGATCATGGAGATGGGGTTTTCACAGAAACTTAGGGTTGTGAGCTGGGAGCAGTGGCTCAGGGCTGGCAGGATGTCCAGGAACTGGGCATCCATGATCCCACACTTATCCAAGTCCAGGTCCTGGAGAGTGGGGGAGGCTCTCTCTAAAAGAAATCGGAGTGACCCAGAACTGATATTGGTCAGGTTGAGCCCACTGAAACTCAGGCCTTTCAGCTGGCTGACGTTCAGTTGCTGGGATAGATGTCTCAAGTCTCTTTCGAAAAGCAGGCAGTTAGTGATGGACAGGGTCGCCAAGGGGGTCCTCAGGCACCTGGGGAGACATAGAACAGTTACATGTGGGGGATGGACCTGGTGGGCAGAGGCAGGTGAGGATGATGCAGGCCTTCAGGGTAAAGAGGCCCATGTCACCAAAGCCTAGAGTGTTCCGGATGATGATCAAACCCAGGATGTTGCACAGTGAAAAGTGACATTCAAGTCAGAGCAAATTTGAGTGGAATCTTTCCCCATCTGTTATCTGCTCCGTGATGGATTCAACTGGATGAAACCTCACACACTCCATTTACTCATCCGTCAAGTGGAGCACATCATACAGCCCAGCCCAAACACACAGGTGTTCTGAACATAAAGGTGGGAGGTAAAGATGGGAGGAGCTCAGAAAGGAGCCTGACCCAGGGTCTGAAGCAGGAGGCAACCAGTGCATTTTAGTATTGGAGACATGTCCTGAAATGCCTGCAACTCGGGCTTCCTTCCAGCCACAGCCTAGACCCCTGTCACCATCATCTCTTAGCCCAATGAGGCCTCTGGCAGTTGTGCAGAAAGGGCTAACCTGGGCACAGTCAGGCAACATCAAACGAGAGCTGACACCCTCCAGGAACTTAGATCACTGCACTGTTTACAAACCACCTATCCAATTTCGTAATGACTCCCTCAGGAACCCTGCATTTACCACGCATTCTGTTTGCAAGAGCCTATGGCAACCCTTGGCAGACAGGTGAATGAGGCAGCTTTGGAGTGAAAGGCTGCCATGGCCAAATCTCTAAGTGCGGAACTTAACCCCTGAAACCTCACCTCTGATTGGCTTTCCCCTTGTCATTGCAATCCTCACTTGGTTCTATTGCATCATCTTCCCTTCCACACCACTTACAAGGATGCCCAAAGCTACCATCCCCTGGCCTGAAGCCTCCATTACGCCAATTCCTAGCAAGGAGTCCCTTTAGTAGCCTCTGTCCTAGTGCATATGTCCTACCTTTGTCTGGGGGGTTATGTGACAACATGCAAGGTGACAGAGCGGTGAACAAGACACTGACTGTGTGGACCATCTAGTGGCTCAGGCACTCTAGCACTGCTGAGGGACTGCACACAGGAGAGCCCATCACTGTGCACTGAAATGGAAAGGGACTCGATCTGGTCGTCAGGGAAAGCTCGCCACCCCTCACCTGAGGATCTCGTCCAGGCGGCCTCTGAGGATGGAGACATCATCCAAATTGAGCTCCTGGAGGTGGGGCAGGCTGAGGAACTGAGAGGTGACCAGGCTAACACACTGCTCCTCCTCCTCCAAGGTGGTGTGAGAAGACGTGAAGACATGGGAGAGACGGAACCGGCGCAGATTGCCCATCTGGCCCAGGTAAGGAGCGAACTTCCTCAGGGTGGACAGCTTCCAGGTACAGTTTACCTCCAAATCCTGGACAGAGTCCAGCTGCACCATATCCAGGATGTTAGTGTTTTGCTTCGACATCGCAAAAACCTTCAGCTTCTTACAGCAAAGGTGCAGCAAACCTCTCCTTTCGCTGATTTTCTTAATCAGGTAGCTGAGGGACTCATCAAGGACACCTTTCTTGAGGCAAAGGTCTACTAACAGCTCCACAGGGGCCAAGGGTGGACTTGGCCTGGCCGTTAAGCTGCGCACTTTCCCCCTCTTCCTCATGGGCTGCGGGGCCTCAGGCTCCAGCAGTGAGCACAGATGGGCTCTGGTTCCGGCCCACACAATCCAGAACTCCTGATGAACTCTCTTCTGTAAATTAAGCACCTGCAGTTTCCATCTCCTGTGGAGAAAATAGGAGTTATGCTGGGGTGCATTATGATAACAAGGAATAAGACCATGAGTCTAGGAATCTGGGCAGCTGGGCCAGACACCTGACTGGACTTTTGACTCAATGTCCCAGAATCACCTGCTCCTGGTGCTACTGGGATCCTTCATGGTCCCCATTCCTGGTACATTTAGGTGCCACCAGGAAGGAGTGGGCTCGTGTCCCTTCGGTCACCCTCGGCATTTTCACCAGCCGTATATATCCGAAGCCTGTTCCCACAATGACCCCAGCAGTGGCTCCAAGGCCTGCCTCAGTTCTCCCTTTGGCCCTGCACACTCCCGGATCCCAGCTGTAACTGCTCAGATCCCCAGGGTGCTACCAGGCAACTGAATCCCCCATACCTGTGTCGAGTGTCCTGGGCAGGCAGGACATCGAGTCCCTCGAGCACAGCCTGCAAGATATCCTGGTAAGGCTGCCGATGGTTCATCAGGGCCCCCAGAGGGAGGCAGGGGAAGGGCCAAGCCTGCACCATGGCCTTCAGGACTCTGCTGTGCTTCCCAGCGAAGGCTGCCATGAACAGAGGTGGGAAGAGCTCCATAGGAAGCCACTCCAGAGCAGCGATGGCTGAGGCTTCATCCCGCAGCAGGCTCTGACATGCCAGTTCCAGGAGTCTGGGTGGAGCTGGGAGGCTCATCCCCATGAAGCTGCTATGAAAGAGATCATGGGAGACAGTCAGGAGCAAGGCATCTTGTCAGGCTGAGCATGAGCAAACCCGGCCCTTCTCCCTTCAGAGGGACCAGCTGAGGGCCAAAGGCACTCCTCCAGCAACAACTGGAGCGCCCCCCAAATTACCCCAACCCCGTTTTCTGCTTAGAATCTCAAAGCCACTCAGCCCTGCCTCTCCTCTGCCACTGGCAGGACAAGAACCAGGCACCAAGGAGGGGTGAGATGACAACTGGACACCTCCCACTTCTACCCACTGGCTAGCTGGAATTCTGCTGTGCAGTGAGTGCTGGGACACCATAGAGAGGATTCCACCCTTTACAGAAAAAAAGTTTCTGAGGATCACTGAAGGACTGGAAACACCTGGAGTGGGGAGCAGCCCGTGGCCCAGGACTGCCTCTTGCTAATTTCCAGGAAATAAAATAGATGTGGAAGATTAAGGAACACCCACACAATGGGTACCATTGAGGCTTTTAAATGAGGAATATAAAAGCAGCACAAACGTTTCCTGAAGCAAGGGGGAGCTGGAGGTGAGAAAAATAACGATTAATTCCAACATGTACATTTTACTGTGTGTCCCTTCTCTGAATATTAGAATGACCACTTTATCCATGACAACAGATGGCTCACATGTCACCACTAAGGCTCCTCTCAATGAGAGGCTGCAAGCCCTGGTCAGTGTTGCTCAGTGCCTTGAGCCTCCTCCCGTGCCCGCCAAAGGTCTCTTGAGGGCTCCATTCCTAACCCCCGTAGGGGGTGGGCAGGAGCCAGCTGATGGATGTTTCTCACATCAATGTTTCTCTCTCTCTCTCCGCCCACTCCCTTCCTCTCTTTCTAAACATCAATTGGCTGTTATGAAAGACTTTCATTAAGACCTGTTTTCACACAGACAGCCCAGCCGCTAAAAACTACAAAAAGGATTTTGCCACTTTGGCCTACAATAGGTTCCTTAGCAATACTTGACTTTCAGACACAGCAAAAACTTACCCTTTGAACCTCTATGAATGGCAAATGCCAAAACAGAAATCAAAATATTTTAGAATAAGGCAAACCTGCATCCAGAGGCAAAGGCAAAGTCTGCTCATTTGTATGGAAGAAAGGACAAATCTCTGGGTTCTTGGCCTACAGGTCGTTGGGGACCGCCTTAGGCTCCTGACTCACCAGAGCAGCATGGTGCAGGGAGCCCTGTGCTCAGAGCTGGACATCGACTCTCACGCTCTAGATTCTGTTTCCTCCTCTGCCTCCTCAGAAGCCATTATGCCCCGTCTGACCACACCTTCCTTCTGAGGTCCTAGCTGAAATGGCTACTTCCACCTGAGAGCAAAACCTTAGCCCTGGATCTCCAGGCATTTAATCCTGATGGGGTTTTGCACTCTCCACACCTCCAACTGAACCCTAGGTCCATTCATGAAAGGAAAAGAAAAGGAAACCAGCCTGGAAGTAGACTTGATGTGGGTGTTGGTGCCACATCAAAATTCCCTAATGTTCCCGTTAACACACCTTTAGGGAGACAGTGTATCATCTGAAGAGCGAAAGAATTTCAATGCAACTGTATTGAGTACCAAACAGCCCCTGAGACTTGATGTTACCTACAATTGCAAATCCCGTACCCATTCAAAGGGGAACAGAGGGACAGCTGGTCTTCCAGATTTTGAGGAGCAAGCCTTCCCGAGAGGAGGTCAGGCCAAAATCACATCTAGGGATTGATCAGGAGAAGGGAGGGGCTGCACGTTTGGAATGGGACAAAGGGAATTACCCAGGACAAGGTGAACATTGGGGAAACTCAAAGACACTGACTGCATCAACTTGAGAACTTAAAAGGCTAGTGGTGAAGTAGGAAACTGGGTGGATCCCTTAAACCCAAGCTGACGGGGCGTATAGGCAGGAGATTCTGTCACCCTTCCTCTGTGGAGGTAAAGGGCATTTCCTCTCAGAAGAACCAGATCAGCTCAGCAACCTGGCTTGAGAAAATTAAATGTGAAAATGTGGGTTGTGGTAAGGCCAGAGGAGGGGTGTGGCAGCTGAACCTGGGATGTGACTTATACAATTCTGAAAGCCATTGAGGGCTGAGAGTCGTGGGCTCTTTGGAATCTTGGAGGCACAGTAAAAAATAAATGTGGGCCAAAATACCTGTGTATCCTTACCAAGGAGCTACTACAAAGGGCATTCATTTTAGCTCAGGAATCCTATTCTACATCCCAACCTTTCACAGGCAACAGGTTATTCCCAGCCAAGTTCCAGGGGCCGGGGCCCTAAACATGACTGCCAAAGTCTGTATAAATAACTAATGTTTTCTCAACCCCAGGGAACAATCCATGCAAATTTGGCTTCAGAAAGCTCCTTCTGGGCCCAGGCCTACAACTCTCACTCAGATTGTGAGGGAAAATGTCCTCTCTCAGGATTAAGCACAGTGCACTGATACACCTTCCCCTTCAGAAGATTTGAAGCTGTACTTGGCATGTAAGGATCTGCCATAGTTTGGGATATCCCCATGCTGTACTGAGTCACACATTGGATCTTTTGAAATCCAGGGAGACACAGACAGAGAGAGAGCCAGAGGGCGGGGGGGGGGGGGGGGGGCGGGGGGGAGGCAAGAGAGAGAGAGACAGAGGCAGAGAGGAGCAACTTTTCTGTAGGCTCTTCTGTACCCCCTGCATTGTGATGCCCAAACAACTTTCATATTCCAGGCAGAGGGACCACGTGACAGATTACCACAGTGGTGTTGACCTGAAAATTCCAGACTGGCTGATGAGGTTTCTGGAAGTGGTTCAAACTGTAATGAGGTCAGCAGTTGAGTCTAGACTTGGTATCATGGGCTTAAAGCCGGAGTGGTGCCACCTGGGGTGAGATTTTCTCTTTAACACAAACATTACATGCACCAGGCAGAAACTGGGAAATTGGAGGAGCCCAAGCTCAGGCAGCTTCTATGAGATTCCAGTGTCCAGGAGATACAAGGAGGCAGGAGGGACCACTTAGAATGACCTAGAAACAAAGTGTGAGCGAACATGCCTTCTTCATGAGCAAGAAATACTCCTCTATCCACCACCCCCCCCATACGGAGCCTGCTTTCCCAGGGCATGTGCTGTGGCACTGGGGGCAGGAGAACTTCATGCCCAGTATTGGACAGGCTCCGCCGACTCCCAGCACCCACACATGAATTTGGGGGATGTTTTCACCACATCCTGGTCACCTGCCACCTGCTCTCATCATGGCACTCACTTATGTACAGGACACAGTAGCCTCTGAGCCCATGAGAAGGGCCATCCTGTGCAACCGCCTTCTCCAGTCAAAAAATTGCTACTGTGATCCCAGGTCATCTGCCCTTGTGACCTCTTTTTAAGAAAGGGGGTCCTTAGAATGTGCTCCAAGTCTGGGACCCTCTTTATGCATCCCTGGAATGTCAGTCAGCCCATCAGGAACCTGATGCTGGGGACACCCACTGACAACAGAAATCAGGAGTTCTCCCCAATTCTTCTGAGCTGTTTTGGAGAACATGACAAGCTACAGTGTATAGAAGGAAAATCAACATCCCAGCTGCCTTTCTGGATCCAAAGAGGCACCAAAGAGGCAGGACGATGCCCTTCCTGGGTTCCACAGCAAGCCCTGCCTCTGTGGGCCTTCAGAGGCCCTGGGGACCAGTCCTCATGCATGGGCCTTCCCATCGTCCAATCTCTTCACCCAGCCTTTGAGCAGATACCCTTCCAGCTGGCTTCTTTCCCTCTGCAGTCAGACCTCTTCCTACACTGACCTATTTTGTCCTCTGTGCCTTTTTCAAACTCACAAGTCTCTGCTGGCACTACCTGACCTGCCTGTGCCCAACAATACCTGGTTTCACTTCAGACCCAATGACATCTAGACCTAAACAAAGGATTGCCTCTCTTTCTTGCTCCCCAAGGAGAGCATGCCTCACGTCCAGGACATGCCTGGGTCTAGCCATTGAATGCCAAGGACGCTGTAGGAGGGCTGGCAGGAGGCACTGGCACAGAGTGGACATGTTCTCAGGGATGTCCACGGGTCGGCCAATCCTCGCCCGCCAAAGACAGACTCCTCTCCTCTCTCTCTTCAATACATGATTTACTCAAGAACAGTCACTGAGTGCCTAAGGTGCATTCACTGCTATTCCGGGTGACCTGCAGGGACACTTCATGAGAATGTCACGGTCTTCCTCAGAGAATCTCTGAGGCACGAACCCTCACTTGTCTGAGTAGAGAAATGAAAAAACAAAACAACTGGGCGGGAAAATGTGTAAATCACAGGCTGGTCTTGCTTTGCCCTGTAGAGCATGCCTCACAGAATGGTACCTCCAGGTATAACCTGCCCAGCAATCCTAATAACCATAGGAAAAGTTGTCATTTTTCAATGGCCATTACAAATTTTTATAACAACATTAAAAACTCTGTTAGAAACATACCATACATGCAAATAAATAAAGTTTTAAAATCACTACTTAGCACCCTGTGATTTTAAATATTTGAGAATTAAAAACTGACATGCGCTTTGCAAACTATTTCCTGAGTAGTTTAAACATGGCTTGCGGGTCTTCTGCTCATACAACTTTCCACACAGAGTGAGAGTTTTTTCCATGCCCTGGTCAACTGTCACATTCTTTCTAGGTTTGGATAAGCTTCCAAGGTCCCATTCCTTCCTGCTGCCTACGTGGGCACATGTCTCTGGGAGAGTTCCTTTAGTGTGAAGCTCTTTGGCCTCATGGCTTACCCTGGGACCTCTCCATCCTTTTTTTTGGTCACAACCATGTTGCTCATTTACACTTCTCTGGGAGCTGGCCGTTGTGAACCAGAAGCTGGGTTCTGAGTCACGATGATGAGTAAAAGTAATTCCTCATGTTTGGCAGAATTTAAGAAATTATGGAAGCATTTCACTTTCCAAGTCTCATTACTTCTCTCTCCAGACAAGGGACCTTGGCCGGGGCCATCAACTGACTACCTTCTCCATGTGCAGTAACTGAGGCCTGAATCAGTCGCCTGCACTCGTATCTCTGAGTGAGTCATGGGACGGTGACAAAAGAACAAGGCCCTGGTTCCTGATGTACGGCTCCCATGGCCATCACCTGGGCCAGCCTGATGGGAGTATGCCTAGAGAAGTCACCAGTGAATGGAAACATGCCACTCTCTGTGTGGCAGCGGTGGACACAATCAGGGTCATGGGCAGAGAGCAGGAGTACCCATTTAGGTGACAATCACCTGCCACAATCCAGGTGCTCAGCAGGTCTGTGCTCAGCCATGGTGTAGGGACCCAGTCAGGTCTTCAGGAGGATAGGGTAGGTGATGGTTTGATATTCTCAGGGAGCACTAGGAATGACCTGAGAGTATGTAAATTTACTGATGGGGTGCCACCCACAAGATCTGGGTAGCAGTTGTGCATGGAGGCCCCTCCAACAGCTGAGGTAGAGGGAAAGAAAGGGGTGGGGGACCCAGCTCAGCGCTGGGGCCACAGGAGGCATAGCTCCAGGGTGTCTCCCTCTTGGCCTGAGCTCCGCTATGCCCCGCCGCCTCATCCTCTGCACAGGTGGATCATACTAAGGAGGGCACCTTCCGGCAGCCCAGGGCTGACAATTCTCCGAGCCCAAACTACTCTGGAGTCATGGCCTTGATCTCTCCTCTCAGGGTCCTGTGACCAGTATGTCCTTAAATAGCCACTCTCAATGTGGCTGAGACACTAGTAACACGAGGGGTTACCACCAGGTGACCTTAGTACCAGCAGCATCTGTGTGAGGCCTGATACTCCCAATGCATGAGGGCGAGGTCTCTCCATCCCCATTCTGTAGCTCCCAGGCCTCCCTGACCTCCTTGGGCTGTAGCCAGGGGACAGGTGGTGCACTACTGTTACTTTGTTTCAAGAACCATCCCTTACCCTCAGTGGTGCAAGCTCAGGGGAAGAGACCAAAACTTACCTGTCACCAAACACCAGTTAAGTCAGTCTGTGGGCTCTCATGCCAGCCCTGCTCCGAGCAGAGTTGCTGAACAAGGGGTCCCTAACACACTACAGCTTCTTGTCTCACGCTCGCTCTCTTTTACCCCATGAAAACACAGGAGAACAAATGAGTTTTGGAGGACATGACCTGATAATACAACGGCTGCTCCTGTTTCTGCTCCCCCAGGAGGAGCCTGAGGATGCAGATCCCACCTCTTTCCCTAATGATGAGAATGGAAGAGGTGCAGGGCTTCTCTAGACACTCAAGGAGGCTCCCGTAACCAGCACACCTGAAGATGTCTTCCTTCCATGCTGGCTCAGCTCAGAATGGCCTCACGCCCGCCAGTACTTGGTTGCCCTGGTGGCCCATGGTCTCAGTCACCTGTGTCAACCCAGGTCAGAGTAAGAACCAAATGGTCCCCAAATAAGGAAACACCATGTTAACGCATGTACGTAGGAAGCCATGGGCTCCTGGGAAAATCTTCTAGAACACCGTGGAGGAATCTGAAAACTGGAGATGTGCCCTCGCTGGTTGGGCATCGTCCTACTAGTGGAAGGGCACAGGGTCGGGGCACGTACAGGAGTCAACAGTATTTCTCTCCTGTCTCTCCCCCACTCCTCTCTCTCTGTCAAATGGATGAAAAGAAAAGAAACCCAGATTACTTGAGAAGGTGGCGGCTGGCAGGACAGAGGGGAAAAGGTGATGTGAGTGAAAGGGGAAAGGAGAGTGTGTGGATGTGTGTGTGTGTGTGTGTGTGTGTGTGTGTGTGTGCGTGTGTCTGTGTGTGAGTCAGGGACAGTTAAATATGGCAGGAGTATCAGAGCCTGGCAGAACCAGTTCTCCTGGACAGGGAGCACCTACCACCTCCGTGGACATTCCACACCATCTGGAAGTGAGGAGCAGCCTCTTGTAGGAACTCATAAACACCACTGCCAACACAGGCCTTAAACACTGCCCGCAACCTGGCAGCCATGCCAGCCCAAATCCTGCTGCCCCACCCAAAGACCAGTAGACCCTAGGACCTCCACCTCCAAAGGTACTGGCCTCCCAGAACAGTATGTGAGACATCGCCCCACCCCAGCAGCAGATATCTGGACACCACAGTTGCGCTTTGCCTGAGCGCAGGCCTTCTGAGCCCACCCTCCACAGGCCTCTTCTGGGTGCTGCTGAGAGCACCTGCTGGGCACACTCTTAGCCAAACAAGGGCGCACTGCTCCAGCAGTAGAAATTCTAAATTCCCTCTCCCTGGATACCTGCCCACAGACACCTCAGTCGTGCGGCTTCAGAGCCAGGGCCTTTCAGTTTGCGTCAGTGCGCCGCACTGACAAATGTACCTCAGTTGCCCCTGTTAGCCGCCACTGGACGTGCATATCCAACCACGGACACCGCAGCAAAAACTGAGTCTTCCCACCCAACAGCTGCAGAACTCTGGACACCACAGTTGCACCTTTCCAGTGTCCAGGCCTCCTGAGCCCAACCACCCCAACAGACATTTCCTGGGTGACTCTGTGAGCCCCTGCTGGGCACGCACAATTTCAACCAAGACCACAAGGCAGCAAAAACTGGGATATACCCCTTCCTATAGCTGACTTCTGGACACCGCAGTTGCGTCTTTTCAGCACACAGGGCTACTGAGACTGCTGCCCCTAACGGCAGCTCCTGATGCCACTTCGAGCCCCAGCTGGGCGTGCTCATATCCAAACAAGGCTGCACAGCCCCAGCAGTAGAAATGTGGACTTCCCCCATCCCGACTGCCAAACAACATACACCATGGTCGCATGGTTTTAGCACGCAGGCCCCCTGAGGCCACTGCACCAGCAGGTAACTCTCAGGGCCTCTGTGACCTGCCACTGAGCACACTAGTATCCAACCAAGTGCTGAATGGCCCAGCAGAAGATAGTCGGACTTCCTCCTTTCCATCTGCAGACCTCTGGTCACTGCATTGCACTGATCCAGCACGCAAGTCCCCTGAGCCTGCTGCAAGGCACAACATGCTGGCATCCAGTCCCCACAGTAGCGCTGCTCCAGCACAAGGGCCCCCTGAGCCCACTGCCCCAGTAGACGATACTTGGGTACCTTTGTAAGCAGGCACTGGGCATCCAATTCCAATTATGGATGCTCATCCCCCAAAGCAGAAAATGGGACTTCTCCCTACACGGGCCAGAGGCACAGCACAATCACTCTGATCCAGTGTGTAGGCCCCACAAGCACACACCACTTGCAGACAGCTCCTGGTGCTATCACTGGGCATATGCCTTTCCAACTGAGGGTGCATGGCTCCCTCAGTAGGATGCAGGGCACCACCCCTCCCCCCCACACACCCCGGGTTACCTACCTCTGGACAGTCTGCTGCTGGATCCTAAACCCCTTTGTGATTCAGAGGGAAATCACACTGGCCAGAATCCCACTGCCTCAACCACAAACTACGAGATACCCGCCTCCGCACACTCATAGGCCTGGGACCTCATAGTGAGTTTCAGAGTAATGCTAATCCAGCGACGGTCACACCACACCAGCTAAAGTCACAGTTCCTGAGCCGCAGGCCCCAAGACTCCTTAATCCCAGGCAATGGTCTTTGGGAACAAACAGTGAGCACATACCAGTGAGACCTCAGAAAACCTTTTCCACCAGAGCCGGAACAATAATCACATCCAAAACACCTTGCAAAACAATGCTGGGGTCAGTCACATTGCTAACCCGTGATAACACTTCATCCACAAATAAGACACTAACAGTCAAGACCCAACTACCTCAAGAGAACCCAAATAGCTCAAGTAGGGAGCTCCACTAGATGACCTATCCCAGAAGACCTGAGAGATCACACCATTAGAAACACCCCCAAAAGAACCTGCGTAGCAAAGCAGTTGAATCTAGCTCGCAGATACAATACCAATATTACAACAAAACATAGGGAGACAGAAAAGCAATCCCCAAAGGAATGAATAAAGTGAAAACTACGGAAAAGGAGTTAAATGAAATGGAGGCAACTAACGTGTCAGATGAAGAAAGTTTAAAATGCAAGAGGAGTGCCTATGGGAGCTTTGTGACAACACCCAACAAAACAACATCTGCATCATAGGCATATCAGAAGGAGAAGAAGTGAAGCAAGGAATAGAAAACATGTTGGAAGAGATAATGACAAAAACTTCACGGATATTGGCCAGAAAATAACTATGCAAGTGCAAGAACCACACAGGGTCCCAAACAAGATGAACCCAAAAAGACCAACACTAAGACCCATCATAATTAAACATCAATGCCAAACTAAGAATCATAAAGGCCATTAGAGAGAGACAGAGAAAGTTACCTACAAGGGATCTCCCATTAGAATATCAACTGATTTCTCAACAGAAACACACCAGGCCAGAAGGGGATGGAATAAAATATACAAAGTGATGTGAAACAAGGGACTGAATACATACCCAGCAAGTCTACCATTCAAAATTGAAGATGGAATCTGGACATTCACAGACAAAAAAGGGCTAAGAGAGTTTATTAACACCAAGCCAGCAATGCAAGAAATGCTAAAAGGACTGCTGTAAAAAGAAGAAACAAAGGCAAGATGAAACAAATATATAAGAATAAAAATGATGACAAACAAGTACATATCAATAACAACATTAAATGCAAAGGGATTAAATGCTTCAATCAAAAGACATAAGGTAGGTGAATGGATAAGAAAACATGATCCATATATTTGGAGTCTGTAAGAGACCCACCTCAGAGCTAAGGATTCACACAGACTGATAGTGAAGGGATGGAAAATAAAAGTGTTTCAGGTAAATGGAAATGAGAAAGAAGCTGGGATGGCAATACTTATATCTGACAAAATAGAACTCAAAGTGAAGGCCATAACAAGAGACAAGGAAGGCCACTACATAATACTAAAGGGGGAAATTCAACAAGAAGATATAACTCTGATAAACATATATGCACCCAATACAGAAGCACCCAAATACATAAAATACACACTTCTGGAAGGTATTAAGGGACAGATAGCAATATAGTCATAGTTGGGGATTTTAATACCCCATTGACACCACTGGATAAATCCTCTAAACAAAAAAAACTCCAAAGAAACAGCAATCCTAAATGACTCTCCAGTTCAGATGGACTTGACACCTTCAGAACATTTCATCCCAAAGCTACTGGATATACATTCTTCTCCAGTGCACATGGGATCTTTTCAAACACAGACTACAGATTAGGACACGCAACATCTCTTCAAATTCAAGAGCATAGAAATCATAATAAGCATCTTCTCAGGTCACAATGGCATAAAACTAGAAATCCACTGCAATAAAAACAATGAAAAAATCAAACACTTGGAGGCTAAATAGCATGCTATTAAACAATGGTTGGGTTATCAAAGAGATCAAAGAAGAAATGAAAAGCATCCTGGAAACAAGTGACAATTAAAACACACAATCCTAAAATCTATGGGATACAATGAAAGCAGCCCTGAGAGGCAAGTTCATAGCTCTACAGGCCTACCTCCAAAAACAAAAAAAAAATGGTAATGAAGTATCTAACCTTGCAACTTAATCAATTAGAAAGAAAGCAACAAGAAATGCCCAAAGTACTCAGAAGGTAGTAGATAATAAAGATCAGAGCAGAAAGGAACAACAAAGAGACCAAAAAAATATAAAATATCAATGAAACCAGGAGCTGGTTCTTTGAAAGGATACCAACAATCATGAACTGCTAGCCAGGCTCAACAAAAACAAAAAGAGATGACCCAAATAAACAAAATTATAAATGAAAGAGGTGAAGTAACAAATGACCCCACAGATATACAAAGGATTGTAAAAAATTACAACAAACAACTCTACTCCAACAAACTGGACAACCTGTGTAGCTGGACATTTGTAAACAAGGATCTGATGTCCTGCCAAGAAGAAGCGAATGTTCTATCAGGAGCACAGCGAGAACTGCAAGCGAGTCACGCTGGGTCAACATTACACACAATCTTGAGTTCCAAGAACATTTACGTCCCTGAGAAAGGCTCAGATTAAATAGTTGTAGGTGTAAAACAGAAAGGGAGGGCACAGCTGCAAGTTGTCTTCAATATGCTATAGTAATCCTATATAATAAAAGGCTAATATGCAAATAGACAAGAAGCAGAACGACCGATTGCTATGCTATTCACTGACCACCAGGGGGCAGAAACCCAATTCAGGAGCTTCCCCTGGTGGTCAGTGCGCTTCCACAGGGGGAATGCCACTCAGCCAGAAGCCCTGAGCCCGGCTCATTGCTGCCAAGTGCAGCGGTGGTGGCAGGAGCCTCTCACATGGGGAGTGGGCCTAACCCATCAGTTGGACATCCACTCAGGGCTCCTGGACTGCGAGAGGGCACAGGCCAGGCTGAGGACTTCCCCCGCTAAGTGCACGAATTTCGTGCACCGTGCCTCTAGTAATATAGAACAAAACAAGATTTATTTTTTTATTTTATTTTTTATTGATTTTTTACAGAGAGGAAGGGAGAGAGATAGATCGATGAGAGAGAAACATCGATTAGCTGCCTCCTGCACATTCCCTATTGGGGATGTGCCCGCAACCAGGGCACATGCCCTTGACCGGAATCTAACCTGGGACTCTTGGGTCCGCAGGCTGAAGCTCTATCCACTGAGCCAAACCAGTCAGGGCACAAAACAAGATTTAATTGATTCACTGCTGACACATGACCTTGTACCAAACCCCAATAAAAACGATGGTGAGAGTGCAAGGTTTGCTGCATGCCTGAGCGAGCTGTAGCCCTCTGTCTGGCGTCAATCATCCTGAGTGCTCATCTTACCTCTGCGTCTTTGGTTCAGTAAACATCCCTCAACTCTTGGCGCCCAAATAGGGACCTTAAGGTAAGTACTGGGAACGCACAGGACTGAAAGGCAAAAAGTCTGCAATGGTATACGCAAAACTTTCGGCAAGCCAGGCAGCGCATTGGGGAACTCCCCAACGGCAGAGAGTCAATATATGACTCTGCTGCGTTCAGTGCTTAAAAGCACTGGGGTTAGTGTGTCTCAAGACACTTTTAGGAAATTAGCTAGAGAAATAAAAAGGCATTGTTATTGGTTTGAGCTGACAGGCAGAAATCAGTTAAATCTAAAGGTTCATGCGCTACATCACGCTCATCAGAATGGAGATCCTATAGGACAGGAAGTTTGGTCCTTGTGTACTTTGATTACTATGGCTCTTAAATCTTTGCAGTCAAAAGCAGATTATAAGGCTACTCCAATTAAAGTTACTAGCTCTCGTTCTTACTCTGCTTGTGAAACTGATAAAGACATGCCTTCTTTGCCTCCTGGAAATAATACGGACCAAAAAAGGAAAGATTTTGAACGGAAGTTGAAGGGATATGAAGATATAGAAGAGACTGATAAAGAGGACATCCAGGATTTGTCAGAAAGTGAAACTAGTAGCACTGATTCAAGTGGTAGCGAACAAACGAGATTAAAAAAGAAAATCAAAACAAGGGATGACAAACAAGAGTTCTTAAAAGATTTGCTGACTCATACGAAGGCTTTAATATGTGGTATCCCACCGCCTCATGTTAAACCCACTAATAAGTTACAGGAATTAATCAAAAATGCTTTTCCAGTTCAACAGCCACTGTCAGAGGAGCCCGGAGTAACTCCCTCGGCTCCTCTTCCAGACCCACCACATTATTCCACAGGGGCACATAGGCAATTCCAGCTGCCCTTGCCTACTGAAATAAACAAAATATTATTTGATTCAGAACCTGGAGATGAGATTGTTTCTCCCACATGGAGAGAAGAGATAATGATTTCCTTGCATTTCTGATACAGCGGCAGCCAATGCCACAGGATCTGCAATAATATCCCCAATATCCAAATGGTTATGCTAATGTGGCTCATAGTCCTCAGTCCTCATGAGTTTAAACCTCTCAAAAGCTTAAAAGAGGCAATTAATTCTTATGGCATGCATTCCCCGTTTGTGACGGGATTACTTACTAGTTATGCCTCAGAATTTTTGCTAATTCCCCTCGATTTGGAAGCTTTGACCTAAACTGTACTGGATCCAGGAATATATTTACAATTTAAAACATGGTGGAGAGAGGAAGCTGACGTTATGGCTAGAGAAAATGCAGCAAAACAGCCTCCAGGACAAACATTTCAGGAATTAACTGGGTCTGGACAGGATGGGCGATTGCAAGCACAGGCACCTTTTTCAGATTTGCATATCACTCAGATAAATTATGTTGTTTAAGAGCTTGGCAGAGAGTGGATACACCTGGAAAGGCATCTTCTGCTTTTACTAAAATTACTCAACAAGCAGGGGAGCCTTACACTGACTTTCTGTCAAGATTAACAATAGCAGCTGAAACCGGTTTGGCTCAGTGGATAGAGCGTCGGCCTGCGGACTGAAAGGTCCCAAGTTCGATTCCGGTCAAGGGCATGTACCAGGGTTGCGGGCACATCCCCAGTAGATGTGCAGGAGGCAGCTGATCGATGTTTCTCTCTCATCAATGTTTCTAGCACTCTATCCCTCTCCCTCCCTCTCTGTAAAAAATCAATAAAATATATTTTTTAAAAAAAGATTAACAATTGCAATTAGAAAGGCTCTCTCTCAGGAAGAGTCATGAAGATTATTTCTTCACTATTTCTTTACAACCTCAAGACTATGAGAAATCTGCATTTACTGTCCCGGCTTTAAATCAAGCTCAACCCACTCAACGGTATCAATAGAAAGTCTTACCACAAGAAATGTTCAACAGTCCTACTATATGAAAGGCATATGTGCATCAGCCTTTAGAAATAGTCAAAAAAAGATTTCCTAATACTCTAATTTATCATTATATACATGATATTTTAATAGCTTCTGAAATTCAATCACAATTACAGGAGATTTACCAATACCTCCTTGAAAAATTCTAAGACTATAGATTAGAAGTAGCCCCAGAAAAGAAACAATGGCAGGAGCCATGGAAATATCTTGGGCAAAAATTAACAGATGTCTCCATTATTCCACAGAAGGTTCAAATTAGAAGAGGCAGTTTAGAGACTCTAAACGATTTTCAAAAGTTATTAGGAGACATTAATTAGTTGAGACCCAGTCTTGATATACCTACTTATCAATTGACTAATTTATTTCAAATCCTAAAGGGGCCACCTGAATTAAATAGCCCACATGTTTTAATCCCTGATGCAGAAAAATAATTAACTTGGATAGAACAGCATATACAACAAACACAATTAAATAGACTTCTCTCCATAGACAATTTTAAATTATTAGTTTCCACACTGAGCATTCTCATACAGGGTTACTTCTTCAAGATAGTAATGTTATTGAATAGATTTTCTTGCCTCATAAATCACAGCAAAATAAAACAGACTTATATTCAAACAATTTGCCAAATTATTTACAAGGGGAGATTAAGATTAAGACCATTATGTGGTTTAGATCCAGAAGAAATTATAGTACCTTTTACTGTCAAAAAAATTCAAAAATTGTTTCGAATATGTGATAACTAGCAAACTGCTTGTGCTCATTTTTTAGAGAAAATACATAAACATTATCCTACAAATAAAAGGTGACAATTTCTTAAGAAAACTGAATGAATATGGCCTCATCATATTATAGCTAATGAACCAATTCAAGGCCCCACTGTTTATACCAATGCAAACAAGCTAGGAATAGCTGGTTTTCATTTTCAACAGCTAACAAAGGTAATTCAGTCTCCATACACTTCAGTACAATGCACAGAACTATTTGCCATTGTTTTATTACTACAACATTTTCCTCAAGCTGTAAATATTGTCACTGATTCTCAATATGCAGTAATTACTCACTTACTAAAAGCTTTTGCAGTAATGGAAATACTTCAAAATATTAACACTGATAATGGTTCTGCATATCTATCTACAAAATGTCAAACATTTTTTTTCAATTTCATCATATCACTCACGTCACTGGCATCCCTTGTAACAATACAGGACCAGCTATTATTGAAAGACAAAATCACACCTTAAAGGAAATGATCAAAAAACAAAAACAGGGAGAATCCCCTACATGAAGACTATTAACAGCTCTATTTACTTTAATTTTTTTAAATCAAGATGAGACTGACAGTACTGCTGCTCAGCGACACTGGGTAAAGGATGTTTCACAAGAATTCAATCAACCTGTGTTTTATCATAATGAGTCCTCTCAGTCATGGGATCCTGCATGGGTCCTACGATGGGGGCGAGGATATGCTTATATTTCCACAGGTAAAGAAAAGTTCTGGGTTCCTGAGAGGCGTCTTCAGCGGAGACATGGGAACCAAAAGGAAGTTCTACTTAAGTGCCCTGACTAAGGATTTCTCAGAGATGACCTTGATGGGGTCTCCTACCCGCAAAGCTCTAAGTTCAACGCAACATTCATCTGTACCAACCTGGGGTCAGGTGAAGAATCTTCCGAAAGAGGGAGAACAACTGGTTTGGCATCATGGTAAAGAAGTGACGCCATCGACTTTGTTCCTTGCTATACTTGCACTAATAACCACTCAGGTAAATGCTAAGAATCATATATACTGGGCTTACAGTCCTAATCCCCCACCGAATAGAGGTGATTCTTGGTTGGATTCAAAGGTTCGAATTTATGTTAATGACTCAAATTGGTTACCCGGACCTTATGATGATCGAGGTCCATTAAAACCAGAAGAGGAAGGTAGAGTCATAGAAAATCATACCACTGGAACTCAGCGAGTGCCAATATGCTTAGGTCAAGGAGACCATTGTTCAACAATACAGGCACAAGCCCTGCTGAACATTTTGAAAACACTATTACCGCAACAAAAAACAGGCATTTGATTCTTCTGAGTGCCCATGGGTTTAAAAATGTTAGTTGGGATAACAACAGTACACCTCCATTACTTCCACCATGTCATGTTCCTATGTTTACACACTTGTCTGATTGAGTCCATTGGGAATCCTGTAGAGGAGAGACAGTTTGGGTTTTATCTAATACTTCCTATGGAAGCATCACTGATTGGAGCCCTTCAGGTTCTGCCCCTTCCAAAGCCAATGGAGCTGATCTACGATGGCATAGAGGAGAGAACAAGTCCATATCCACGCAAGCGAATGTAAGCATCGTATGGCATGATGGAGGATTTGCTCCCCCAACACCTCATCAAGAAGGACATCCTGCTGAATCTGACTTATGGAAACTGGGGTCTGCCTTACACTCTTTGAAAGCATATATTTGCATAAAATAAGCAAATCTATAAAAATAACTCTGGGATATACACCTTACAATTTTATGCTAACAAAACTGCCTTTGCACAAGCCTGTGTTCGATTACCATTTTTATTAATGATAGATGATCAAATTGTAAGTCTGCAGAGAAAATTCATATGAAATATAACTAGAATTATTCATCAATTTGCATTACTCCTGTACCTTAGAATGAAAGTCTGTTTCCATGGGAAAAGGTTAAAAAACATATGTTCAATCATAAAAATCTAACAAAAGAAATTCTAAATTTACAATCTCATATACAAAAAATATTTCAAAAGAAATTGCATAAATTAACTGGGAAAAAAGTGTTAAAAATATGGTTAAGGAATTGCAACAATTAAATCCTATACCCCATTTACAAGCTACTTTAGGAGCTCCTGCTGGAATACTATTATTGATACTCTATCTCTGTATCATTTTATATTTAGTCTTCCAAGGACTCGGGAAAACCAAGCAACTAATTGCAACTAATTAGGAGAAAAACAGCTCTGTTTTCACTGATGCTCCATCAAATGAAGCAAGAAAAAAAAAGGGGGGTTTGTAGCAGGACATTTGTAAACAAGGATCTGAAGTCCTGCCAAGAAGAAGTGAATGTTCTATCAGGAGCACAGCGTGACTTTCAAGCGAGTCACGCTGGGTCAACACTGCACACAATCTTGAGTTCCAGGAACATTTTCCTCCATGAGAAAGGCTAGGATTAAATAGTCATGGGTGTAGAACAGAAAGGGAGGGCACAGCTGCAAGTTGTCCTCAATAAGCTATTGTAATAATATAGAACAAAACAAGATTTAATTGATTAACTGCTGATTCACTAACCTTGTACCAAACCTCAATAAAAGCAATGGTGAGAGTGCAGAGTTTGCTACATGCATAAGCGAGCTGTAGCCCTCTGTCTGGCATCAATCATCCTCTATGGCCGTCTTACCTCTGAGTCTTTGGTTCATTAAACATCCCTCATCAATCTGGACAAAATAGACATATTCCTAGAAAAATACAAGTTTCCAATACAAAATCAGGAAAAAGCAAACAACGTGAACAAGCCAAAAACTAGTGAGAAAATTGAAACAGTAATCAAAAAGCTTTCAGAAAACAAAAGCCCTGGACCAGATGGCTTCACAGGGGAGTTTTACCAAACATTCAAAGAAGAAATAAAACCAATTCTTCTCACACTCTTTCGAAAAATTCAGGAGGAAGGCACGCTTCCAAGCTCTTTTTATGAAGCCAGCATTACCCTAATTCGAAAACCAGGAAAAGACAACACAAAGAAAGAGACTTACAAGCCAATATTCCAGTTGAACAGTGATGATGCAATCCTCAACTAAATTCTAGCAAACTGGATCCAGCATTACATTAGAAAGATCATACACCAAGAACAAGTGGGATTTATCCCAGGGATGCAAGGCTGGTACAATATCCTCAAATCAATAAGCATGATACATCACATAAAAAAAAATGAGAGACAAAAAAAAAAACACAATCATATCATTTGGTGCAGAAAAGGCATTTGACCAAGTGCAACAGCCTTTTCTGATAAAAACACTCAGCAAAGTGGGAATAGAAGGATCATCCCTCCCCATATAAAAGCCTTATATTAAAAGCCTACAGCCAACATCATACTCAATGGGCAAAAACTAAATCCATTTCCCTCAAGAACAGGAACAAGACAGGGATGCTCGCTTACACCACTTCTCTACAAAATGGTACTGGAAATGCTAGCCACAGTGATCACACAAGAAAAGGAAATAAATGGCTCCCAAATTGGAAAATAACAAATAAATTGTCATGATTTGCAGATGACATGATACTGCACATAGAAAACCCCAAAAACTCCTTCAAAAAATTAGTAAACTTAATAAATGAATTCGGCAACGTAACAGAGTAAAAAGTTAACACCAAGAAATGTATGGTATTTTATACACCAATAGTGAACTTACACAAAGAGAGTTTGAAAAACAATCCCATTTATCATCCCACCAAAATAATTAAGATACCTATGAATAAACTTCGTTACAAAGGTAAAAGACCTCTACTCAGAAACTGCAAGACGTTGAAAAAGAGATAGAGGAAGACAAAACTGATTAAAGAACATGCCATGTTAATGCTTGGTAGAATCAACATCATGAAAATTGCTGTACTACCCAAAACGAACTATCGATTCAATACACTCCACGTTAAAATACCAACAGCATATTTCACAGACCTAGAATGAACTCTCCAAAAATCCATCTGTAATAAAAATAAAATGACCCTGAACCTGAACAGGTTTGGCTCAGTGGATAGAGCGTCGGCCTCCAGACTGAAAAGTGCCAGGTTCAATTCTGATCAAGGGCATATACCTTGGTTGGGGGAACATCCCCAGTAGAGGGTGTGCAGGAGGCAGCTGATCCATGTTTCTGTCTCATCAATGTTTCTAACTCTCTATCCCTCTCCTTTACTCTCTATTAAAAACCAATAAAATATATTTAAGAAACAAACAAACCTCAAATAGCTGCAGCGATCCTGAGAAAGAAGAACAAAGTAGGAGGGATCTCAGAACCAGATATCAAGCTGTTTTACAAAGCCACTGTTCTCAAAACTGCCTGACACTGGCACAAGAATAGACGTATAGACCAATGGAATAGAATAGAGAACGAAGAAATCAATCGAAACCACTAGCTCAATTAATATTGATAAAGGAAGCAAAAACATACAATGGAGACAAAACAGTCTCTTCAATAAATGGTGCTGGGAAATTTGGTCAGATACGTGCAGAAAATGAAACTAGGCCACCAACTGGCACCATACACAAAAAACAAACTCAAAATGGATAAAGGACTTAAAGATAAGACAGGAAACTAAAAATATTAGAAGAAACCACAGGCAGCAGAGTCTCAGACATATGCTGAAGCAATATCTTCACCGAACCAGCTCCTGGGACAATGGAAAATAAAGTTAAAATAAACAAATGGGATGGCATCAAAATAAAAAGCATCTTCATAGCAAAATAAACCATCAACAAGACAACAAAGCCCACTGCATGGGAGAACATATTTGCCAATGTTCTCTCTGATAAGGGTTTCATCTCCAACATTTACAGGGAACGCATACAATTTAACAAAAGGAAGATAAACAACGCAATCACAGAAATGGGCAATGGAACTAAAAAGATACTTTTCCAGAGAGGACTAAAGGAAGGCCAAGAGACACATGCTCAGAGTCACTAATCATCTGAGAGATGCAAATGAAAAGGACAATGAGATACCACCCCACAGCTGTCAGAATGGCTTATCATCAACAAATCAACAAAGGGCTAGTGCTGGTGAGGATGGAGAGAAAAAGGAACCCTCCTTCACTGCTGGTGGTAATGCAGACTGGTGCAGCCACTATGGAAAACAGTATGGAGTTTCCTCAAAAAACTAAAAACGGACTCCCATTTGACCCAGTGATCCCACTTCTAGGAATATACCCCAGGAACCTAGAATTACCAATCAGAAAGGATACATGCACCTCTATTTCACTGCAGCACAATTTACAATAGCTAAGATTTGGAAACAGCCTAAGTGCTGGTCAGCAGATGAGTGGGTTAAAAAGCCGTGGTACATCTACACACTGGCATAGTATGCTGCCGCAAAAAGGAAGAAACACTGACAATGTGCAACAGCATAGATGGAGCTGGAGAGCATTATGCTAAGCAAAGCCAGTCAGTCAGTCTGAGAAAGATAAATATCACATGACCTCACTCATCTGTGAATTATAATGAACAACATAAACTGATGAACAAAAACAGATCCAGGATTCTGAAGATGGCGGCGATATAGGCAGACGCGTCCCAGGTCGTGTCCCGGAGCAAATGGAGTGAGCAGCTGAAACTAATAACACCCACCCTAATTGGCGAAATTGCTCAGCTGGTGAGACCGTTTGCAGCTGGGAAGGGCAGAACTCCCCTGGAAAGGTAAAAAAAACCAGGGATTTGGGCAGGAAAGTTTGCCAGACCTCTGAGCCCAGAGGGTCGGATCGAGACTGCGTGGCAGACAGCCGTGTCCCTTGGGACAGGCATAGCCCCTGACTGGGGAAAGGAGATCCGCGGGATTCCTGGTGCCATCGGGGGATTTGAGAGCTGGGTTCTGTGATCACAGAGGACTGAGCCTAAAGGGGGCAGCCTGAAGAGCTGACCAGACCATACAGTGCCGGTAAGAGAAGAGCTTACAGAAACCAAGCATTTCCCGTTTCCGTGGCCGGCGTTTGTTTGTTTTCACTGAATCCTGTTCATAAGATATTTTGGATACAGACACACACCTGTGCTGAAGAGAGGGAGAGGGTGCGGAGGAGTGGAATCTGCGGAGAGACGGAGGAGAGAAGGGGGGCCGGGAGAGGTGGCAGCGAATTTAGCGCTGAGACACCCCTGAGCACAGGACTGGGGCATCCATTCTCTCCGGAGAGTGAGACTCCTCCCCCCAGTCCCCAGGCAAGAAGCACAGCCACACCCAGATGCCACCCTGAATGAGATCAAGGATTAAAATAATCTGATCAATTCCTGGGAGTTGACAGGGTCTGGCCTATAGAGGGATTTTCAATCCCAGCAACAACACAGAGCGGGTAACTATTAGGGAACCAGCTCTGTATAGTTGACCTCTCCAAATCAGTTTTAAATGCGATAAGAAGCCGTATAGCCTCAGAGGACAACCCCAGAACACTGCCACCCTGAGGCTGAGCCACAAACTGACTCTTTGCTAAACACAAAATAAGGCAGTCTGGGAAACAAATACGACCTGCTTTAAAATAAGGACTGTGGTTTACAACACAGAGGAACAGTGTATCGCAGGGAAACTCAACACTCTCCTGAATACCTGGCAGGACTAAAGGCGAGCCAGACTGAAGAATAGAAGAACCTAAGGACCTTCACTACTGCAATATTTTTTTTTTCTTTTTTCACCTTTTAACTAAGAAAACAATTTTTTTTCTTACATTTTTTCTATTTTTTTCTTTTTTTTCTTTTCTTTTTTTTCCTTCTTTTTCCATCACCTGATTTTACCCTTTTAATTACGACCTTCTTATTTTTAACCAGTATTATTACTGCTACCATTTTACCATTTTTTAAAGGGACTTTTTTTTTTTTTATTTTTGGTTTAGTGTCCTCCATTCTATTTTCATCGTTATATTATTGTTTCTAGTTTGCATCCATCTCCAGGGAGCTGTTGCTGGAATTTGTTGGGATTAGTGGCGGTTCTATAGGGGTAGTTTCCGCATATAAAAATTCTCTTCCCCCTTCCACTTCATTCTCTCTTTTCGCTCTTTTTTTTTTTCTTTTCTTTTCTCGCTTTTATTTTCCACCCTCCTTTTTCCCAATTTCATTTTTGCACTCCTTTTTTTGGTCCCTACTTTTCTTTTCTTTTTTCTATTTTATCTTTTTCTCTTCCTTCTTCCTTATCCCCTAATTCTCTTAATTTGGGTGGTCACCTTTATTTGGGGTTATTAATATTGTGAATATATTTGTGTTTAGTGCCTGGTATGTGGTCCCTTGTTGAGTTGTATTTTGTGCCTTTAAATCAACGCTGCAGATCCAAGCAACAGCAGCCTCCTGAGCACCACCTCCTCTGCTGAGGAACAGGAGCTGTACGTGAAGCCTCCCCCCACCAGCCACAAGAGCCACCACAGCTGTGAACAGCACCCACCAGAGGAGCTGCTGCCAACTGAGGAGCAGCTGCTACTGCAACCACCCGAAGAACAACCACAGACCAAGGAGTCACTGCCACCCAGGGAGCAGCCACTGAACGACTCAATGTCTAGATATGTCAGTGAGATCAAACATGGGTAGAGAAAGAAACCCCCAAAAGAAAGAGAAGGAGGACTCTCCAGAAAAGCAGCTAATACAGAGGCATGCAACATGACAGAAAAAGAATTCAGAATAAGGGTCCTAGAGTGCATAAACTGGATGGAGGAAAAAATCAACAACTTCTACAAGAAGCAAGAAGAAACAGATGGAAAAGTCAACTACCCATGCAAGAAGCAAGAAGAAACAGGTGAAAAAATCAATAACATATGGAAATAACGATAAGAAACAGATGAAAAAATCAACAACTTAAGTAAGACCCAAGAAGACATGATGAGTGATATAGCTGCAATAAAAAACACCATTGAAAGTATCAACAGTAGATTAGGAGAAGCGGAGGACCTAATTAGTGAATTAGAAGACAAGGAAGCAAAACACACCCAAAATGTACTGCAATTGGAGAAAAAAATTAAAAGACAGGAGAATAGCCTAAGGGAGATTTGGGACAACATGAAACGAAACAACATAAGAATAATAGGGGTACCAGAACAACAGGAAGAAGAACAAGGATTAGAAAACCTATTTGAAGAAATAATATCAGAAAACTTCCCTGAGGTGGGGAAGAAAAAAGTCACACAAGCCCAGAGAGTCCCAAACAAGGTGAACCCGAAAAGACCCACAGCAAGACACATCATAATTACCATGGAAAATGTTCAGGACAAAGAGAGAATTTTACAGGCTGCAAGAGAGAGACGGAAAATGACTTACAAGGGATCTCCCATTAGATTATCAAATGATTTCTCAACAGAAACACATCAGGCCAGAAAAGAATGGACGGAAATTTACAAAGTGATGCAAAGCAAAGGACTGAATCCAAAAATACTCTATCCAGCAAGGCTATCATTCAAACTTGAAGGGGAAATAAAAAGCTTCACAGAAAAAAAATGGCTAAGGGAGTTTATCACCACCAAGCCAGCATTGAAAGGAATGCTAAAGGGACTGATATAAAAATAAGAAATAAAAAAACTCAGAAAGAAAACAGCTACACAAAAAAAAGAAATGGCTACAAACAAGTACCTTTCAATAATAACTTTAAACGTAAACGGACTAAATGCTCCAACCAAAAGACATCAAGTGGCGGAATGGGTAAAAAAAAAAAAAACATGAGCCATACATCTGCTGTCTACAAGAAACCCACCTCATTAGAAGGGACTCACACAGACTGAAAGTGAAAGGATGGAAAAATATCTTTCAGGCAAATGCAAAGGAAAAGAAAACTGGGGTACCAATACTTATATTGGACAAAATCGACCTCAAAGTGAAGGCCATAACAAAAGATAAGAAAGTCCACTTCATAATACTAAAGGGATCAATACAACAAGAGGATATAACCCTGGTAAACATATATGCACCCAATGCAGGGACACCCAAATTCATAAAAAAACTCCTAGACGATATCAAAGGAGAGATCGACAACAATACAATCATAGTAGGGGACTTTAATAGACCACTGACAGCACTGGATAAGTCCTCTAGACAAACAATCAGCAAAGATACAGCAATCCTAAATGACTCACTAGATCAGATGGACTTAATTGACATCTTCAGAACACTTCACCCCAAAGCCAGGGAATATACATTCTACTCATGTGCTCATAAGTCATATTCAAAAATAGACCATATATTGGGTCACAAGCAAAGTATCCCCAAATTCAAGATGACTGAAATCATAAAAAGCATCTTCGCAGACCACGATGGCATAATATTAGAAATAAACTACTATAAAAACAACCCAACATACTCAAACACTGGAAGCTGAATAGCATGCTATTAAATATTGATTGGATTACCAATGAGATCAAAGAAGAAATTAAAAACATCCTGGAAACTAATGACAATGAAAACACAACAATCCAAAACCTATGGGACACAATGAAAGCAGTCCTGAGAGGGAAGTTTATAGCTCTACAGGCCTATCTCAAAAAAAAAGAAAAAATGGTAGTAAGTCATATAACTCTACAACTCAAAGAATTAGAAAGAGAGTGACAAGAAAAGTCCAGAGTGAGCAGAAGGAAGGAGATAATAAAGATTAGAGCAGAAATAAATGACATAGAGACCAAAAAAACAATACAGAAAATCAATGAAACCAAGAGCTGGTTCTTTGAAAGGATAAACAAGATTGAAAAACCTCTAGCCACACTCACCAAGAAGCAAAGAGAGAGTACCCAAATAAACGAAATCAGAAACGATAGAGGAGAAATAACAACAGACCCCACAGAAATACAAATGATTGTTAAAAAATACTATGGACAGCTCCACTCCAACAAACTAGACTACCTGGAGGAAATGGAAAAATTCCTAGAAAAATACAACATTCCAAACTCAATCAGGAAGAATCTAAAAATCTCAACAGGCCAATAACTATGGCAGAAATTGAAGCAGTCATCAAAAAGCTTCCAGCAAACAAAATCCCAGGACTGGACGGCTTCACAGGGGAGTTTTACCAAACATTCAAGGAAGAACTAAAACCTATCCTTCTCGAACTACTACAAAAAATTCAAGAGGAAGGAATACTTCCAAGCTCATACTATGAAGCCAGCATCACCCTAATACCAAAACCAGGTAAACACAACACAATGAAAGAGAATTACAAGCCAAAATCCCTCATGAACATAGATGCGAAAATCCTCAACAAAATCTAGCAAATCAGATCCAGTAGTACATCAGAAAGATCATACACCATGACAAAGTAGGATTTATCGCAGGGTTGCAAGGATGGTACAATATGCACAAATCAATAAACGTGATACATCACATAAACAAATTGAAAGAAAAAAAAACCAAATGGTCATATCAATAGATGCAGAAAGAGCATTTGACAAAATTCAACACACATTTTTGATTAAAAACTCTCAGTAAGGCGGGAGTAGAAGGATCATACCTCAACCTAATAAAAGCCATATATGACAGGCCCACTGCCAACATAATACGCAATGGACAAAAACTAACACCATTTCCCCTAAGAACAGGAACAAGACAGGGATGCCCACTCTCACCACTCCTGTTCAACATAGTACTGGAAGTGTTAGCCATTGCAATTAGGCAAGAAGAAGAAATAAAAGGCACCCAAATTGGAAAAGAGGAAGTAAAAGTGTCCTTATTTGCAGACTACATGATATTATACATACAAAACCCTAGAGACTCCATCAAAAAGCTATTAGACTTAATACATGAATTTGGCAATGTAGCAGGATACAAAATTAACCCCAAGAAATCTAAGGCAGTTCAGTACACCAATAGTGAACTTTCAGAAAGAGAGATTATAAAAAAAATCCCGGTTACCATCGCACCAAAAAAATTAAGCTACCTAGGAATAAACTTAACTAAAGAGGTAAAAGACCTCTACTCAGAAAACTACAGGACTTTGAAAAAAGATATAGAGGAAGACATAAACAGATGGAAGAACATACCGTGTTCATTGATTGGTAGAATCAGCATCATTAAAATGTCCATACTACCCAAAGCAATCTATAAATTCTACGCACTTGCCATTAAAATACCAACGGCATACTTCATAGATCTAGAACGAACTCTCCAAAAATTCATCTGGAATAAAAAAAGGACCCCAAATAGCTACAGCAATCCTGAAAAAGAACAAAGTAGGTGGGATCACAATACCAGATATCAAGATGTATTACAAAGCCACTGTTCCCAAAACTGCCTGGTACTGGCACAAGAACAGGCATATAGATCAATGGAATAGAATAGAGAGCCCAGAAATCGGCCCGAACCAATATGCTCAATTAATATTTGACAGAGGAGGCAAGAACATACAATGGAGCCAAGATAGTCTCTTCAATAAATGGTGTTGGGAAAATTTGACTGATATATGCAAGAAAATGAAGTAGATCACCAACTTACACAATACCAAAAATAAACTCAAAATGGATAAAGGACTTAAATGTAAGACAGGAAACCATAAAAATTCTAGAGGAATCCAAAGGCAACAAAATTTCAGACATATGCCGAAGCAATTTCTTCACTGATACAGCTCCTAGGGCACTTGAAACTAAAGAGAAAATGTACAAATGGGACTACATAAAAATAAAAAGCTTCTGCACAGCAAAAGAAACCATCAACAAAACAACGAGAAAACCCACTGTGTGGGAAAACATATTTGCCAATGTCATATCTGATAAGGTCCTAATCTCCAAAATTTATAGGGAACTCATACAACTTAACAAAAGGAAGATAAACAATCCAATCAAAAAATGGGTGAAGGACCTAAATAGACATCTTTCAAAAGAGGACATTCAGAAAGCCAAGAGACATATGAAAACATGCTCAAAGTCACTAATCATCCGAGAGATGCAAATCAAAACAACAATGAGGTACCATCTCACACCTGTCAGACTGGCTATCATCAACAAATCAACAAACAACAGGTGCTGGAGAGGATATGGAGAAAAAGGAACACTTGTGCACTGCTGGTGGGAATGCAGACTGGTGCAGCCACTATGGAAGACAGTATGGAGTTTCCTCAAAAAACTGAAAATGGAACTCCCATTTGACCCTGTGATCCCTCTTTTAGGAATATATCCCAAGAAACCAGAAACACCAATCAGAAAGGATATATGCACCCCTATGTTCATAGCAGCACAATTCACCATAGCTAAGATCTGGAAACAGCCTAAGTGCCCATCAGTAGATGAATGGATTAGAAAACTGTGGTACATCTACAGGATGGAATACTATGCTGCTCTAAAAAGGAAGGAACTCTTACCATTTGCAAAGGCATGGATGGAACTGGAGAGCATTATGCTAAGTGAAATAAGCCCGTCAATGAACGATAAATACCACATGATCTCACTCATTCATGGATAATAGAGACCATTATAAACTTTTGAATAATAATAGAAGCAGAGCTGCCTCAAACAGATTGTCAATCTGCAGCGGGAAGGCTGGGGAGGGGTGGGGGACAGGAGGTAGGGTGTAGGAGGTCAACCAAAGGACTTGTATGAATGCAAATAAGCATAACCAATGGACATAAGACACTGGGGGATAGGGGAGGCTAGGGGACTGTCTAGGGCGGGGCAGGGAAAAATGGACACATATGTAATAACCTTTGTATTACTTTAAGCAATAAAAAAAAAGAAATATAGCTAACAAAACAATTTAAAAAGCCTCAGCCCTCAATTTAGATATTCTAATAAAAATTTAATTAAAAAAAAAAAAACAGATCAAGAGAGAGAGAAGCATGGATCAGACCATCACCCTCAGAGGGAAGGTAGGGGAGGGTGGGGCTAAGGGGGAGAGTTCAACCAAAGGACTTGTATGCATGCCTATAAGCCTAGCCAATGGTTGCAGACACCAGGAGGTGAGAGTGAGGGCATGCTTGCGGGGTGGGGGTGGGGGTGTGGGGGCAGTGGGGGATAAGAACACATATGTAATACCTTCATCAGTAAAAAGAAAGAAATAAAAGGAACCCAGGAACATATCATCAGGTGAGAATTCACACACTCACACTCACGCACACTCAGGCACACACACACTCACACCAGGAGAGGGCTCTGCCACTCTCAGTGGGAATCACCTCTTAAATCCCACCCGACCACTGCTTTCTCACCAGCTGAACCAGAGTACAATGACGAGTGACAGGCCTGGTGCTCTGTGGAAAGCGACCTCTCCCTCCTGGACACTGCCCACTGTCCAGCAGCCACTTTTCTGCGCCCCCTCTGTCCCCCACGCCCTGAGCAGGGCTGGGCTGGCCTGAGAGCCCACAGACTTGAGGAGCCAGATCCCGGGGGAGTTGGCGCCGAGGGCTGTGGGGACGCCCTTGGTCAACTGCAAACTCGGCCAGCTGAGGTCACAGAATAAAGGCCTACGCTGGAGTTCCATGAATTGTTGCGTCTAAGTCCCCTCAGCGAGCTCCCACTCTGGCACAGCGGGCGGGGTTTGGACCTCAGGCCTTCACTCCAACCAGGTGGGAACTCATTTTCAGATAGAAAGAGCCTGCGGGGGAGGGGCTGCTGGTTGCCAGTGACTAGAGCAAGTTCACCCCAAGAGACAGCAAGTCCACCCCTGGAGACAGCAAGAATCCAGAGTGTTTGCTTACCTTTTCCACAGGCCAAGCTCCTCACCACGTGGACTCCTGCACAGCAGGGAGGTTGGCAGGAAGGAAGAGGTGGGGGCCTGCGCCTGGCAAGCTTCCTGGGACTGCGCCCAGGTTGCTTTGGGGGCGAATCTCGCGAGATCATGAGATCCAGAGCGAACCAAGATCCGGAGCAGGAGGGGGGCGGGGGGGGCGTGTTTTAACAGGCCAAGGGAAGGTGGAGAAAGGGGCACCTGTGCCACACCCACCAGGCTGCAAGGGGTGGCCGAGGGAGGGTGGCTGTTAGTGGGAACCTTGTGCTTCCAGGCATGAGGGTGGGGGCTCTCGCGGAAGTGGAGGGAGAAACAGGAGGCCGCGATCCCAGCTAACCTCCCACTCGCCACCCCTGGTCTGTGTTTCTGGGGACCCCTTTCCCTCTGTGGTTGTGGCTGCCACTTACCTACCTTGTTCCCTGGGCCAGGCTTGGCGCCCCACTCCCACCCCACCGCAGCCCCCTGTCTAGAAAAGAGCGCCCTGCCCTGGGCTAGCCCACTGTCCCTACTGTCTGGATGGGGACATTTTAGTAACCCCCGGGACAGAGGAGAGCTGGCCAGATGCAATTACATTGTCTCTCTCCACAGGTGCCCTCCTCAGTCTACCCCTGGGGTTTGGGTCACCAGAGCTCTTTGACAAGCCTGGAATCCAGCCTTTGCTCTGCTCACCTCCCCTAAGCCTTCAGGTGATGGCAGCCTCCCTGCCTTCCTCCCCCCTCAGGAAGGGGTTCTCCTCTCACCAACAAATCCCTTTGGCAAAGTCACAACTGGGCCTGAAAGCAGAACAAGTGGGCAGGAGGCTCCTGAGGAGGAGCAGGCCAACAAAGCTGAGGAGAGGTGGGGAGGCACCAGCCACAGCCTGGTGCTCAGGCTCTGGCAGAGCTGCCCCTTAGCTGAACCTTAACCCAGGTTTCTCCTCTCAGGTGGCGCCTCCAGGGCACACAGGGGGCCTGGCATGCTCAGTCTGGCAGGTTTTGCTGCCTGCTTTTCCATAGTCTCTTTAGGAGACAAAAGTCAGGCTTGTGAGGAGAGAGGGAGAGGGGAAGAGCAAAGCTGAGGCCCAGCCCTGTCATCCAAGCTGGCCTGAGGCACCTCCTGGTCGTCCTTGGAAATCAGCTTCTCATAGTGAGGAAGGGCTTGTAATAAGAATAGAGCCGCAGTTGTTTAATCATTACTTACAAACTATAAATACGAGGCCCTGGGACACTGGAGGATGAAACAGGCTCTACTGAAAACATAGGCTGCCTCCATGGCCCATTACTCAGAGAGGAATTGCATTTTGGGAAGAGACCAGGCACAGGACAGGCTTTGATTTGGCAGGTGTGCCCACATCCTGACCCCCTCCTGGGGTCTTTCTCAGGAAGGCTGACCATTCCAATCTCATCCCAGGATGGGGCTGAGCTGTTCCTAAAGTCTTGGAAGATTAGCCATCTTGTGGTCAGCCTTTGAACTCCTGAATGGAAGACAGCAGGCCCTCCCCTCCCCTTTGCATGTGACACTTGCAGCTGGCAGCTACAGGTAGCTATCTTCTCTCCCAAGAGGCTGAGAGCTGAATTTCCAGGGTGAGCAACTGCTCTCCCCATACTGACCGCATCCTTGGGTAAACACTCATTGTGTGGTTCAACCCTGTGTCTGCTTAACTTGGCTCTAGTAGTGACAGGCAGCCTCAGAGACATTGTGATGCCTTGCTTTTCCTCACTCAGACTTGGGGAATATTCAGACTCTGCAAACTGTGAGACCTTATCTGAGAGGGAGAGTGGGCAGAGGACACTGTGTCCCTGTCATGCAGGTGACACTGCATCTCTTCACCATAGGCTATGGGGAGGTCGTGGGGGCGGAGCGTAACAGCAGGGTGGTTAGGCTGGCTTCCTGTGTGTCCCTACCCTGCCATTCCTCCAGACGTTCCCCATGCCTATGAACTAGCAGAGTTTAAGGTTTCCAGCTACATAGATGGAGGAATGAGGACAAATGAGGTCACTGCTCTTAGCCCCAGTGGATCTGGGATTGTCACCTAGAGCAGAGCAGATAAAAAACAGAAACAGAAACAACTCCCCTATTTCGCCTGGGAACTAGAGATTCAGCCTAGCCCTCGCACCTCTCTCCTAATGCATTTGGCAACTATTAGTCCTGGGGTGGCTGCTAATATCATGCTCTGAGCTACACACAGTCTCTCCTCACAGAGTTTAGGATGAAAATAAAACACACACACACAGACACACACACACACACACACACACACACACACACACAGCTAAACCCAACAAGACCATTGTCTACAAATGGCTGTTTGTAACTAATTCTGCCATGAAAACAAAGGTGCTGGTATGGAAAGTTACAGAGGCAGGAGACTCCTGCCTGAGGGTTGTACAAGGAGGGGCCATCAGGGGCTTGGAAGGATCCTGTTCAGGGCTTGAGGACAGACTGCACAATTTCTGAGAGAGTAAAGTGCTTGGCCAATTTGAGAATGCAAGAGACACTGGGGCACAGGGGAGGTTGATAGAGTGACACAGAGGGCAATGGATGCATCGTGGAAGGCGAAATTCAAAGGGAATCTATTTGAAGTTTGTCCACCCTTATGTTCATGATGATCCGGTTGCTTGTCAGCATTGCAGAGCTTGATGCACTAAAAAGAAGAGGTCTGTTATATGAAAAGCAAAATGCAGGCCACCTGACTGATTACATAATGCAACCCTATTCTTGTAAAATTAAATGTGAATGTAACATTCATTTATTTCATTGCCTCACCCATTGCCTCACAATGTTCACCATGTTCCTAGGTGACAGTAAGCCTGCATAAGGAAGAGAGACTGAAAGTTCCCGGGCCCCACTCTCCTGGGAAATCAGCAATTCCTATTTATGAACCTCGTAAAGCAGTCCACATGGCCACTAAAAGTGATAATGCTAGTTATCGTAAAATATCTTCCTGTAGTTTTTACAAGTTTCTCTATCACAATTGCCTCTCCTGGACTAGTGGTGAAGAGCTATTTTCATTTTAGAAAGATTAAAAGTGTCAGTCAACCAGCACTGCATTATAATGATCACCATTGTGACTTAAAAACCCTTCCGTGATGGAAGAGAGGGAAGCCGGATGCTTTTGAAGGAGCTGCTGTCTGTGTGTGTGTGTGTGTGTGTGTGTGTGTGTGTGTGTGTGCGCACACACTCCTGCACAGCTGAGAAAGGCTGAGTCTAGCCTGTCCTGTGAGGGGATGAAATAGAGATGAGGTGAAAGGGGTACATACTTTTGTCTACAATCACCTACAGTAAGCCTAAAACAGGACAGTCATAGTAGTAGACTTTTATCACTCCTCTGACTTCACTGGAGAGGTCTTCCATGTGACAAAATAATGATACAGAGACTCTAAAGAACACACTGCATCAGATGGATTTAATAGACATTTTGGAACGTTTCACCCCAACAGAGCAGAATATACATTCTTCTCAAGTGCACATGGATAATTCCCAAAGATAGACCTCATGATAGGACACATAACAAGTCCCTACACGTTCAAGGAGATTTAAATCCTATCAAGCATCTTCTTGGATCACAGTGGAATGAAATGAGAAATCAACTACAGTAAAAACACCCAAAAACATTAAAGCACTTAGAGGCTAAATAGCATGTTATTAAACAATGAATTTGTTACAATGAGATCAAGAAAATATCAAAGACTTTTTGGAAAAAAAGGAAAATGAACAAATAACAACACAGAATCTCTGGGAAATAGCAAAAGCAGTCCTGAGAGGGAAGTTCATAGCACTATAGACATATCTCAGAAAATAACAAAAATCAGCAATAAACTATTTATCCCTATAACTTAAGAATTAGAAAGAGACCAACAACCAGAGCCCAGAGTAAGTAGAAGGATGGAAAAAATAAAGATTACAGCAGAAAAAATAACATAGACAAAAAATTCAATGAAACCAAAAGCTCGTTCCATGAACGGATAAACAAAATTGATAAACCATTTGCCAGACTCATTAAGAAACAAACAGACATGATTCCAATAAGTAAAATCAGAAACCATAGTGGAGGAGTAAGCACTGGCACCACAGAAATTCAAAGGATTGTAAGAAAATACTATAAACAGCTACTTGCCAAAATGCTGGACAATGTGGATGAAATAGATGAAGTCAGTAAAAAATGACATCTACCAAAAGTGATTCAGAAAGAATTAAGAAACCTGAATAGGCTCATAACAACTGCTGAAATAGAAGCAGTAATCAAAGAACTTCCAATCAACAAAAGCTCAGGTCCAGACAGCTTCACAGGGGAATTCTACCAACCATTCAGAAAACTACAATCTATACTCCTAAAATTATTTCAGAAAATCAAAGAGGAAAGAATACTTCCAAATTCTTTATATGAGGGCAGCATTATTCTAATTCCAAAACAAGGTAAAGACACTACAAAGAAAGAGAATTACATGCCGATATAGCTAATGATGACAGATACTAAAATCCTCAACCAAGTATTAGCAAATCGCATCCAGAATTATATTAAAAGGACCAAATGCCATGATCAAGTGGGATATATTCCAGGGATGCAAGGCTGGTATGATATTCGCAAATCAATAAACATGATACAACTCATAAACAAACTGAGAGATAAAGATCACATGATCATATCGATAGACGCAGAAAAAGAATTGGAAAAAACCCAACACCCAATTGTGATAAAAACTCTCAGCAACGTGGTAATAGAGGTAGCATACCTCAACATGATAAAGGCCACATATGAGAAACCCACAGCCATCATCATACTGAATGGGCAAAAACTAAAACCATTTCCTGTAAAAGAACAGGAACAAGACAGTGATGCCAATTTTGACCATTCCTGTTTGACATAGGACAGGAAGTGCTACCATAGTGTTCATGAAGAAATAAAAATCATCCCAACCGGAAAAGCACAGGATAAATGAATTTGGTCATGTATCAGGATACAAAATTAACACCCAAAAATATATGTCTTTTTATACACCAAGAATGAACTCACAAAAAGGGAAACTAAGAAAAGAATCCCACTTACCATTGCAGTAAAAGAATTAAGGAAAAATCTCAATGAAGGAAGTAAAAGAACAGCACTTGGAAAACAAAGGAACATTGAAAAGGAGATAAAGATATCAACCAATGGACTAATAAACTGTGTTGATCCGTTGGGAGAACTAACATCATTAACATGTCCATACTACCCAAAGCTATTTAGAGATTCAATGTAATCTCCATTAATATACCAACAGAATAATTCACAAAGAACAAACTCTCCAAGAATTCCTATGGAGTATAAATAGCCTCAGCAATCCAGGGAACAAAAAAAAAAAATATGGAAGGCTAACAATACCAGATATTAAGCTACATTATAAAGCCACCATTCTCAAAACTGCCTGCTACAGGCACTAGTAAAGACATATACACCACTGAAACAGAACAGAGAACCAAGAAGTGGACCGAAGTCATTATGCTCTATTATTAATTTACAAAGGAGGCAAGAGCATACAATGGATTCAAGACAGAGTCTTCAATAAATGATGAAAATCAGACAGAAACATGCAAGAAAATGAAACTAGACCACCAACTTACACCATACACAAAAATAAACTCAAAGTGGATAAAGGACTTGAACGTTAGTTGGGAATCAATAAAAAAAAAAAAAAAAAAACTTAGCAGACTGCATAGGCAGCAAAATATCAGACATATGTCTTAGCATATCTTTACTGACACAGTTCCGATGGCAATGCACACAAAGGGGAAAATAATCAAATGGACTACATCAAAATAAAAATCTTCTGCACAGCAATCTAAATCCTGAACAAAACAACAAGAAAGCCCACTGCATAGGAGAACATATTTGCCAATGGTACCTCAGATAAGTGTGGAATTTCAAAGTTTACAGGGAACTCACACAAATTAACAATAGGAAGATAAACAATCCAATGAAAACATGGGCAAAGGACTTAAATGGACACTTTTTGAAAGGGGACCTACATAAGGCCAAGAGACATAGGAAAAAATGCTCAAAGGCACTAACAGTCCAAGAGATGCAAATCAAAACGAGAGAAGTACCAATCTACACCTGTCAGAATAGCTGTCAGAAAAAAATAAAAAATAAAAAACTACAAGTGCTGAAGAGGATGCAGAGAAAAAGCAAACTTTGTGCACTGCTAGTGGGAATGCCGACTGCTGCAACCATTGTGGAAAACAGTATAGATTTTTCTCAAAAAATTGAAAATGGAGCTCCCATTTGATTAAGTACCTTCTCTTCTAGGTATATATATATATCCCAAGAAATGAGTAACATTAATCAGGACAGATATATGCAACTGTATGTTCATACCAGCCCAATTTACAATTGCTAAGATTTGGAAACAGCCTCAGTGCCCATTAGCAGATGAACGGATTAAAAAACTGTGGAACACCTATGCAATGGAAAACTCTACTGCTGTAACAAAGATTGTACTCTTATAATTTGCAACAGCACAGATGGACTTGGAGAACATTATGCTAAGCAAAATAAGCCAGTCACAGAAAGATAAATATCACATTTTCTCACTCACTTGTGGAATATAATGAAAATTAACTGATGAGCAACAAGACATCCAGACACAAAGAATCATCGATCAGACTGTCAAACCTCAGAGTAAGGCAAAGACCAACAGTAGTTAATATATATATATATATATATATATATATATATATATATATATATATATATATATATATCTCCTTTCCAATAACAGACAAACATGGTAATTAACGGTACCTCTGGCATGCTTCCCATTGGCTCATCAGGGCAATATTCAAATTAACTGTCAACCAAGATGGTGGCCGGTAGCCAGGCAGCTGAAGGGAACAGGAGGCTAGCTTGCTCCAGTGAAGGAAGAAGCCAAGTTTCCCCACCTGTCACTGCTGGGCTGTGAGCTTGCACTCTAAGCAGCTATGTTGCAATTATAGACACTAAACAAACCCCATGCTTTCAGCCAGCCGGCAGAGCTGGAGTTGCAACAGAGTTTCTATAATAGAACCCAAACAAATCCAGATAACTGCTTTCAGCAGCCGAGGCCTCAGCGCTGTAGCCAAGCCTCAGAACTGAAGTTGGCTCTCAGTTCCAGTGACAGCCATAGAAGGTAAACAAATCCCAAAATAAAAAAAAGAAAAAAAGGAGAGGTTGGGAGCTTCAGTCACCCGCCAGCCTGAAAACGGCCCTCAGCCCCTCATCCAGACTGGGCAGGAACCCCAGTGGGGAACCTGACCCTGAAGGGGGTGTGACCAGCTGCAAACAGCTATCATCCCCTCATCCAGGCCCGCCAGGCACCCAAGCGGGAACCCCACCCTGATCCAGGACACCATTCAGGGCAATCCAGCCGGCCCCCACCTGTGCCCCAGGCCTCTATCCTGCATAGTAAGAGGGTAATATGCCTCCCAACACCGGGAAGAGCTGAGCCGTGGGGCCTCCTGAACCCGGGATCAGTGGAGCCAGGAGGCCTCCTGGCACCGGAATCAGTGGAGCCTGCCAGCACCGGGATCAGTGGAGCAGTGAGGCCTAACTGCCCCTTGTCAAGGGGAGCCGTGAGGCCTCCCAGCAATGGGATCAGAGGAGCAGCGAGGTCTCACTGCTCCTGTGTCAAGCGGAGCTGCGACGCCTCCCAGCACTCTGATCAGCGGAGCCGCGAGGCCTCCTGGCCCCTGGAGCAGCATGACAGGGGGCAGTGCCCAAACCCCCTGATCACCCTGTGGCTCTGTGTGTGACAGGGTGAGGCACCCCAACCCCGCCATGGGCCCTGCTCTGTGTGTGACAGGGTGGAGCCACAACCACCTCCTCGGCCCTGCCCTAAGTGTGACAGGGGTAGGCACCCCAACCCCCTGATCTGCCCTGCTCTGTGTGTGACAGGGGGCAGTACCCCAACTCCTCTATAGGCCCTACTCTGTGCGTGACAGGGGGGAGCTCCCAAACACCCTGATTGGCCCTGCTCTGTGTGTGACAGGGTACAGAACCCCAACCCCCTTGATGGGCCCTGCCCTGTTCATGACAGCAGGTGGTGCTGCAACCTCCCCATCGTTCCTGCCTTGAGTGTAACAGGGGGTGGCACCCCAACCCCCCAATCGGCCTTACCCTGAGCATGGCTGGGGGTGGCATCCCAACCTCCGGATCCGCCCTGCTCTGTGCATGACAGTGGGCGGCGCCCCAACTCCCAATCGGCCCTGCTCTAAGCCCGACCAGGGGTTGCACCTAGAGATTGGGCCTGCCCTCTGCCACACCGGAGCAGGCCTAAGCCAGAAGGTCATTATCTCCCGAGGGGTCCCAGATTGTGAGAGGGCACAAGTGGGGCTGAGGGACACCCCCCCACCAGTGAACAAATTTTTGTGCACTGAGCCTCTAGTATATATATATATATATATATATATATACACACACACACACATATACCTACATACATATATCTCTGTGTATATACATATGCATATGCATACGTATACGTATACGTATATGTATATATATCTCCCATAGAGGGCTAATGAACTTTGATATTCAGCAGGGCTGAACATCAGCATTATATTACCCTGCTGTTGGCAAAATGGCTGAAGGTAATCTCCTAACCTGATAACCCTTTTAATGTTTAGCAAACTTGACTGCTGATATGCCTGTTTGCTTTGCTTAAGGGCATATATGAGAAACCTAAAGCCAAGTCAATAAAAGCTGATGGGTGCTGGGTTTCAGAGAGCTTCTCCACTAGAAAGAAAGGTCTCTGCCTGGCTCCCCCATTTCTTCTAAATTTATATTTGTTGTATAGTGTATTCATTTGTGTGCAGCTCCTTTACCTGATCCTGAATCCTTGCTGCAAAAGGTTACAACATTCTGGCACCCAATGTGGGGCATCTGGAGAAGAAATTGCACTAGAGTGAAAAATGAAGACATTTCACCAGAAAGCTGGGAAGTGCACTGAAAAGGTGGGGAAAATTCTCTGTGCACAAAGCCCATGCCAGCTTTGGAAATTGTGACATAAAGTGGGTGGAAAATCTTTCATTTCTGCCAGGCTACAATGAGGAAAGTTTGAGTATATGGCAAAAAAAAAAAATTGTAAACATATAGCTTGTACGCTCAAGGTTAAGGAAATTAAAATATCAAAAGGTACTCTCTTAAATCAGGCTCAAGGAAAAAAAAGTAACATGGTCATCTTGAACTATGTGGGCTCTTGTCTGCACTGCATTATGCCTAATTCGTATTGGGGATCAAAAGTCTGTAATACCTAAGCCCTGGGTCCTCCACCTCTAGTGTGGAAAGGCTCAGCAGCTAGAGAAAACGGGGCTAACAGTCATTTTACAAAAGGACCCTTTAATGCTTTGTCTGAAAATTACCATATGACACCTTGGGACAGGAAGATTTTAGCTAAAATAACTTTAGAGGACAGCCAGTGCCATGAAGAGCAGAATAGGATAAGATTTATGAAAACTACTCTGATTTATTAAGCCTTGTCTCTATGTTACGGGCACTTGTCTGTTGATTATTATCAATCTGTCTTGGTTGTTTATTGTTAGTCTATTAAGCATGCCTTCAATTTAATTTAATAAGAAAAGAAAGAGTAGATGGACAGGCCATTATTAATATCTAAAACACCTCCCAACCCATTAATTACTAGTCTTTTGGTGATCCTGTAAAATGTATGCCCACTCTCGAGAGTGTTATTAAAAGTCTCATTTTATTTCCCAGATCGTTATTTGAAATTTGGATAGATGAGACATTCCTCACAATTTAAGGGATATCTCTAGGATTTCTGTACCAGTGAAGAGAAAAACGCTAGCTTAAGAGAAGTCGCACCCCACCCGATTTTGTGTGGCCTCTTGGACTGACCCCCATCTCTTCACAGATGCTATAGTACAAACCCAAGACTGTTTTTCTTATTAAGATGGTGAAATGACACAAGGAAAATAGACAGGCTGCTTTTAGGCAATAAGATTAGTGTTTCCATAATAAGGGGCAGTTCTGAAATAATAATGGACCATATTCCAAGGTTAACATTAAAGCCAATGAAAGCCAGTAAGTTTTCTCTGCTGCAAAATTTGCCAAAGTAAAGCACCTTAGATGGTGATAACTGGCTTTGGAATCTCAAAATTGTTAAAAGTTAAATAGATAGATATACCTAAAATGAAGGCTTTGTGGCAACGCTTTCCAGTAATAATTATAAATAAATATATTGATGGTGACGGTGCAGTCACTGAGGAGAGGCTGACTGCACTCTCTGTTGGAGGAAAGGGCCAGTGGATATTCTCCCTGTAAAAGCAGAGAACCTGGCAGAGCAACCTTATATCTTATCTCTGAAGGAAAAATGTGGTGGTTTTAAAATTCAAATGCCTACAGGCCTTCTTCCCTTCTCCCCCTACTTCTTTAGCAACCTCATATGTTTAAACATACATTTGTAAAGTTTTGGTAACTTAAAAATCTGTGTTATTTACATTAAGGAATAAAACTTATTAAATCTCTGTTTTGAAAGAACAAAATACTGAAATATTAATTTGAGTTTGACTCGAATGAAAAAATAAAGGACAGATTTGAATCTATTAATTAAATAAGTCTTTGTTAATTTTATTGGAAACATATCCTTAAAAATGTGAAGGTATTACTAATCTAAGAAATGCTAAGTATTTAACTTACCACCTAAAATTTAAGGCTTCCAAGAGATAAAAGTTCAAATTAAATTGGGAGAAATTAAATGCTTGTAATGATACAATGCATAAACTTTAGAAATTCATTATCAAGAAAAATAATTCTTGTGATTTATCTGGAAAAATTTAGTAGCACAACATATATTGTAGTAATTATGTGTACTATGTGTGGTAAAATTTCATCCTAGGGTATAAAATGTAATTGGATTGATTAAAAAAGAGGAATAATTCTCTGGTCTGAACCAAATTTTTAATATAAAAACGAGTTTAAATTTAATTGATCTATTTTAGAATAATTACAACAAATGTATAATGTAATATTTGGGTTACACATATTTGTGATAGTCTTTCCATGTTAAATTTCAAGACTTTAACCAAGAGATAGCTTTGAAACTTTTCAAGTGCCCTGGAATAATTCAAGGGTTTACTCTTCTTAAAAGAAATATTTTAGGAAAAGAAATATTTTCAAACCAAATTATGCCGATCTAATATACTTGAAATCACTTGAAGCTTCATCAAATAAAAATTAATAATTGTGTTCTCTTAAAATACACGTATTTTAAATGTTATAAAAGTGTCACCCTCTAAGGGAGGGCAGGACAAAGTTGCTGAATACTTCTTTAGCAACATCGGATTATTCAGCAGCAGAATTTTAAGATGGGTGCCCTGACAGCCTGATCTTTAGATAGGCCAGTGGGTAGTGCAACATCTGGACTTCATAGGTCAAACGTATAAGTTTACTTACTTTGCTTCCTCAATAAAGATGCATGCTTTAGTCACTTAATAAATTAGCTTTTTACAATATAATCAAGGTCTTATATAAACTCAGTTATATGAGAAGCAGATATTTTATTAGCAATTGGTTCTAACACAGTCCAGAGTAAAATTTCTGTACCTATGCAAATGAGCAATAGCCAAAAGAATGCTGTTCAAAAGTAAATTTTAAGCTTAATAAAAAGGAGAAATTTAAAAATCTCTTCTGCGACTATTTACAAGGGAAACCAAAAGTTAGTATTCAAACATTAAATCGCACCATTAATAAGAAAACATAAAAAAAAGAGTTACTTTTACTTAGTCTGTATGCATTGCGCTATTGGCCAGCATACCTCTCTCTGATAGGTATTTCTGAAAAGGAACCAAGTTTGTAGCTCTATTTAACAGAAAGAAAAAAAGCTTTTAAAAGAAACTCCCTAATTGTGGCCTAGAAATTACTCTGGAAGAAAAAACAGAAGGAGATTCCCTTCAAATATCTAGAAAACTGTAATTAAAAATAAATGTATTAGGCCTCAAAAAGAAAAGTAAACAATTTGCATTTTGCCTCCTTAAAGAAAGCTTATTTCAATATACTCAAAGACTGCTAGCAGAAACCCTATTAGTGTCATTTACTGTCCCCACCCAATGACACAGGAAGTTAGGAAATAAGCCTTATGTTAGACTGATTTAAATTAGCAAATGAAAATAAAAGAATATTCAGGGGAACTTAGTTGTAATAGGCCAAAATATATTCCTGGAGCAGTCACTGTTTTTACTGATAGTCCATCTCATGGTAAAGCTGCTTATAATGCAGTGAATCAGACCAAGTCATTCAGACCAGTCATACTTCTGTGCAAAGAATCAAATTAGAAACGATCAAGGCTGACTTGCAGGATTTCCAAAAGCCTCTTCATATTATCTCTGATCTGCCTATGCTGCCAGCCTGGTAAACAGAACTGCAACTACTCAATTTAAATGGCTGTGACCGAGGCCTCTCTATACTATTTGAACAAGTCCTGGTCCTTTAACAAAAGGAAATGAATACGCATATCAATTAGTTATTTTAAGGAAACAGGTCAGGGGAATCTCATCAACTTTTACATTAGTCTGCCAAAATATTGTGCAGCAGACAAAACAGATTATCAAGAAATGTCCCCCTTGCATGTTATATCTGCTACAAGGGCCTCTAAATCCCAACTTGAAAAACGAAATTGGGGGAATAGTGAAATCTCCTATAAGTAGACTACACAAAGCCTTAATTACTTTAAATTTTTCCCTTGTAATGCTGATGGCAAGACATCCATGGAAAGACACTAGTGAAAGAGTAAGCTAAAGGAAAATGTTCTGCTTAAATGGAAAGATACCGAGTCTGGTTTATAGAAGGGTCCCTTTATTAACCTTTGGTTGAGGATATACTTGAGTATTTCCAGAAAAATCCTCCAATTCCTGCAACATGAATCTGAGAGAGGAACTGACCAGACTACTGCAACGACAGATAGCAGTCGCCCCAAGCAAAATGCTGAAGAGTCAGAGGAGAAACATCCAGAGATGGGGGATGGTGAAGACGGCTTGCCATGCTAGCACTCATCAGCTGTGCATTGGTACAGGTTGCCCATGACAAAGCCAAGAAAGGTCAGACCTGCATTGTCATTTCTCACCATTTGTCCACCATCCAGAACTCGAACATCATTGCTGTCATGTCACAAGCTAACTGTGACTGGGAAAGGGATCCATAAAAATCTAATGGCCCCAAACGAAACCTACTATGAACGAATCCTTAAATACCTGACAATAATATTTAGAAGGACATGAAAGAACTCAATCCTTGTCGTCGAACCTCCCTAAATTTCCTTTTTAGAATAACCACTAGTGTTTTTCTTTCTTGTTCTTCTATGTTTGCTTCCAGTATGAAGATGCAGAATGAAGTCCTAAAAGATCTGAGCCCAGCTAATGGCATACACCTTTCTAAATTAATTAAGAAAGCAAAAAAGGGGGAAATGTTGGAGCAAAGACCAACAGTAGTGAACATATCAATGCGAGAAGTCCCACAGAAGGAGAATGGACTTTGATATTCAGCATGGCTGAAAATCAGCATTTTGTTACCCTGCTGTTCGAAGAATGGCTGAAAGCAACCTCCTACCATGATAATACTTTTATTGTTTACCAAACTTTACCATCGATATGCCTGTGTGTTTTGCTAAAGGGCAAATGTGTATTCAAGTAAATAAAAGCTGATGGGTCCTGGGTTTCAGAGTGCCTCTTTACTAGAGAGAAATATCTTCACCTGGCTCCCCATGCCTTCTAAATTTGTAATTGTTGTCTAGTGTATTCATTTGAGTTCATCCACTTTTCCTGATTCTGAATCTTTTCTGCAAAAGGTTGCTGCAGGGAAGATAGGGGAAGATGGGGTTAGGGGGAGAGATCAACCAAAGGACTTATAGGCATGCATATAAGCCTAATGGACACAGACACCAGTGGGGGTGATGAGATGAGTAGGAGGTAGGGGGGACAAATGGGGGATAATGACACATATGTAATACCTTAATCAATAAAGAAAAAAATAGCCCTAGCTGGTTAGGCACTGTGGATAGATTATTGGTCTCCAGACTGAAGGGTCCCAAGTTTGATTCCGGCCAAAGACACATGCCTGGGTTGTGGGCTTGGTCCCCAGTGTGAGGCTTGCAGATGGCAGAGGATCAATGGTTCTCACTCATCATTGATGTTGCTATCTCTCTCTCCCTCTCCCTTTCTCACTGAAATCAATAACAAATATTTCAAAAAATAAAAAAAGAAACAGATGAATGAAATAGAGACAGAGTAAAAAAAAAAATACGTTTTAGAATACCATAGAAGGAATCCTATTATTTTCAGATATTTAATAATTCCTACAACTTTTGTGATAAAATAGGTTTGCACTGTTTTGGTAATATAATATTTAAATTATTTTTCTTAACATATTAATTTTATTGCATGTAACACTGTATTATAAAAGGCTAATATACAAATTGTCCCTTCAAACAGGAGTTTGACCAGGAGATCAACCATGGGGTGGGACTGTGTAGCTGTTGTCCCCAGCTGCACCCTCCAACCAGCCCCACACTGTTCTGTCTGCCCCCCCCACCCCCTGCAATGATCGAGGACCCACCAGCTAGTAAGCTTCCCACAGCCCTTTCCACTTGCCTTCATCTTCCCCCATCTGATCCCGCACTCAATTGGGGTGGGGCCAGCCAGCCAAACACTTGCATCCCCTCCCCCTGACCAACCCGGCAATTGGGGTGTGCAGGCCAGACACCACGCATGCACGAATTTGTACACTGGGTCTCCAGTATTATTATATTTAAAATAGTTTTTCTTGGGATATTAATGCTTATTGCATGTAAAATTATTACATTTAAAATAGTTTTTCTGGAAATATTAACATTTATTGAATGTAACATGACACTAAAACCATTTGTCTTAAAATATTAAAAAAGTAAATATAAAAAAGAGGGACACTGTATCAACATGGATTAAAAGGAATGCATTCCTCACTCTGGTGTTATCTACTTATTACCTCACTAATCAGAAGATGAAGAATTATTTCCTAACAATGAAACAATAAGATAGTGTTCAGTACAGATGCCCATCCACCACTCACTTTCCACATGGCTTCCTGAAATTAAAGTACAGCATTCCTTTTAAAACAGCTCATTACTCTAATCCATGAAAGGCTGTACCATTTACCTTGACTTCCCATCCCAGTAGTGCTTTGCTTTGGAACAGAATGGGCAGGTCTTGTAGGTGGAGGATCCCAACTTCTTGAAGATGGAGTTCTTTGCAGTGGAAGGGAATCCACCCCGGAGCCACTGCTGTGAAGATTAATTGTATGTCTGCCATCCTCTGTGTTATAAATAACATCATTCTACTTGAGTAGGGTCAACATTTGTTAAATGGTCAAGTCTGGTTATTGTGTATAAATCTTTACTAAACAGGATGATGGTCATAAGCATGCTGGTTAGCCCAAAATGATAAAATTCTATCTTTACATGTCTTCAGCACAGTGCTCAGAGTTATTGAAAATCAGTTTGGATAACTGAGAAAGAACTGAAGCAGCATTATATATATGTGCCAATAAAAGAAAACAAAACACACATACACACACACACCAGAATTTGAATGCAGAGAATACAGATACACTAAGTGAAAGAAGTTATTTAAAAGATACAAGAAAACAGTCTCAACTAGTCTTCAAATTAATTTCATCTCAATAAAAGCTTTTAAAACGTGTAACGTCATAGTTAAAAATTAAAATATAAAAAGTCAAAACATGATGCATTACAAAAAAGTGTTATTTCACGAATGTTATCATATAATTCCTACAGTTCATTTATAAAATAATTCTTTGATCAGAATACTACACTCTATTTTAATAGTATTTAAAGAAAACATGTTGAATAATACATAATTAACAATCACTATTTTCATTTTCAAATTGAAAAGAAGCTTATCTTCCAATTCTGTAATTTGTCATGGGAAAGAAGAACTATGAGCATCCTCATATGTGGCCAAATATGAACTGGCAAACTCTTCTCACCCACATGGGAAAAATGGGAACATTCACCTTCATCTTGCACAAACTCTGCAATAACACTTTAGAAAATTTCCCGTGAAATGTCACACACCTAATTATCACAAATGGACACTAAGTCTTTGAAATTGGGAAAACTGGTTAATATGAAACCAACTTTTCCTGCTACAGATATATTGAAATGAATATATTTTCCTTTCATAGTCAGTCAAATAAGTAAATAGTTAAATTAAAAGACAACTCCCTGAAAATAGCTCATCAACATTTTTATTCATGTTTCACATACCTCATATAAAAGAAAGAAAGAAAGAAAGAAACACCAATAAACTTGCTGAATCATTGGTTTGTAGCCTTTTTCTGGGTCAGAGACCCCTTGGTGAATCTATTTAATACCATAGACATTTCTCTTATGTAATTTCCAAATGGAAATTTTTCTACATCAAACGTAGGTACAAGATCGTCTTATCAAATTAATAATAGAGATTATTATTTTACACAGTACAGGGTTGCACGTTCCTATACTCAAAACTAGTATTTCAAATCCAATTCTAAATAATGAAGTGTGTGTCCTTGAAGTTTATGTAGTTAGACTAACTTTTATTTCAGTGGGAATTTTCCAAGGTGAACTGATGTCCTTTATTCAGACGAAAGAAGGGTACTTTCAGAACAAATTCTTAGTAGTTCAATAAGTATGAATCTTCACTTTAAACCTACATGCTTCCTGTTCCCAAAGTGTAACATTCTAACATGAGATCAATAGAACTGAGTTCTTCAGAGAACAGTTGAAGTGACTAGAGGCAAACAGTAATGCTAAAATAGACTGAATTTAGCTTGAGGTTTAAATCCTATCCGTGTAAGGTCATTAGGAGTGTTTCACACATTATATATTGCATTCATTATTATAAGTGCTATACCTCTTTAGCAATTACAAATCATATTGATCATCAGTATACATTCTCAATCTAATGAATGGTATCATTTCTTTTGCTTTGAATGATATGAATGAAATTGAGGTGTATCTCTTCATTCAATGTTACTGTTTTCACATAAATAATGGTTTCATGCTCATACCTATTTTTAATTTTTTAAAAACATTTGAGTTACCGACAGTTTATGCACTCTTTATTGAATTTATAGGAGTTAATATATCACATAGGCTTCAGGTACACAAGTCTATGATACCTCATTTGCATATTGCATTATGTTTTTACCTAAGTCAGATCTCCTACCATCCCTAGATTTTGAAACATTACCTGTTTTCCACCTGAGGGTCCTTTTGCTTCTCTTACTTCCTCCTCTTCCACTTCCAGACTTCTCACATCACCTCTATTTCTTGATGGAACTGGTGCCCTCTGCCCACCCCCACTTTGAAAAGATCGTTTCTTGGTGTAGTCTACTTTAGTTGTTTTTCCACCCACAGAATAAAATGAGTACACATAATATCAACACTACATAACATTTAACCTGAACAAATGAGCAACTGTTTGAAACTAATTATTATTGCAACCAAAATCAAGACCTACCTCAAATTCTTCTCCCAGACCAAGAATTTCTTTCAAAAATGATAGAGTCTTTCTCATGGTAAGTTTATGAAACACTTCATTATTAACAATATTCCATTGTAGTATTCAACACAGAACCATATGTGTTGGTTATTAAAAGTCCTCCAAAGACCTCTAGTAATAAGAACTAAAATGTCTCACATTCCAGGGGAAAACACATACATTTCATTCTTGTTTTTTAATAGGCTTATTCTTGGTTATCTGGAGAGAGGGATAGAGAGATGGAAACATAGATGAAAGAGAAATATTTTGATCAGTGGCTTCCTTAAATGTCTCATTCTGGCAAACCAGCCTGCAACCTGGGCATGGGTCCTGACCATGTATAGATGATGAGACATGTTGGTTCACGATTCTATCCTCTACCATTGAGTAATACTGACTGTGCACTGTGGATTACTTTTTAGGATGTATCTGTTACTTCATTTATGTTTTGACACATCTATTTCATTTTTTCCAGTGCACCCGGCTTAAATAACCTATATTTTAAAACAAACAATCATTCATTAAAAATGATTAGGTACTTTATTGCTCCTCTACCACTTCTCAGATTTCTTACTTTTACTATTTCTTCAGTTAAAATGACAGAAAACAATGTCGAGTATGAATGCAACTCTGTATACATAGTTCTGATTTGTTTCTCCATTCTATTTTTAATCGGCTCCTTGCACAATCTTTAGTATTTTTTGGTTAGTACACTGTTTGATGTTAAATATGGTTCTAAGAAAACAAGCCATCTTGAAGGGGAGAGTTGCTATGACTAGGAACTCAGCCTCACCTCCACCCAGATGGGCCTCACATATCACCTGAGAGCCACACTGGCCAAAGACCTTTTTAAGGCAGCAGCAGATCCACGGGCACCGGGACTCCAACCCCGCACCACTGCCACTGCCTCCTGTGAGTCTTAGAGTGTACAATTGAATTGCCGATGCACTCTGTGGCCATTGGCCCATCGCACTCAAGCACCTGGATTCTGCAATGATAGCTAAAATGGGGAGACAAACAAACAACCCCCAAAGGACAGAAAAGGAGGAATTGCCAGAAGAGGAACTCAATTAAATGGAGACATACAATATGTTCGAAAAGGAATTCAGAATAAGGGTCATAAAGTTCATACACCAGATGCATGGGAAATCCACAACTTACATAAGAATCAAGGAAAAATGAAAAAAAATTGATAATAGCTGCAATAAAAAAATATGATGGAAGGTTTCAATAGTAGACTAGAAGTAGCAAAGGATTGAACCAGTGATTTAGGAGACACGGCAGAGTAACACACCTGGAACAACACAATCTGAACAGCAATTGGAGAGAAAAAATAGAAAGCAGGTGGATATCCTAACGGAGATTGGGGACAACATGAAACAAAGTAACATGTGTATAATAAGGGTGTCAGAAGGACAAGATGAGGAACAAGGATTAGGGAACCTATTAGAAGAAATAATCACAAAAACTTTCTGATCTTGGGAAGAAAAAGTCACACAAGCACAGACAGTCCCAAACAAGATGAACCCAATAAGACCTATACCAAGACACATTGTAATTATAATGGCAAACAGTAACAACACAAACAGAATCTTAAAGGCTGTAAGAGAGAGACAGAGAGTCACCTACAAAGGCTCTCCTGTTAGGTTATCAAATGATTTTTAACAGAAACACATCAGACCAGAGGGAATGAAAGGAAATACACAAAGTGATGCAAAACAAGGGACAAAATCCAAGAATACTTATCCAGCAAGGCAATCATTCAAAACTATAGGGGAATTCAGTGTCCTCATAGAAAAAAAAAAATCTAAGGGAGTGTTTCACTACTAAACCATCAATGCAAGAAATGCTAAAGGGACTGTTGTAAAAAGAAGGAATAGAAGAGACAGAAGAAACACAGGCATAAAGAAAAAAGTTGCAAAATATCAGTACCTATCAAAATAACCTTAAACCTAAACAGACTAAACACTCCATTCAAAAGATATATAATGGCCAAAATTATAATAAAAAAAGACCCATATGTATGCTGTCTATGAGAGACCCACCTCAGAATAAGGGCCTCACATGGACTGAAAGTGGAAGGAGAGAAAATACTTTTCAGGCAAGGAGGGGAAAAATCTAGGGGAGCCATAATTATATTTGAAAAAATAAATCTCAAGAAGCCAAGATGGTGATGGAATAGGCAGACGCGTCCCAGGGCTTGTCCGGGAGCAATTGGAGTGAGCAGCTGAAACTAATAACACCCACCCGGAAGTGGCAATGTACACTCAGGTGGTCAGACAGTTTGCAGCCAGGAAGGGCAGAGTTCCTCTGGTAAGGTAAAAACCATGGATCGGGGCAGGAAACTTTGCCACACCTCTGAGCCCAGAAAGGATATAAGCACCCCTATGTTCATAGCATCACAATTCACCATAGCTAAGATCTGGAAACAGCCTAAGTGCCCATCAGCAGATGAATGGATTAGAAAACGGTGGTACATCTACACGATGGAATGCTATGCTGTTGTAAAAAAGATGGAATTCTTGCCATTTGCAGCAGCATGGATGGAACTGGAGGGCATTATGCTAAGTGAAATAAGCCAGTCAATGAAGGAAAAATATCACATGGTCTCACTCATTTATGGATAATAAAGACCATTATAAACTTATGAATAAAAATAGATAGAGGCATAGCAGCTTTGAACAGACTGTCAAACTACAGCAGGAAGGCCGGGGAGGGTTTGGGGGCAGTCGGGGAGGGTAAGAGATCACCCGAAAGACTTGTATGCATGCATATAAGCATAACCAATTGACATAAGACACTGGGGGGTAGGGGAGGCCAGGGGATTGTCAGGGCGGGGAAGAAAAAGGAAACATATGTAATACCCTTTGTAATACTTTAAGGAATAAAGCAATTTAGAAAAGAAAGAAAAAAGAAATCTCAAAGTAAAGGTCATAAAAAAGAGATAAGACCAATTGCTATGATGTGCTCTGACAACCAGGGGGTAAACTCTCAATGCAAGAGCTGCCCTTGATGGTCAGTGAACTCCCACAACGGCAGCACCACTCAGCTGGATCCTCTGCTGACAACTGGCAAGTGGAGCAGCAGTGGCAGGAATCTTTCCCACCTCCACAGAGGTGCTAAGAATGTTTGGCAACTGGGATTAAGCCTAAGCCATCATTCTGACATCCCCTGAGGTCTCCCAGGCTGCCAGAGCGTGAGGGACTCTGCCAAGTGTACAAAGTTCGTTCACTGGGCCTCTAATATTACTAATAAGCTACAATAAGATATAACAGAATTCAAATACTTGGAGGCTAAATAGTCTTTTATTAAATAAATGGAGGCCCCGGATATGAATTCCTGCAAGGAAGCAGTCTGGTCGGCATCCTGAGATGGGGGCACATGGGGCCAGGCCTGCAGCGGTTAGTGGCCATTGGTGGTTAACCAGAAGGCCATGCCTCCAATCTGGGCGTAGGCGCATATAGGGGGTGTGGCTGACCAGGGGAAAGGCTGTGAGTGGTTTGCTTATCAGTCATGCCCTGAATGGGTCATTGGGGGCAGATGGGAGGCAAGGCTGGTCAGGGATATGGCCGATTAGGGCCCAGATAAGGTTGGTTGGCTGATGCAATGCAAGTCTTAGCCACCCCCCATTCTGGTCATTCTGCCATTCCGGTCACTGGGCTTTTATGTACAAAGATAGATTATTGGACTACCAAAGAGATTAAAGAAGAAATTAAAATCATCCTGGAAATAAATGACAATTAAAAATAAAAATCCAAAACCTATTGGACACACTGAAAATAGTCCTTAGAGGGAACTTCATAGCATTACAGGCCTAACTCAAAGAACAAGAAAAACAGTTAACAAATTATCTAACCCGCACAACTTAAAAAGTTAGAGAGAGCAACAAGCAAAGCCCAAACTGAGCAGCAGGAAGAAAATAATGAAGATAACAGCAGAAATAAATGGCATAGAGTCCAAAAACCGCACAAAAGATTAATAAAGACATGAGCTATTTCTTTGAAAGAATAAGCCACATTGATTAACCTCTAGCTAGGCTCACCAACAGGACCCCAGTAAACAAAATAATACATTCTGAATATTTTAACAATACAATATGTAAAAGTTAAACATTTAAGTATATTGTAATTTAAATCAGCACTTATGAAACAACTTTGAATAATTCAAACCTTGCCTCCAATCCTGAAACATCATAATGGTACCTACAATTCTTGATGCTTCCCCCAAACCTACCATTTGCTTTTAGTCATTCTTAAATAACAGAAGCCAAATCCTTTACAATAAAATGTTGTCTGTACCTTATCATTTTTAATTTCAGTGTCTAATTCTTCTGTCATAGGGGCTTCCTCCCTGATCATTGCCAATAAGTCTGGGTAGTGGACAAACAGCTTTGGGTCAAGCAACCTGCACCCTGGGAGCTGGGCATGGACCAGATAGAAAGAGCAGACTGGCCTGGCCTCTCCTTCCCTTAAGGCCACTCCTTCCACTTTAACGGCAGAAAGGGGCACAGCACCACTCTGTTTCCTGACAGACCCTGATGCCCACCAGACTGTGTTGTGCTGAGGGCTTGACAGGCTACACATCACACATTCCTGCTTCTGACTGAGGAACTGGACATAGAGATGGCCTGTAAGGCAGTATTAGTTAGTCCCAGAACAGCCCGTGCAACATAGCCCTGTTTGTGGGCATCAGCCCCTGGTGTATGCGTGCCTCTGCCTTGGAGCTCTGCCCCTGGACACCCTGGTAATGCTTCTATGGTTCCTGTACAAGACAGAGGGTGTCTCCAGGATCCTGGGCCAGACCGGGGCGCACTGCCCCTAGCTTGTCCTCAATGTTCTTTTCTATGGGAACCATCCCCGCTTACACCGTTCTCCTGCACTGTCCCATGCTCCTTGTGATCCTGCTCCTCTACCCTCAAGGATACAGCTGTGAGCCAGAACCCAGGGATGCGCCGGATATTGAGGCTTCTCTGTTTGAAATAGGGCTTGAGCCTCTGCCGAGTCCTGCACCTGAGCCAAGAGAAGGCCCTGCTGGCTTGCTCATTCACGGGCTCCATCTCCAATTGGACGGCCAGGAGCACCTCCAGAGGGGACCAGGTGACTTGGCCCCGGGCCCTGACTGGGCCTGCTCCTGATGCACTGGCTCCTCTTCTTCTGGCTTTGCTTTGGCCTTGGACTGAGGCTCCACCTCTCCCACCTGTTCCACTGCCTCCATGGTGCACTTCCCCTCCCCCTGCAGGACAAACTGCTGCCCTGCAATAAATTGCTCCTCCATCCGCCCCTCCTCCTGGTGGTCACTCCCTTGCAGGTCACCTGGAGCCTGTGCCTCCAGCCTCAGCTCTTTACTCACCACCTCCTCCTGCCTCCCCACCTGCAGATGTGGGAAAACCTCCTCCCCTGCCCACATTGCCTGCCATGGCACCACCTGCAGAAGGCCCTCTGACCATGGGACAAACTGAGCCTGTGCCTGCAACTCCTCCCCCAGGCCCTTCTTGTCTTCCCTTTGCTCCTCACTCTGGGTTCCCTGCTGCACCTCACTCTCCTCTCTCTGCACACAGTGCTCTGCAGCCACCCTGTCCTCCCCTGCCCCCCACTCAAGATCTAGCCAAACTTCTTGCCTGCATCCAACCTCAGCTCCAGGATCACAGCCTCCCTCACCTGCATGAAATCCTCCCTCTCCAGCCCTATAGCTTTCCTCCAAACCTCCTGTGTCCTTGTGTCCTGGGTATCACCACTTTCCTGCACCGAGGTGAAGCTAAAAGCCTTCTGGGCCATCCTGCTTGCCCTGTCCTTCCTGGTGCAAAGGCCCTGGGGTGCACTGTGAGTCCTCAGGCGCCCTGCAGCTGTAGGCCCCCAAGTGGAACTGAGAGGAAGCGCGCTGCCCCCAGGAGCCCCTCAGTCTCCCAACACAGCCTGACTCTGGATGCCCCCTGGCTCTGAGACTGGTGCTATGAAGGAGCAGGTGGTGCAGAGCCTGCTGATTCCAGGTAAAGCGCTCGCTCACTGGTGCATGCATCCAGGCCCTGGTGTGCTGAGTGGGTGCACACTGGGCCCATGCACAGGCGCTGGTCATGTGAGCATGTGGTACAGAAGGCACCTGGCCAGGCCCAGCCTGCAGTCTCTGGATGGGCTCCTGAAAAGTCCCCTCCAATCAAGGGCAGGGCAGTGGGCGTCACCCTGCGCAACTCCACCCCCCAGTCTCAGCACTGGTGTATGAACCTGGCCCCTGCAGCCCAAGGTTCCTGAGGAAGCCCACCCACTTTCACACATGAAAATCCTCCCCCAAAAAAGCTGAGTGTGAAAGCTGGAATGGAGAAAGGCATGCCAGTCCCCCACTTTAACAAAAGGCAAGTTTTGTTCATGTGATTGCCTCCTTTGGGAATGGGTTTCCCGTTTCATTCTTGCTTGACAGGAAAATAAACTTTGTTGTGTTGAGGTTCCCCCCTCTAGAATGTTCTGATTGGCTTATGCGGTTGTCTGTGTACAAGGAAGGCTTTGGTCTACTGGCAGAGTTTTGACCTTTTCCCTTTCCCAAGTGCAACCCATGCAGGGTGCTGCAGTGCGCACCTGCCTCCATACACCCCAGGCCTTAGCACCCTCCCTGGCCTGTAACTCCTCTCCTCTGCCCCACACCCCTGCTCACTTCCTCACAAGCCTGCCTCACACAGGGAGGGTGGCTCTACCTGTAAACTTTCACGTTCACAGGACAGGCCAATGGCTTCTGTTGAGCAGTGCCTCCATCTTGAAAAGGCCAGCTGTCTTCTGTCTGACCATGGCATGTCTATGTGAGTGACCACCCAAGCCAAGGGAGTTGAGAACCTAAGGGTCAGGATCTAAAGTCTGCCCCCTGCACTCCTGTAGTGTACAAGGTCCCTGTCCCCTGGCCAAATTATAATACTTGTCATCAGAAGTCAGCCATTCTTCCTTCCTCCTCCCAGACAACACCCTGAAAGAAGAGGCCGGCTGTCTCCTCTTCTGTAGCCCTGCCTCTTTCCAGGCAGGCTGAAATGCTGGAGATGCTGCTCCCACAGCCCCTTGTGAGGTCTTTGCCCAATACTTTTACATTTCCCTGCTACCAACAACGCAGAGTCAGCAACACCTTGCAAGCTTCTTTATGGTTCTTTCAGTGACACTCATGTTAGGTGGCATATGCTCTCTGACTCTTCCGCAGGCGATCCTTTTCTCCTCTTTTCCTCCTGTGTAAAGGGAATGGACAGAATCCCTCAGCCAACCTTGGTGTGTGCCCACACACTGCATCGTTTCTGTCCTTCGGGGCCATATTTGATGTTCTGCTCCCTCTCCTCTGAATCTGGAGTGTCCCCTTCTAAACACACAACCCACACTCACAGACACTGGCATGTGCCTGAAGGTGTGTGGGGCCCCTCTGAAGCACATGTCCACAGTCAGTACACTGTGCCTTTTCCGGGCCTGTTTAACTTTCCTACCCCAGGACTTCAAAAGTCTCGTCCAGATCCTCCTGCCATTGCCAGCATTGTGGGCTCAGCTCAGCGGAACTGAGCGGTGGGTATAAAAACTGAAAAAATGTGAATTAGAGGCACTGAAAACTGGTAAGGCATGGGAGGGTAGGACTCCGCTGGAGTGGCAAGAGGCCTAAGTGAGTGACGAAAGCACCGACAACAGGATTGCAGAAACATGATGAAGAACCATGTTTGTTGCCCAGGGCCCGAGGCCAGTCATCCTGAAAGCCATGGTGCTTACAGCACCCCCATCTGCTTACATTCTGTGGGCACCAGGACTCCCAGTTTCCCTTTGCTGCTCTCACACACATTCCTGGCGCACTGGGGTACCTCCAATTTACCCAGGCCTGGTTTTCCATATTCACTTTTCTAAGGAGATTCACAGGGGCAACTACTCACCTTTTAATGCCCAGCAGGAGGGCTCCTCCTCTCCAACAGGTCCCCTCTGCAGCTCCCTCCTCTGGGTCCTGCGTCTGCAGGGTAGTACTGCAGAGGATTGGGCCAGAGGTCCTCGCTGATGATCTGGGAAGGAACACAGGGCAGAGGGGGACCAGACCAGTCTGCTAGTCTGCTTTTCATGCACGTGGGGCTTCCACCATCACATTTTCTGACAGTGGCCAGAGCAGTATCAATCACCTCAGCAATCTTGCCTGACCCAGGCAGGGTATGTTCAGACAACCAGTTGAAGAAGCTGACGCTCCTTGTATCTTGCCAGCGGCTGGGGGCTCCATGTTCATAATCCCAGAACCAGAGGATTGGAGTGGAACTAGAGGCCCTGTACCCTGCCAGAAGGCTGGATTCCCATCGGTCCAATGTCCACACCCACCCACCATTTTCCTGCTCTTCCAAAGGCCCATCCTGGGAACTGTCACTCACCTGCAAGGCTGACATCATATTGCTTAATGATCAGGTCATTCAGGAAGTAGGGGTTGCTCCAGAAGAAAAACATCAACCTGCAGCGGTATTTGGGAAGGCTCACTTCCTTCACCTGCCAAGAGATGCAACTAGTAAAGTGTCTTGTCTGCCAGCTTCTGGAGTGAGCCTGCCTGCAGGAATCACCCACCTCCCCTCCCTTTCTTTCTGCTCGGACACGTCCCACTGGGTGCCAAAGCCCTCATCCCAAGCTCCACTCTGCCTCCCAGTCTGACCTCCACATTGATCAAGTAGTTCAGCAGGTCTTCATCTTCCTCAGTGATGATGGCTGATATCTGCGGGTGGTTCCGGATCTGCTTTTGGTCAAGGAGCTCTCAGAGGCTGTGAAACAAAATGGGCAGCTAAAAGCCACGGAGCCATCCTGGGGGCATACGAGAGTTGGCCGTGGATGGCAGACATTGCCCCTGTTCCAACCTCCTCACCGCCTACCTTTCTTCACACATGCTCACAACAATGGTACCTGTGGGTTCATGTTCACCTGAGCATGAACCTGCCCTAACAATCGGAGGGTTCATTTCCAGACATGTTCTGAGACCTCCCTGTCCTCTGTGTGCCTGTGCAGATGACGCAGTGCTTAGGGCAGCGGTTCTCAACCTGTGGGTCGCGAACAATGAAAATACATCCTGTCTATCAGATATTTACATTATGATTCATAACAGTAGCAACATTACAGTGATGAAGTAGCAACGAAAATAAATTTATGGTTGGGGGTCACCACAACATGAGGAACTGCATTAAAGGGTCGTGGCATTAGGAATGTTGAGAACCACTGGCTTAGGGTGTCTGCATGGACTCTGGCCTTGTCCCTTGGGATCGCCTACACGAAATGTATGGTCTCCAGAAACAGTGGCAGCACACAACTTCTAGAGGTCCATGTGGGTCACAAAGGCTTCATTCCGGGTTGGAAATAAGCCTTTTATTGCACACGAGTTGCAATAAACGGGTGTGTGTGTTTGTGTGTGTGTATACCTCTGGTCCTTTGTGTATACCTGTGTGTGTGTCTGTGGAAGAGGGAGGAAGCCTGCCTGGAATTCCTATGGGCATCTGATGTGTTGAGAGTGGACACTGGAAGCATTCGCCTTAAACCTGGCTAAAACGAGCTGAGTGTTTACACTGAGCTTTTTGGTCAAAAAGGGAGAAACACAAAACACTACCTCCAAGGATCTTTCCACTGCCCAGAAAAGGTGCCCTTCCACTATCTGATTGTAGTGTGGTACGTTGTGCCCATACTTCCTGACCTGACACCTAGAAGCCGGCCATCGCTTTGCCCAGTGCTGTGCCACTGGGGAGGGGAGGCCCTTTCCTCTGTCCTCCTCCCTTTCACCTTCTCCTGGCTCCTCCTCCACTTACTTCCTGTGGTCTTTGTCAGCAGTGAAGCTGGAAGGGCTCAGGCAAGGATACAGCTTGGGCCCAGAAGTTGGGGATGCACTGGATGATGGCCCTTCTGCACTCAAGAATGGGCTTTCTACGCCAAGAGGTCTTGCGCTTCACCTGAACGTAGGCCCTGCTGGCTCGGGCGCTCTCAGTGCTCAGCTGGACCTGAAGGGCCGCCAGCACCTCCAGTGTGGGCCAGGTGCTTGTCCCACTGGGCCCTGGCTCTGCTCACTGCTCCTCAGGCTTCGCCTCTGCTTCTACCTGGGACACCGCCTCCTCTGCTGCACTCATTTTGTCCCCAGCCTCAGCTTCCACCACCTGGGAGAGAAGGTCCACGTCCAGTAGCTGCCCCGCCCCAGCAGCACCTGGGCCCTCGCCTCCTAGGGCCTTGGTTTCTGCACAGCCTCACGCTTAACATGGAGGTTACCTCGCCACCCATCCTGCCCTGGCCTGCGTGGTCCCTCCCACGCCCCACCCTGCACCTGTACACACAAGCTCCTGTGTTCACCCGAAGGGCCCTTGCGGGTACACTTCTGACACAAAGTGCTGGCGAGATCCGCAGTGTACTGACCCAGCAGGACCCGCCCCCCTCCCCCGAACCCCCCACCTCCAGATGGCACTGGTCCTGAACTGTGCAGCTGCCAACAAGCAGGTGGCAGTGTTTGGAGCTCACTGCATGTGCCCAGGTCCCTTATCTGGATCCTTCAGGCATAGTCTTGGTTTCACAGGGTAATTCTCCTACACAGGGGGTTTGGGGCCATCTCATGGAAAGGAGGATGCACTAGCTATGCTGGGTGCGCTGGCCATGCACAAGATGCTCTTTGCACATGAACTTCAATCAGTGAGGGAGACTGCACTTGACCCCATTCTGCTCCGCCCCTCCCTTCTCCAGCACCACTGCTGGCCACCAATCTCCATGCAAACTCCTCCTTGCCCCCTCTTCTGAAGTATATATAATCCTCTGGCCTTTTCCTGGCTGTCACCACCTGCTTTTCACATTGATGCAAGCGCCAGAGTTTGCACATGGAGAATTTGCTTTCTGTGTCACTTACAGACTGGTACACATTTGCCCCTGGTAGAATGGACAGTCACAGTCCTGGCTGGTGTCTCCATGAGCTGGAGCCTGATCCCAAACACCAGAGGTTGCTAGTCTGGCAGGTAAGGGAATTCACCTCGGTTTTGTGTTGGATTCCTGGTCAGGGTGATTAAGGGAAGAAAGGGATCTCTTCTCTTCCTCCTCCTCTTCTTCTTCTTCTTCTTCTTCTTCTTCTTCTTCTTCTTCTTCTTCTTCTTCTTCTTCTTTCTCTCTTTCTCTTTCTCTCTCTCTCTCTCTCTCTCTCTCTCTCTCTCTCTCTCTCTCTCTCTCTGTCTCTCTCTCAGCAGTAAACATATCCGGGGGTGAGAAATAAAAATGTAATAATAAACAGGTTCATAGGACCTGGGCAAGAGAGTGTGGGAAACTGTTTATTGCCTTCACTATCTGATAAGCATAGACAGAGAACTCCCGGAAACCCCCGAAGGCTGGGTGCCTTTGAAGCCCTCCCAAAGGTGGGAGCTAGGCGCCACCTCTGTTTGTCCAGACAGTGGTAGCTGAAACTACTCCCCCATTTATTATTATGTAAATCCTTGCTGATGGGCTATTCTGCCTGTTACTAGGGGGTCACCTGCCTAAGGGCTATGCTATGGGTGCATCCCAGATCAATAAAAGCTTGGTGAGGCCTGAGCAAAGAAGAAGTCCTTTGGGACTTGCCGCCTGGTCCCCCAATTTTGCAAAATTATCTCGTGTCTTTTTCTCTCATTTGCGGTGCGGCTCCTCTTTCAGATACCGAACCCTACTCCACGCAGGGCGTGGAAGGAAACACTCAACAAGAGAGGGCACCCCAACCTGGAAGGTCTCTGAGGTCCAAGCTGGAGCCAAGGGCAAGGCCTATGGCTATAGGGGACTGTAGCCTCTATTCTTGCAGATCCAAGGCTTAGGAGAACAAAGCCAAGAAAAGGGCTCATTCTCTGGGCCTGCAGGTGATTGCTTTGCTATCTGCATCTCATTTCTTTCATTCTCACTGTCTTTTCTTCTGAATATGTGGGTGCATATGCCCTTTCTGAGTGGTGTTTGTCATTTCTTGAGATATGTTCCTAGTAGTGGGATTCCTGATCAAATGGGAGCTCCGTTTTTTCAATTTTTTGAGGAAACTCCATAGTATTCTGCATAGTTGCTACACCAGTCTGCATTCCCACCAGTAATGCAAGAGGATTCCTTTTACACCCCATCCTCGCCAGCACTTGTTGTTTGTTGAATTGTTGATGATAGCCATTCTAAACAGTGTGAGATGGTATCTCATTGTCCTTTTGATTTGCATCTCTTGAATGATTAGTGATTTGGAGCATGTTTTCATATGTCTCTTGGCTTTCTGTATGTCCACTTTCGAAAAGTGTCTAAGTCCTATGCCCATTTTTTGATTGGAATATTAATCTTCCCTTTTGTTTAAATGAATGAGTTCAGTATGAATTTTGGAGAATAGGTCCTTATCGGATATAACATTGGCAAATATCTTCTCCCAGGCAGTGGACTTCCTTGTTTTGTTGTTGTTGTTGTTGTTGTTGTTGTATTTTTTGACTGCTTCTTCTCTGCAGAAGCATTTTAATTTAACGTCGTCCCATTTATTTCTTTGCTCCGCATTTTCTTTTGCCCTAGGAGCTGTATCAGTAAAGATATTGCTGAGACAGATGCCTGCTATTTTGCTGCCTATGGATTCTTCTAAGATTTTCATGATTACCCACTTACCTTTAAGTCCTTTATCCACTTTCAGTTTATTTTTGTGTATGGTGTAAGTTGGTGGTCTAGATTCATTTTTTGTTTGCATGTATCTATGCTATTTGTCCAACATTAATTACTGAAGAGACAGTATGACTCCATTGCATGATTTTGCCTCCTTTGTCAAATATTAATTGAGCATAACTGCTTGGATTGAGTTCTGGGTTCTCTGTTCTGTTCCATTGGTCTATATGTCTGTTTTAGTGCCAGTAACAGGCAGTTTTCAGAATGGTGGCTTTGTAATATAGCTTGATATCTGGTATTGTGATCCATCCAACTTTGTTCTTCTTTGTCAAGATTGCTGTGACTATTTGGGGTCATTTTTAATTTCATAGGAATTTTTGGAGACTGTGTTCTAGGTCTGTGAGATATGCCATTGGTATTTTAATGGGGAATACATTAAAACTATAGATTGCTCTGGGTAGTATGAACGTTTAATGATGTTGATTCTACCAATCCATGAATGTGGTGTGTTCTTCTATATGCTTTTGTCTTCATCTATCTCTTTTAAATTTCCTGTAGTTTTCTAAGAACAGGTCTTTTACCTCCTTAGTTAAGTTTATTCCTAGGTATGTTAACTTTTTGTTGCAAATGCAAATGGGATTTTTTGTTGTTGTTGTTTTAGTTTTTCTTTCTGTAAGTGCATTATTGGTATATCAAAAAGCCATAGAATTCTGGGTGCTAATTTTGTATCCTGCTGCATTGCCAAATTCATTTATTAAATCTCCTAATTTTTTGATGGATCCTTTAGGTATTTCTATGGACAGTACCATGCCATCTGTGAATAATGACAGTTTTACTTCTTCTTTTCCAGTGGGCATGCCTTGTTTGACTTCTTCTTGTCTGATTGCATTGGCTAGCACTACTAGTACTCTGTCAAACAGAAATGGTGAGAGTGGGCATCCCCGTCTTGTTCCTCTTCTTAATATTTTTTGCCCATTGAGTATGATGTTGTCTGTAGGTTTGTCATATAGTGGGTATGATCCCTCTATTCCCACTTTGCTGAGAGTTTTTATCAAAAGTACAGTCCCAGTGTAGAAAAATTTGTGCACTCGGTGGGGCGGGGGGGGGGGGGGGGGTAGTCACTCAGCCTGGCCTGTGCCTTCTTGCAGTCTGGGACCCTTGGACGATGTCCACCTGCTGGCTTAGGCCTAATGCCTGAGGGATCAGGCCTAAGCTGGCAGTCAGATCTCCCTCTGGCAGCCCGGGAGCCCTTGGGGATATCCACTTGCCAGAGGGTGCAGGCAAAAGCTGCAGTGGGATATCCTTAGCGGTGCTGAGGAGGCGGGAGAGGCTCCCACCACCACTGCTGTGCTGGCAGTCATCAGCCTGGCTTGTGGCTGAGCAGAGCTCCACCTGTGGGAGGGTACTGACCACCAGGGGGCAGCTCCTGCATTAAGTTTCTATCCACTGGTGGTTAGTGTGCATCATATTGACCAGAAATTCCCAGTCGTTTTGCTGTTAGGGTCAATTTTCATATTACCCTTTTATTATATAGGAGGACAGAGGCCTGGTGCACGGGTGGGGGCCGGTCGTTTTGCCCTGAAGTGTGTCCGGATCAGGGTGGGGGTCCCGCTGGGGTGCCTGGCCAGCCTGGGTAAAGGGCTGATGGCATTTTGCAGTCTGTCGAAGCCCTCCAGTGGGGATCCTCAACCCGTGGGGGTGCCTGGCCCACCTGGGTGAGGGGCTGAGGGCTTTTTTCATGCTGGCCACATCCTCTCCAGGGTTGGGGGGGTCCCTACTGAGGTGCCTGGCCACCATGGGTGAGGTGCTGATGGCTATTTGCAGGCTGACCAAGCCCCGCAGTAGGGACCCTCACCACATGGTTGTGTGGCCAGCCTGGGTGAGGGGCTCAGGGCCGTTTTCAGGCTGCTCACAGCCCCTTCAGGGTGGGAGAGTCCCGCTGGGGTGCCTGGCCAGCCTGGGTGAGGGGCTGATGGCCATTTTCAGGCCTGCCAGGTCCCTGGGCAACCTACGCTCCCAGCCTTTCTCTTTTCGCTTTTTCTGTTTTTCTGGCATTTATTTATCTTCTATAATTAAAACTTTGTAGCCTTGAGCACAGCCCAGGTCTGGCTGGAAACCTGCGTTGCCTCTGGCAACCCAGGCTCCCAGCCCTGCCTTGAGCAGAGGCTGGCTGGAAGCAGGTATCAGAATTTATTTATCTTCTATAATTGAAACTTTCTAGTCTTGAGTGGAGCCAAGCGCTTGCCAGAGCAGGCGGGAAGCTTGGCTTCCTCCATCGCCGGGAGCAACCCAAGCCTCCTGCTTACTCTAGCTCCGTGGCCACCATCATCTTAGTTGGGTTAATTTGTAAACTCACTCCTGATTGGCTTGTGGGTGTGGCGTGTAGGTGTGGCTTGAGCATAGCAGAGGGATGGTTAATTTGCATGTTTCTGTCTTATTATATAGGATTGGGTGTTGAATTCTATCAAATGCTTTTTCTGCATCAATTCCTATGAATATTTCTCAATTTATTTATGTGATACATCATGTTTATTGATTTCTGGATGTTGTATCATCCCTACTTCCCCAGAATATATCCACTTTGTCATGGTGTATGCTCATTCTGAAGTAATATTGTATCCAATTTGCTAGAGTTTTGTTGAGAATTTTAACACCTATGTTCATCAGAGATATATTGGCCTGCATTTTTCTTTCTTTGTATTGTCTTTATCTGGTTTTGAGAATTAGAGTAATGCTGGCTTCATAGAAAGTATTTGGAAATGCTCATTCCTTTGAATTTTATAGAATAGTCTGAGGAAGAAGGTCTTAGTTTTATTTTATTGTTGAAACACTTGGTAAAAATCCCCTGTGAAGCCATCTGGCCCAGGCTTCTGTTTGCTGCAAGGTTGTTATTGGTTTTGTTGTTGTTGTTGTTTTTTGACTACTTCAATATCCTTAGTAGTTATTGGCATAGTCAGATGTTTTATTCTTCCTGATTGAGTTTAGGAAAGTTGTATTTTTCTAGAAATATGTCTACTTTTTCAAGGTTGATCAGTTTATTGGAGTAGAATTGTTCATAGTATTTATTTACAATCCTTTTTATATCTGTGGGGTCTTTTTCTATTTTTCCTCTTTCATTTCTGATTTTTTAAATTTCGGTCCTCTCTCTTTGCTTCTTGGTGCACCGACCTAGAGGTACATCAATCTGGTTTATCCTTTCAAAGAACCAGTTCATGGTCTTATTGATCTTTTGTAGCTTTTTTGGTCTCTATGACACTTATTTCTGCTATGATCTTCATTTTCTTTCCTGCTGCTCACTTTGGGATTTTCTTGTTGCTCTCTCTCTCCAACTCTTTAAGTTGTAGAGTTAGATAATTTATTAACTGTTTTTCTTGTTCTTTGAGTTAGGCCTGTAATGCTATGAAGTTCCCTCTAAGTCTGTTTTCAGTATGTCCCATACATTTTGGATTTTTATGTTTTCATTGTCATTTGTTTCCAGGATGATTTTGATTTCTTCTTTGATCTCTTTGGTAACCCAGTCATCTATCTTTATACACAAAATCCCTGTGACTGGAGTGGAAGAATGACCAGAATGAACAGTGGCTAAGACTTGCATTGCAGCAGCCAACCAGGCTTATCTAGGCCCTGATTGGCCATAGCCTTGGCCAGCCTGACCTCCCATCTGTCCCCAATAACCATTTCAGGGCGGGACTGAAAAGAAAACCACCCATGGCTCCTCCACCTGGTTAACACCACCCCTATATTCCCCTAACACACAGATTGGAGGCATGGCCTTCTGGCTAAATGCCAGTGGCCACTAATCCCTGCCAGCCTGGCCCTGATGGGCCCCCATCTGGGGAGGCCGACCGGACTGCTTCCATGCAGCAATTCATACACTGGGCCTCTAGTTATTTAATAACAGACTATTTAGCCTCCAAGTATTTGATGTTGTTACATTTTATTGTAGTTTATTTCTAATACTAGAGGCCAAGTGCATGAACTTTGTACACTAGGAGTCCCTCACCCAGTCCTGTACCCTCTTGCAGTCCAGGAGCCTTCAGGGGATGTCCGACTGACGGCTTCGGCCTAATCCTGCTTGCCAAACATTACTAGCACTGCGGCGGAGGTGGGAGTGATTCCTGCCACTGCTGCTCCACTTCCCAATACCTGCCGAGCTTAAGCACAAGCAGAGGGCCCAGAGAACAAACATCACAGCCACTTGCCTGTGGTGGTGAGAGAAGGCCACTGGGCCCAAGCCTCCAAGACATCCCAGGGCATGGTGTTTTCTCAGTCCCAGTGGGGCTGTAGCTCTGAAGCTCTCGGCAGGGTGTGCTTCTAGTTGGTCAATGTCAGTTCCTGTTGCTACATACTTTGATCCTCAGTCTGGGGCAGGGAAGGGCCTGGCACAGTGAATATGAAAGATGACCATCATGCCTGCGGGAGGGATGAGCAAGGAGCATAGGAACAGGAGAAGAGTAGGGGAAGCTGGGGGCCTCCATGTTATTGCAGAAGCAGATCTCCCTTTTATAAGAGAAACAACACCACTCTGAAAACTAAAACTGGGGCTTGGTACCATAAGGACCCACTCAGGCTAGAAGCTGGGTAAGCAGCCTCTTTCAAGCCTTCTACCATCTCTAAACCTGTGCTATGGCCCTGAAGCCTCTCAATCCCTTTTTCCCTTAGACATTGGTGCACTGGGATTTTCAGTCACTTTTAGGTGGATGGAGAATTTTTTCAATGTGGGTTTTATTATATGTAGGCAGCATAATGTATCTGTGTGTTTTGTTGTTGCTAATCCAAGTAGAGGACCTTTTTCTAGTGTTGTCCTTTTTCAACAGAAAGCATGGAAGGGGAGGTGGGAGTGAGAAAGATGAGAGAGAGGAAGAGAGAGAGAGAGAGAGAGAGAGAGAGAGAGAGAGAGAGAGAGAAACATCATGGTTAACTAGAACCCAGGGACATGTCCTTGACCTGGAATCAAATCCGGGATCCTGCCATGCCAAGCCAGATTCTCAACCCACTTAGACACAGCAGCCAGGGGGCATATTTTAACATTTTTTCATCAGAAGGAGCATCTGACAGCGAGAAGCATAGAAATAATACGAAGGTCTGAATTTCAGCCCATTTCCAGAGAATGTGCCTTCATATTCATTCATAATTAATTATTTAAGTTAAAACATTATTCTTCAGCTGTATTTTAAATAAATAAATATCTCAGCATCACTGACACCTTTTCAGCACAGGCAGATAAAGGATAGCTTTTCTAAATATTTAAGACTTTACTAGGGTCATGTCATACTGACATAAAATTATTCATAAAGAGGCTCAAGTATCATTGTTTGGTCACTGACTTTTTAGGAGGCTCATGTGGAGCACCACCAACACAAATGCCCCCTCTGACTTACAGTGAACCAGTTGCTGTGATGATTATTATAGCCGCACACTAGGTGGTTATGATGAGGGGCAAGGCAATTATTACAACAGCAGATGGGACACCTCTGTAAGAGGTCCCGAGCATACTGTTGTCAGAGATAACAGAATTCGTGAATTATTCAGTACAATTTCTCAACTTATTGGGCCCTTTCTGGGGGAGTCAGGGGGAAAAACAGTTAAATTAAAAATAATGCTAAGGTACGGGTGATATTTAATTTTTAAAAAATAGGTCTTCTGTTAGTTAAGAATGGGTAAAAGCAAATGGTGGGTTTGGGGAAGAAGCAAGAATAGTAGGTCCCTTTATGAAATTTGTGGATAGGATGCAAAGTTTGAATTACTCAAGGTTGTTTCATAAGTGCTGATTTAAATTACAGTATACTTAAATGTTTAAACTGAACATATTGTATTGTTAAAATTTTCAGAATATAAGCACAACCAACAGAGGCAATACACTAGGGCGAGGGTTGGGGAGACCTAGGGGAGGTCATTGGGGACAAAGAATAAAAAGAGTGACATATGTACTACTATCTGTAATACCTTAAACAATAAAATTAAAAAACAACAACTTCAGAATAAAGTTTTCCACAAAAAGGGAATCCTTGTCTTATTTTACTACAAACACATAAAACCAATGTATTTGGATTGTGAGTTGAAGTCTTGCCCCTAAATTTCCCAATGTGCCTTTGACCATAAGTGCATAATTCTTTGAAGTGAACTGCATACAAAATGAAGCAGTGTGGGATTAAAAGTAACAATTCGAAGAAGTAGCAGCTGCTTGTGTAGCCCGCCCCCATCCAAGGAACAGCAGCAATCCTGATCTCCACACCCTCTGTCTGAGGAACAGCAGCTGTGTGTGAAGTCTCCCCGAAAAAGCCCAGAGGAGCCAGCGCAACTGTGAACAGCACCCACCAGAGGAGCTGCTACCAACTGAGGAGCAACTGCTACCACAACTGCCCAAGGAGCAACCGCAGCCCAAGGAGCCACTGCCACCCAAGGAGCAGCCACTGAAAGACTCAACATCTAGATATGGTGGTATGATAAACATTGGTAGACAAAGAAAACCCCAAAGAAAAGAAAAGGAGGACTCACCAGAAAAGCAGCTAAGTGATACAAAGGCATGAAACATGACAGAAAAAGAAGTCAGAATAATTGTCCTAGAGTGCATAAATCAGATGGAGGAAAAAATCAACAACTTATGCAAGAAGCAAGAAGAAACAGATGACAAAAATCAGTAAAGTATGTAATAAACATGAAGAAATGAAGAGTGATATAGCTGCAAGAAAAAACAGCATTGAAAGTTTCAACAGTAGACTAGGAGAAGTGGAGGACCGAATTAGCAAATTAGAAGACAGGGAAACAAAACACACCCAAACTGAACAGCAATTGGAGAAAAAAATAAAAGAGAGGAGGAGAGCCTAAGGGAACTATTGGACAACATGAAATGAAACAACATATGAATAATAGGGGTGCCAGAACTACAGCAGAGGAACAAGGGTTAGGAAACCTATTGAAAGAAATAATATCAGAAAACTTCCGAGAGGTGGGGAAGAAAAAAATCACTCAAACACAGAGTGTCCCAAACAAGGTGAACCCAAAAAGAACCACATCAAGACAAATCATAATTACCATGGCAAATGTTCAGGACAAAGAGAAAATCTTAAAGGCTGCAAGAGAGAGAGACGGAAAGTTACATTCAAGGGATCTCCCATTAGATCATCAAATGATTTCTCAAGAGAAACACATCAGGCAAGAAAAGAATGGACAGATATTTGCAAGGTCATGCAAAGTAAAGGACTGAATCCAAGAATACTCTATCCAGCAAGGCTATCATTCAAATTTAAGAGGAAATAAGAAGCTTCACAGACAAAAAAAAAATGCTAAGGGAGTTTATCACCACCAAGCCAGCAATGCAAGAAATGCTAAAGGAACTGGTGTAAAAAGAAGAAATAAAAAGCTCAGAAAGAAAATAGCCACACACAAAAAAGAAATGGCTACAACAAGTATCTTTCAATAATAACTTTAAACGTAAATGGACTAAATTCTCCAACCAAAGACATCGAGTGGCTGAATGGATAAACAAAACATGACACATACATTTGCTGTCTACAAGAGACCCACCTCAGAAGAAGGGACTCACAGTCTGAAAGTGAAGGGATGAAAATATATCTTTCAGGCAAATGGAAATGAAAAAAAAGCTGAGGTAGCAATACTTATATCAGACAAAATAGACCTCAAACTGAGGCCATAACAAGAGATAAGGAAGGCCACTTCATAATACTAAAGGGATCAATACAACAAAAATATATAACCCTGATAAACATATATGTACCCAATGCAGGAGCACACAAATACATAAAAAAAAAAATCCTGGAAGATATCAAAGGAGAGATCGACAACAATACAATCATAGTAGGGGACTTTAATACACCACTGGCATCACTGGATAAATTCTCTATACAAACAATCAGCAAAGACACAGCAATATTACATGACTCACTGAACCCGATGGACTGAATTGACATCTTCAGAACACTTCACCACAAAGCCAAGGAAAATATATTCATCTCAAGGGCTCATGGGACATATTCAAAAATAGACCACATATCGGGTCACAAACAAAGTCTCCCCAAATTTGAAAAGATTGAGATCATACCAAGCATCTTCTCAGATCACGATGGCATAATATTAGAAATAAACTACAATAAAAACAACCCAAAATACTCAAACACTTGTAAGCTGAATAGCATGCTATTAAATATTGATTGGATTACCAATGAGATCAAAGAAGAAATGAAAATCATCCTAGAAACTAATGACAATGAAAACACAACAGTCCAAAACCTATGGGACACAATGAAAGCAATCTTGAGAGGGAAGTTTATAGCTCTACAGGCCTATGTCAAGAAACAAGAAAAAATGGTAGTAAACCATCTAACCCTACAACTCAAAGAACTAGAAAGACAGCACAAGAAAAGCCCAGAACAAGCAGAAGGAAGGAGATAATAAAGATTAGAGCAGAAATTAATGATATAGAGATCAAAAAACAATATATAAAATCAATGAAACCAAGAGCTGGTTTTTTGAAAGGATAAACAAGATTGATGAACCTCTAGCCAGGCTCACCAAGAAGCAAAGACAGAGGACCCAAATAAACAAAATCAGAAATGATAGAGGCAAAATAACAACACTCCCCACAGAAATATAAATGATTCTTAAAAAATACTATGGACAGCTCTACTCCAACAAACTAGACAACCCGGATGAAATGGACATATTCCTAGAAAAATACAACATTCCAAAACTCAATCAGGAAGAATCAAAACATCTCAAGAGGCCAATAACTATGGAAGAAATTGAAGCAGTCATCAAAAAGCTTCCAGCAAACAAAAGCCCAGGACCAGACGGCTTCACAGGGGAGTTTTACCAAACATACAAGGAAGACCTAAAACCTATCCTGCTCAGACTACTACAAAAAATCCAAGAGGAAGGAACACTTACAAGATCATTCTATGAAGCCAGCATCACCCTAATACCAAAACCAGGTAAAGACAACACAATGAAAGAGAATTTCAGGCCAATATTCCTCATGAACATAGATGCCAAAATCCTTAACAAAATCTTAGCAAACCAGATCCAGCAGTATATGAGAAAGATCATACACCATGACCAAGTTGGATTATTCCCAGGGATGCAAGGATGGTACAATATCTGAAAATTAGTAAATGTGATATATCATATAAACAAATTGAAAGAAAAAAACCACATAGTCTTATCAATTGATGCAGAAAAAAAACATTAGACATAATCCAATACCCATTTTTGATAAAAACTCTCAGCGAGGTGGATTAGAAGGATCATACCTTAACATAATAAAAGCCATATATGAAAAACCCACAGCCAGCATCATACTCAATGGAGAAAAACTAACACCATTCGCCCTAAGAACAGGAACAAGACAGGGATGCCCACTCTCACCACTTCTGTTTGATATAGTACTGGAAGTATTAACCATTGAAATTAGACAAGAACAAGAAATATTGTTCTTGGAACAAATTGGAAAAGAAGAAGTAAAATTCTCCTTATTTGCAGATGACATGGTATTAGACATACAAAACCCTAAAGACTCCATCAAAAAACTATTAGACTTAATAAATGAATTCGGCAATGTAGCAGGATACAAAATTAACATCAAGAAATCAATGGGATTTCTATACACCAATAGTGAACTTACAGAAAGAGAGACTAAAAAAACACTCCCATTTACCATCACACCAAAAAAATTAAGCTACCTTGGAATAAACTTAACTAAGGACGTAAAAGATGTCTACTCAGGAAACTACAGGACGTTGAAAAAAGAGATAGAGGAAGCCATAAACAGATGGAAGAACATACCATGTTCTTGGATTGATAGAATCAAGATCATTAAAATGTCCATACTACCCAAAGCAATCTATAAATTCAATGCACTTCCCATTAAAATACCAACGGCATATTTCACAGACCTCTCCAAAAATTCATCTTGAATAAAAAAGGACCCTGAATAGCTGTAGCGACCCTGAGAAAGAACAAAGTAGGTGGAATCTCAATACCAGATATCAAGATGTATTACAAAGCCACTGTTCTCAAACCTGCCTGGTATTCCCACAAGAACAGACATATAGATCAATAGAATGGAATAGAGAGCCGAGAAATTGGCCCAAACCAATATGCTCAATTAATATTTGACAAAGGAGGCAAGAACATACAATGGAGTCAAGATAAATGGTTTTTGGAAAATTAGACAGATACATGCAAGAAAATTAAACAAGACCACCAATTTACACCATACACAAAAATAAACTCAAAATGGATAAAGGACTTAAATGTAAGACAGGAAACCCTAAAAATACTAGAAAAATCCAAAGGCAACAAAATCTCAGACATATGCGGAAGCAATTTCTTCACTGATACAGCTCCTAGGGCATTGGAAACTAAAGGGAAAATAAACAATTGGGACTAGATCAAAATAAAAAGCTTCTGCACAGCAAAAGAAACCATCAACAAAACAACAAGAAAGCACACTGCATGGGAAAACATATTTGCCAATGTTATATCTGACAAGGGACTAATCCCCCAAATTTATAGAGAACTCATACAACTTAACAAAAGGAAGATAAACGATCCGATCAAAAAATGGGCCAAGGGCCTACACACCTTTCAAAAGAGGACATTCAGAAAACCAAGAGACATATGAAAACATGCTCAAAGTCACTAATCATCCAAGAGATGCAAATCAAAACAACAATGAGGTACCATCTCACACCTGTCAAAATGGCTATCATGAACAAATCCACAAACGACAAGTGCTGGAGAGGAGGTGGAGAAAAAGGAACACTCATGCACTGCTGGTGGGAATGCAGACTGGTGCAGCCACTATGGAAGACAGTATGGAGCTTCCTCAAAAAATTAAAAATGGAACTCCCATTTGACGCTATGGTCTCACTCTAGGAATATATCCCAAGAAACCAGAAACACCAATCAGAAAGGATATATGCACCACTATGTTCATAGCAGCACAATTCACCATAGCTAAGATCTGGATACAGCCTAGGTGTCCATCACTAGATGAATGGATTAGAGAACTGTGGTACATCTCCATGATGGAATACTATGCTGCTGTAAAAAAGAAGGAACTCTTACCATTTGCAATGGCATGGATGGAACTGGAGAGCACTATGCTAAGTGAAATAAGCCAGTCAATGAAGGAAAAACACCACATGATCTCACTCACTCATGGGTAATAAAGACTATTATAAACTTAAAAAAAAGAAGAAGAAGAAGACTATAGGATTATGAAAGAGTGCATTCATTCATTCTTTTAAATACATACTGAGATCTTACTGTTTCCAAATAATACATATAGTTACCAAAAAAGAAAGAGAACTGTGCTTGCTTCGGCAGCACATGTACTAAAACTGGAATGATACTGAGCAGATTAGCCTGGCCCCGCGCAAGGATGACATGCAAATTCATGAAGCGTTACATATTTTTTATATGAAATGCTGAAAGGTATTCTTTAAGAAGGGGAAGAAGGAAAGGTAAAGATAAAAATTATGAACAACAAATACATATCTATCAACAAGTGAATCTAAAAATCAAGTGAGTAAAAAATCTGATCAGAGTAAACTGGTGAATATAATAGAATTGGGCATAGAGAGGGGGTGGACTGACAATTCTTGAGGGGGAAAGGGATGTGGGGGGTGTGGGGAGTGTGGGAGGAGACTGGACAAAAATCGTACACCTATGGATGAGGACAGTGTGGGGGTAAGGGCAGAAGGTGAGGTGGGAACTGGGTGGAAGGGAGCTATGTGGGAAAAAGAGGAACTGTAATAATCTGAAAAATAATGATAAAAAAAATAAATGAAGCAGTGTGTTACTTCTTCATGGCATGCTGCCCTGTTTCCAGTTAGGGAGGGTAAACAATTTGCATATTCTCCTTGGAAAACCTAAATGGAAAAAAGGATTGGGGAACTCCACCAAGGCTGCAAAACAATTCTTGACCTCCTTCCTGTGACATTTTGTATGTCCTCAACCTTGAAAGGAATAGTAGAAATAGAGAAAAATTGAATACGGAATGATATAAAAGTTTGATGAAGTCTAAATGTAGGCATCCTTTTGCTTACTTAAATGACATCAGCACTTTCTGAAGTGGTTATACTAAGATTGAAACAGAGATTACCACTTAAACGGAACCAGTTAGCTTTCCTGACTATACTTCTAAACGGAGTGAACAAAAGTGCCCCTAGATTGTGATATGTATTTTATTGGAGAACTATTAATGCACTTTCTCTGCAACTATTTGATATTTAATGTACCACAAAGGGTATGATCAGTCAAACTATGAGTTATCTCGAATCCTCAGTATTTTTATTAGTGAATATAAACAAACATCATGAATGGGAAAGGTTTTTAGAAACTCACCTCTTGGACTGTTGAGTGTATAGTTATCAACAAGCCTTCCAACTTCAATTTTAAAAATTACCCCAATAATGTGTGGTTTTTAACATTCTTTTTATTAAAATAGTGTATGTGAAATTATTTGAAAATTTAGGAAGCTGGGACCTCAACTTTTTAAGGATTTTAAAATCTAGCCTGTCAGATTGCGCGTTGTGGGGTGGCACAAACCATGGATGGTATGGCTCAGTGAGCCCATTTTCCAATGCCAGCTGGTATGCTCCTGGATTGGTGAAATACTTAATAAAGCCATTTGGATGCCAAATTTACTCAGCCTAATTTTTCCAATGTAGGTTTGTACTGATAACGTATTATGGTACAGAGAAATACAACAAGACAAACAATACAAAACGTCCCAGCATGAAATAGATCACTTTATATACAATCCCATGGGGAAGTGGAATACAAAGGAAGATTAAAGGGGAAGAAGGAACAGCATAAAAATCCTGACCATGACAAAAGACTCCTTCTTGTATTTCTAAATGGATATTCAGGGTATCAAAACCCTAAGCTATGTACATACTTTTAGATATATATTTTTATTGATTTCACAGGGGAAGGGAGAGGGAGAAAGAGTTAGAACCATCAATGGTGAGAGAGAATCATTGATTGCCTGCCTTCTACAAGACATCTACTGGGCTAAAAGCCCACAACATGGGCATGTCCCGGCCTGGGAATTGAACCCTGACCTCCTGGTTCACAGGTCGAAACTCATCCACTGAGACAAGCAGGCCAGGCTTTGGCTCTTCTTTATTCAGAATCTTCCTTTTGACATTCGTGTGCTCCAGCTGCCCTGTATCCAGCCTGCCTGACAGCTGTGCAGATTGGTGGACTCTAGGGTACATTCTAGTAGTAAGGAACCTACTATGTGTGCCTTACTCTCCCCGCTTGCTTTCTGATGGCCTAGAGACCCTGCCCATAGTGCCTTCATGTACAAGATGCCTGTGCACCAGCAGTCACCTCCTATCCAGGCCCCTTCTGTGCACATCTTCACAGATGTGGTCTCTATCTAAGCTTTCTAAGCCTCATTGCCTTAATATTATGCTTTTATGAATATTTTGATGGAAAAATCCAGATTCCAATAAAGAATTTTTCTAGATTTATCATTGTGGTCTCCAGAACAAATAAAGCGTCAAGTGCAGGACACTTGGTTTTAGAGGCAACATGCAGCAATGAGTTTTCTTTTGTTGTGTCTTAATATGGTGGGTTTTTAAAATTAATTCTTTAGAGAGAGGTGAATGGAGAGAGACAGACACAGAAGCATGCATTCATGTTAGAGAGAAACAATGTTGGATGCCTGGGGACTGAACCTGCAATCTGGACATGTGCCCTGGCCAGAAATCAAATCGGTGAACTTTCTGGTGCACAAGACAATGCCCAGACACACTGGCCAGGGTGCACTGACTTTTATTTTCTTCCTTATCTTGCATCTGGTGGTTAATAAATACCATCAATGCTAATAACAGTGGGCAATTCCAGAGGAGGACATGATGACAAGAGCTTTACATAAGTTGGCCCCACAGGTGAATCTCCCCACAAGGTAATGGGCACGATCTCTATGTGTGGAGGAATTAACACCCAGACCATGGGATGTTTTGCCTATGCCCTTCCTCCCTCAGAACCTGCCCATTTGTGTACTTTTCCTCAATTTCCAGAGGTTCTGATTCCCATTATGGACACTATTTCCTGTGAAGGTGGGGATGGCAAGACAAGGTGCATGTCAGAGGGACAGGGAGCGGGAGACAGAATAGGAGAGAGAGAGGAAGAGAAAGAGAGTGTTTGCTGTAAGAGATACACATTTTCTGACCAATGTTCTCTAATCCTCTTTTTGGGGGGAGTGGGGAGCTCACCGACTGTTACAGAGACTTCAGCATTTTCTCTTCCCACTAGAAGAAGCAGAGTGTGCCTGGCCAGTGTGGCTCAGTAGGCCTATGAACCAAGAGGACATAGTTCAATTCTCAGTTGGCGCAGGGGCCAGAGTTTACATCTGGATCCCCAGGTGGATGTGCAGGAGAAAGCCAACCAATGATTTTGTCTCATTATTGATGTTTTATCCATCTCTCCCTCTCCCTTCCTCTCTGAAATCAATAAGAAATGTACTTAAGAAATGGGAAAATGAGCTCCTACACTGATGGGCCCAAGGTAAAAGAGTGGAAGGTAGAAGAAAAAGAAAGGAACAGCAATAAAAAGAGAACGAAGGGCCAGGTGCTGTATGTGACAAGCTAGGAAGCTGCTGACACCCAGCAGAGAGCAGCAAGCACATGAGTGGCTGGCACTGAATGAGAGGCAGTAGAAGGAGAAAAACCAGGACTGACTTCCTCACATTTAGGGAGACATACAGGCAAATGGAGCCCTGCCCCTGGGCCTGGATGTGTGGCCTTCTCCCTAGGTGGTCCTCTGGCAGGCGACTCAGTGAGCAAACTGAGACAGCCTAGGGCCAGAATGAGGTGGCAGGTGGGCAGGGAGCCTGTTCCATGCTGAGCAGCTAACTGTCCATTGACTGTGGGATCCAACAGCACACTAGGACATCTCCCTTTCACTTGGTTGTATTGCCCCTCAGGGTGGCCCTCCATACCCCCATCTCCCCGGTGTGACCTTCACCTGTGTCCACTTAAATGCTCTCTGGGAGCTGGCTTGGGGTTGTCCACTCTTCAGACCAGGGGCCTGTCACTGGCTGAGAGTTGCTTTACCACCTCCTTGATTGATGGGAAGGAGGATCATGAGGGGAAAGTCTTCGAACATTAGACCATCCTCCACAAAAGGATGTTCTATTCTTAGGACGGGACACGGAACAAAGCAGAGGTTTATGCCAGCTTAGTATTTTGCTGAAAAGAATGTAAATGTGTTTATAGGCCACAGGAACTTGAATTCGAGAAGGGGCTTGATCCAGTGGAATGACAGGCATAGACTTGTGAGGCCAGGGCTCTGGCTCCCTGGCAGGCTGATGTCCCTTTGAATACTGAGGGCCTGACTTGTGCACAGGGAAGCCCTACCATGGAGCGGCCACAGGCCAGTGGGGAGGAGTGTTTGAGTCCAGGGCCTGGACTAGTTACCCGTGACGGCCCCAGACAAGTTGTACCTCCGTGATGCTCACTGGAAACCACTTGTTCCAGTCCCTGCGGATGCACCTTGTGTGCGTTGACCCACTAACAGAGAGACAGAGAGGCACAGCATTTCTGTAGGCCCTTCTGTCCCCCCTGCACTGTGATGCCCAAACAACTCTCATATTCCAGGCAGAGGGTCCACGTGACAGACTACAACAGTGGTGTTGACCAGAAAATTCCAGACTGGCTGATGAGGTTTGTGGAAGAGGTTCAAACTGTAATGAGGTCAGCAGTTGAGTCTAGACTTGGTATCATGGGCTGAAAGCCTGAGTGGTGCCACCTGGGGGCTGAGATTTTCTCTTTAACACAAACATTACAAGCACCAGGCAGAAATTGGAAAATTGTAGGAGCCCAAACTCAGGCAGCCACTATGAGATCCCAGTGTCCAGGAGATACAAGGAGGCAGGAGGGACCACTTAGAATGACCTAGAAACGAAGCCTGAGCGAACATGCCTTCTTCAAGAGCAACAAACACTCCTCTATCCACCCCCCAAATGCAGATCCTGCATTCCCTGGACATGTGCTGTGGCACTGGGGGCAGGAGAACTTCATGCCCAGTATTGGACTGGCCCCGCCGACTCCCAGCACCCACACATGAATTTGGGGGATGTTTTCACCACATCCTGGTCACTTGCCACCTGCTCTCATCATGGCCCTCACTTATGTACAGGACACAGTAGCCTCTCAGCCCATGAGTAGGGCCGTCCTGTGCAACCTCCTTCTCCAGTCACAAAATTCCTAGTGCGATCCCAGGTCATCTGCCCTTGTGACCTTTTTTTTGAAGGAAGGGAGTCCTTAGAATGTGCTCCAAGTCTGGGACCCTCTTTATGCATCCCTGGAATGTCAGTCAGCCAATCAGGAACCTGATTCTGGGGACACCTACTGACAACAGAAATCAGGAGTTCTCCCAATTCTTCTGAGCTGTTTTGGAGAACATGACAAGCTACAGTGTACAGAAGGAAAATCAACATCCCAGCTGCCTTTCTGGATCCAAAGAGGCACCAGAGAGGAAGGCGGATGCCCTTCCTGGGTTCCACAGCAAGCCCTGCCTCTGTGGGCCTTCAGAGGCCCTGGGGACCATTCCCCATGCATGGGCTTTCCCATCGTCCGCTCTCTTAACCCAGCCTTCGAGCAGACAGCCTTCCACCTGGCTTCTTTCCCTCTGCAGTCAGACGTCTTCCTACCCTCACGTATTTTGTCCTCTGTGCCTTTTTCAAACTCACAAGTCTCTGCTGGCACTACCTGACCTGCCTGTGCCCAACAATACCTGGTTTCACTTCAGACCCAATGACATCTAGACCTAAACAAGGGATTGCCCCTCTTTCTTGCTCCCCAAGGAGAACATGCCTCACATCCAAGACATGCCTGGGTCTAGCCGTTTAATGCCAACAGCAGCGCTTCTAGAGGCACAGGGGAGGTGCATGACGAAGAGCACTCACTCTGGGCTAGAGCGACAGGGCAGAAAATGGCCCAGAGAATCCCATGAGGAACCCAGAATGGGGGACAAAAGGGAAATGGCAGCAGAGCATTGGCCAGTCTTGCTGAATCTGAGATCTGCATCCCTTAAATATCAGAGACATAATCTACCAGATTATGCAGACCGCGGTGGTGGCGGGAGGGGTTGGGGTGCAGGGGTGGCCTGGTGTAGATGAGGTGCCAGTGACATTCCCAGATCCCAACCCCAAAGGCACTGGGTCATTCCAATAGAGAGTGCATGGCAAGGTGGGGAGAATGGCACACACCGATCCTGGACACAAAGAAGAGGAGAGGGCTAGAGGGAAAGGGAGGGCCCAACCATGGCATTCAGGCCTGCAGAGGGATGCTTCTGGTGAAGATTGCACTTCTGCCTCATCAGATGGTAAGAATTATGCTTCTGACCAGAGAAGGAGAGAATGGTTCCTGCTACTGCATCCCTGTCATCCACTGACCCTAAATCTCCAACTCTAAGCCAGAGGAAGACTATTGTGGCTGAGAGGAAAACCAGATGCTATAGGCTGTACAGCCCGTTCCACTGCTGATTGTTCCCCTGGGGACGGTTCCATAAGCCTCATGGTCACAGAAGGTCTGTCTCCATACTTGACAGAAAATCCCTCTATGCCCTATGTGAAGGCTGGCAGGACACACTGGCACAGAGTGGACATCTTCTCAGGGATGTCCATCGGTCAGCTGATCCTCATCTGCCAAAGCCAGACACCTCTCCTCACTCTTCAATCCTTGATTTACTCCAAAAAATTTACTGAGTGCCTAAGGGTACATCCACTATTATTCTGGGTGATCAGCTGGGACACCTCATGAGAATTTCATGGTCTTCCTTGGAGTATCTCTGAGGCATGAAACCTCACTCGATTGAGGAGACAAACAAACAAAACAACTGAACTGGAAAATGAGTAAATCACAGACTAGTCTTGCTTTGCACTGTAGAGCAACCCACACAGAATGGTACCTCCAGCTAATACCCTGCCCAGCAATCCTAATAACCATAGGAAAAGTTGTTATTTTTCAATGGCTATTACAGAGTTATGTCACAACATTAAAAAAACTCTGTTATAAACATAACATACATGTAAATAAATAAAGTAGTAAAATCACTACTTAGCACCCTGTGATTTTAACTGTTTGAGAATTAAAAACTGACATGCGCCTTTGCAAACTATTTCCTGAGTAGTTTAAACATGGCTTGCGGGTCTTCTGCTCATACAACTTTCCACACAGAGTGAGAGTCTTTTCCATGCCCTGGTCAACTGTCACATTGCTTTCTACATTTGGATAAGCTTCCAAGGTCCCATCCTTCCTGCTGCCTACGTGGGCACATGTCTCTGGGAGAGTTCCTTTAGTGTGAAGCTCTTTGGCCTCATGGCTTGCCCTGGGACCTCTCCATCCTTTTTTTGGTCACAACCATGTTGCTCATTTACACTTCTCTGGGAGCTGGCCATTGAACCTGAAGCTGGGTTCTGAGTCATGATGATGAGTAAAAGTAATTCCTCATGTTTGGCAGAATTTAGGAAATTACAGAAGCATTCCACTTTCCAAGTCTCATTACTTCTCTCTCCAGACAAGAGACCTTGGAAGGGGCCATCAATTGACTTCCTTCTCCATGTTCAGTATCTGAGGCCTGAATCAGTCGCCTGCACTCCTATCTCTGAGTGGGTCATGGGACGGTGACACAAGAACAAGGCCCTGGTTCCTGGTGTAAGGCTCCCATGTCCAACACCTGGGCCAGCCTGATGGGAGTGTGCCTAGAGAAGTCACCGGAGAATGGGAACATGCCACTCTATGTGTGGCAGCGGTGGACATGATCAGGGTCATGGGCAGACAGCGGGAGTGTCCATTTAGGTGACAATCACTAACCGCAATCCAAGTTCTCAGCAGGTCTGTGCTCAGTCTTGGTCTATAGACCCAGCCAGTTCTTCCAGTCAGATGGGGGAGGGGAAAACATGTTGGAAGAAATAACGACAGAAAACTTCCCTTTTACAGGCCAGAAAATAACTATGCAAGTTCAAGAACCACACAGAGTCACAAATGAGATGAACCCAAAAAGACCAACACCAAGCCACATCATAATTAAACATCAATGCAAAAGTAAGAATCATAAAGGTTGACAGACAGAGACAGAAAGTTACCTACAAGGCATCTCCCATTAGAATATCAACAGATTTCTCAACAGAAACACACCAGGCCTGAAGGGAATGGAATGAAATATACAAAGTGATGTAAAACAAGGGGCTGAATCCACACCCAGCAAGGCTATAATTCAAAATTGAAGAACTAATAAGGAAATTTACAGACAAAAAAGGGCTATGAGTGTTTATTACCACCAAGTCAGCAATGCAAGAAATGCTAGAGGGATGGAAGTAAAAAGAAGAAACAGAAAGGCAAGAAGAAGCACACACATTAAGAATAAATATGACAAACAAGTACTTACAATAATAACATTAAAGGTAAATGGATTCAGTGCTCCAATCAAGACATAAGGCAGCTGAATGGATAAGGAAACAAAACCCATATTTTGCAGTCTGCAAGAGACTCACCTCTGAGCAAAGGATTCACACAGATAGTGAAAGAGGGAAAAATAAATTTTCAACAAATGGAAATGAGAAAAAAGCTGGGGTGGCAATGCTTATATCTGAACAAAATAGAACTCTAATGAAGGTCATAGCAAGGGATAAGGAAGGCCACTACACAATACTAAAAGGAGCAAATCAACAAGAGGATATAACTCTGGTAAACATATATGCACCCAGTACAGGAGTGACCAAATACAAAAAACAACTTCTGGAAGGTATCAAGGGATAGATAGATAGCAATAGTATCAAAGTAGGGTACTTCAATACCTCACTGACACCACTGGACAAATCCTCTACACAAAAAACCTCCAAACAAACAGCAATCCTAAATGACTCTCCAGTTCAGATGGACTTGACATCTCCAGAACATTTCATCCCAAAGCTACCAAATATACATTCTTCTCCAGTGCACACGGGACATTTTCAAAGATAGGCCACATATTAGGACACAGGTAAAGTCTCTTCAAATTCAGGAGGATAGAAAACGTAATAAGCATCTTCTCAGGTCACAATGGCATAAAACTAGAAATCAAGTGCAATAAAAACAATGAAAAAAATCAAACACTTGGAGGCTAAATAGCATGCTATTAAACTATAGTTGGGTTACCAAAGAGATCAGAGAAGAAATGAAAAGCATCCTGGAAACAAATGACAATGAAAACACACAATCCTAAAATCTATGGGACACAATGAAAGCAGTCCTGCGAGGGAAGGTCACAACTCTACAGGCCTAGCTTAGAAAACAGGAAAAAAAATGGTAATAAATTAAGTAATCTTCAACTTAAATAATTAGAAAGAGTGCAACAATAAAAGCCCATATTACCAAAAAAGAAAGAGATAATAAAGATCAGAGCAGAAATAAAAGCCATAGAGACCAAAAAAATAATACAAAAGATCATGAAAGCAAGAGCTGGTTCTTTGAAAAAAAGAAAAAAAAATTGATGAACCTCTAGGGAGGCTCACCAAGAAACTAAGAAAGGGGACCCAAATAAACAAAATCAGAAATGGAAGAGTTGAAGTAACAAATAACCCGGCAGATATACAAAGGATTGTAAAAACTATAAGAACTCTACTCCAACAATTGGAAAACCTGGACAAAATGGACACATTTCTAGACAAATACAAGCTTCCAATACTCAATCAGAAAGAAGCAAAAAAACTGAACAGGCCGATAACTACTGATAAAATTGAAACAGTAATCAAAAAGCTTCCAAAAAACAAAATCCCTGGACCAGATGGCTTCACAAGGGAGTTTTTCCAAACATTCAAAGAAGAACTAAAACCAATCTTTCTCACACTATTTCAAATAATTCAAGAGGACGGCATACTTCCAAGCTCTTTTCATGAAGCCAGCATTACCATAATCCCCAAACCAGAAAAAGACACCACAAAGAAAGGGACTTACAGGCCAATATTCCAGATGAACATTGATGCTGCAATCCTCAACTAAATTCTACAAACCGGATACAACATTACATTAGAAAGATCATACACCATGACCAAGTGGATTTATTCCAGGGATTCAAGGATGGTACAATATCCACAAATCAATGCACATGAAACATCACATAAACAAATTGAGAGAGAAAAACCACACAATCATATCATCCGGTGCAGAAAAAGCATTTGACCAAGTGCAACAGCCTTTTCTGATAAAAACACTCAGCAAAGTAGGAATAGAAGAATCATCCACATAATAAAAGCCTTATATGACAAACCTACAGCCAACATCATACTCAATGGGCAAAAACTAAAACCATTTCCCTCTAGAACAGGAACAAGAGAGGGAAACCCACTTTCACCACTCCTGTTCAAAACAGTACTGGAAGTCCTGGTCACAGTGATCACACAAGAAAAGGAAAGAAATGGTTCCCAAATTGGAAAAGTGGAAGTAAATTGTCATTATTTGAAGATGACATGATACTGTACATAGAAAACCACAAACAGTCCTTCAAAAATTTAGTTAACTTAATAAATGAATTCGGCAATGTAGCAGACTACAAAATTAATGCCAAGAAATATATGGCATTTTTATACACCAATAATGAACTTACAGAAAAGGAGATTAAAAAAAGAATCCCATTCATCATCCCACCAAAAAAATTAAGATAACTGGGAATACTCTTACCTAAGGACGTAAAAGACCTCCACTGAGAAAACTAGAAGATGTTGAAAAAAAGAGATAGAGGAAGACATAAACAGATGGAAGAACATACCTTGTTCATGGATTGGTAGAAACAACATCATTAAAATGGCTATACTACCCAAAGCAATCTATACATTCAATGCACTCCGCATTCAAATACCAACAGCATATTTCACAGACCTAGAATGAACTCTCCAAAAATCCATCTGGAATAACAAAAAAGATCACGAATAGTGGCAGCAATCTTGAGAAAGAAGAACAAAGTAGGAGGGATCTCAATACCAGATATCAAGCTGTATTACAAAGCTACTGTGTTCAAAACTGCCTGACACTGGCACAAGAATAGACATATAGGCCAATGGAATTGAATAGAGAACCCAGAAACCAATTCAAACAACCAAGCTCAATTAATATTTGACAAAGGAAGCAAAAACATACAATGGGGATAAGACAGTGTCTTCAATAAATGGTGCCAGGAAATTTGGTCAGACAAATGCAAAAATGAAACTAGGCCACCAACTGACACCATGCATAAAAATAAGCTCAAAATGGATAAATAACTTGAACATAGAGCTGGAAACCATAAAAATAGTAGAGGAATCCATAGGCAGCAGAGTCTCAGATACATGCGGAAGCAATATCTTCACAGACACAGCTCCTGGGGCAATGGAAAATAAAGTTAAAATGAACAAATGGGAAGACATCAAAATAAAAAGCTTCTTCATAGCAAAAGAAACCATCAACAAGGCAACAACAAAGCCCACTGCATGGGAGAACATATTTGCCAATGTTCTCTCTGATAAGGGTTTCATCTACAACATTTACAGGGAACACATACTACTTAACAAAAGGAAGATAAACAACCCAATCACAAAAATGGGCAACGGACCTAAATAGATACTTTTCCAGAGAGGACAAAAGGAAGGCCAAGGGACACATGAAAACATGCTCAGAGTCACTAATCATCTGAGAGATACAAATCAAAAGGACAATGAGATACCACCTAACAGCTGTCAGAATGGCTATCATCAACAAAGGGCGAGTGCTGGTGAGGATGGCGAGAAAAAGGAACCCTCCTTCACTGGTGGTGGGAATGCAGACTGGTGCAGCCACTATGGAGAAGAGTATGGAGTTTCCTCAAAAAACTAAAAACGGAACTCCCATTTGACCCAGTGATCCCACTTCTAGGAATATATCCCAGGAACCTAGAATTACCAATCTGAAAGGATGCATGCACCTCTATGTTCACTGCAGCACAATTTCCAATAGCTAAGGTTTGGAAACAGCCTAAGTGCTGGTCAGCAGATGAGTGGGTTAAAAAGCCCTGGTATATCTACATAGTGGAATAGTATGCTACATCAGAGCAAAAGCTGGCCCAATATAAAAAAAAAAAGGAGCTGTTGGGAGCTTCAGTCACCCGCCAGCCTGAACACAACCCTCAGCCCCTCACCCAGACTGGCCAGGAACCCCAGTGGGGACCCCCACCCTGAAGGGTGTGTGACCAGCTGCAAACAGCCATCATCCCTTCACCCAGGCTGGCCTGGCACCCCAGTGGGGATCCCCATCCTGATCCAGGACAGCCTTCAGGGCAAACCAGCCGGCCCCCACCCGGGCACCAGGCCTCTATCCTATATAGCAAAAGGGTAATATGCCTCCCAGCACTGGGATCAGTGTGACAGGGCAGAGCGCCCAAACCCCCTGATCGCCCCGCAGCTCTTTGTGTGACAGGAGGCGTGGCCACAACCTCCCTATCTGCCCTGCTCTGTTCATGACAGTGGAAGGCGCCCCAACCCCCTGATCAACCCTGCTCTGTGCCTGATAGGGGGGAGCTCCCCAACCCCCTGATTGGCCCTGCTCTGTGTGTGACAGGGGGGAGCTCCCCAACCCCCTGATGGGCCCTGCTCTGTGCATGACAGGGTATGGAGCCCCATATGGAGCCCCTCTGTGTGGGATGCAGCACTCCAACCCCCCTTCTCTGTGTGTGATGGGGTAGAGCCATAACTTCCCCATTGACTCTGCCATGAGTGTGACAGGATGTGGTGCCCCAACCCCCTAATCCGCCCTGCTCTGTGTGTGACAGAGGGCGGTGCCACAACTCCCCTATCTGCCCTACTCTGTGAGTGACAGGGGGGAGCTCCTCAAACCCCTCATGGGCCTTTTCTGTGCATTACAGGGGGAAGCTTTCCAAACCCCTGATGGGCCCTGCTCTGTGCGTGACAGAGGGGAGCTCCCCAACCCCCTGATGGGCCCTGCTCTGTGCGTGACAGGGTATGGAGCCCCAACCCCCCTGATGGGCCCTGCTCTGTGTGTGACATGGGGTGGCTCCACAACCTCCCCATCGACGCTGCCTTGAGTGTGACAGGGGGCGGTGCCCCAATCCCCCAATCGGACATACCCTGAGCATGACTGAGGGTGGTATCGCAACCTCACAATCCACCCTGCTCTGTGCATGACAGGGTGCGGTGCCCCAACTCCCCAATCAGCCTTGCTCTGAGCCCGACCAGGGGCTGCACCTAGGGATTGGGCCAGCCCTCTGCCACCCAGGGGCAGGCCTAAGCCTGCAGGTCATTATCTCCCAAGGGGTCCCAGACTGTGAGAGGGCACAAGCCAGGCTGAGGGACCACCCCCCACCCCCCAGTGCACAAATTTTTGTGCACTGGGCCTCTAGTTCAAGTATAAGGGGCTTTCAAAGTTGCGGAGGGAGGTATGAGAGGAAATCAGGGGGAGATGTGACTTCAGTAGAGTCACAAGATGCAATATTCCTGGCTTTTAATGATGAAGGAAGCGGTCACCAGTCACAGAATATGGGTGGTCTCCAGAAGCTGGAAAGAAAGTCTCCCCAAGAGCCTCCAGAAGAGAATGCAGCCTCCTGATACCTGGATTGCAGCCTGGTGAGCCCCACATCAGACTTCTGTGCTAATAACTGTAACACATTTGCATTGTTTCAGGCCACTAAATTTGTGATAATTTTTTACAGCAGCAGTAGATAACTAACACACATGTCAAAGCTTAAAAAAAGCCTTGCAGGCATGAGGAAAAAATATTTAAAGAAGTGTCAGCAAAAAGGTAAAAGAAAGTGAGGATAGAGGGAGTTCATTTACTATGGCACATGGATTGTAAAACTTTGTCAGAAAGGTTGGTCTGAGCACAATGCTGCATCAACGTGGAGCTACTTACAGCAATATGGAGAAAGAGTATGGAAAAGAACAGGGTTGTGTTTTTTTCCAGCCTGATTCCCTAACACTGAGACCAGGATATAATAAGTGCTCAATGTTTGCAGAATGCAGCTGCAAGGAGGGGACTGTAATTTAGACAGTATAAGATGACCCTGAGATTAGGGCAGAGGTAATGCTGGCATGAAAGGCAGGGTGGGATTGACTAGCTCAGTTGAGGACCTTTGAGGGCATGGAGGAAAGGGGTGGTCTCAGGCCTGAGAGCTGAAGTCTGTGTTTGAACAATTATCACCACCTTTTTGAGAACCGGCTGAAGTTGTTAAGGTCCTTACATAAAGCAATCCTCATTACAAGGGACAGGGCCTGTTGCCTAAAGGTAGGGGAGCCCTGACTGGCTCCTGTGGGGAAGATAGCATCTGTCTCGAGTAGCTAGGGTGACTTTGTTAGGGGCAGAAATAGAACATTCAAGACTAGCTATCCTATATAATGATAGGTTAATATGCAAATCAACGAAAAGGTGGAACAACAAGTTGCTATGACATGCACTGACCCCAGGGAGCAAATGCTCAATGCAGGAGCTGCTCTCTGGGGGTCAGTGCACTCCCACAGAGGGAGCACTGCTTGGCCAGAAGCCGGGCTCATGGCTGGCAAGTGCAGTGGCAGTGGCGGGAGCCTCTCCTGACTCCATGGCAGTGCTAAGGATGTCTGACTGATGGTTTAGGTCCACTCCCCAAGGGCTCCCGGACTGTGAGCGGGTGCAGGCCAGGCTGAGGGACCCCTCACCCCTGAGTGCCCAAATTTCGTGCACCAGACCTCTAGTTAATTATAAAAAACATTAATCATGTTCTGCTCACTGTGATTATTTTGTCCTGATTAAAGAAGGCACATTCTAACCTGGCTGGGAGTTGCAAGCAGGACCTAGGACCTCACTTGGAAATACGGCCCATCCTCCACATCCAGTGATGCCTTCCCCAGGATATAAGTGACACATTTTCCCATGGAACTCTGAATTAGTACCTTTCCCTCTAACTTTCTTCAAATTAAGAGAATCTATGGAGTTCCCTATACTGCACAGTTTTAATGAAAGAAAATAAGACTTTCTAAGAGCATCAAATACATTTTTTTATTTATAAACATATATACTCCTCTCTCTCTCTCTCTCTCTCTCTCTCTCTCTCTAAAATATATTCTTACTGATTGAGAGAGGAAGGGAGAGGGAGGGAGATAAAAACATCAATGATGAGAGAGAATCGTTGGTCGGCTGCCTCCTACACACCCCGTATAAGGGATCAGGCCAAAACCTAGACATGTGGCCTGACCTGGAAACAAACTGTGACTTCCTGGTTCATAGGTTGATGTTAACCCACTGAGTCACACTGGCCGGGCTCAATTCTTATTTATAAATTCATTCCAAGGACATATACAGCTTGAAAAGCTTTGAAAGCAGTTTTAAAAAAAACAACAACTAGCTTTTAAGTAGCAAGAAAACAGTTATAGAAGAAAGTTTAAATTAAAAGAAAAAATAATTGTTTTACTTTATTCAAGAGTGGGAACATCCTCCATGAAAATGTGTACCTTGACTGAGGATGGCTGGGTGGCCTTATCACACCTTAGGAAATCAAATGCTTTTTACAATGACAAGAAAGAGAGTTTCATCTAATTTCTCTCCCAGGGTAAATGTCTGTCAACAGAAGGTGGACATGAATAAAAGGAGGGGCTTGCACAATCAATCAGGAAATCAGCAATCTATGAGTAATCCAGAACCCAGTATTTATCTCCTCTGCCACACACCCTCCCTCCCAGCCAGTGAGCAAGACAATTACTCTCAAGTCAAGCTAAGTGAACCCCCACTCACAGTGGCCCAATGCTGACATACAAAGCATACAAATAATTCTCACTCTGGCATAAAAGTGACAACTTTCTTGGAAGAAAAGCAGATACTGTAAATTCTCAAAGTCTTCCTGAAACATTTTCTAAAGTAATTTTTACTTCTTTAGAAAAAATGCATACCTGGCAAACCATCTGTAATAAAAGGCCCATTCTATAAAACCTTACCTGATCCTACTCATATCTGCAATCATAATCATATTTACAGACAAATATATCTATACTAAGAAAAGAGCAATATGCTAATTAGACTGGGAGACCTTCCAGGAGACCTTCCAGATGTTCTTCTGGACAAAGCCATGGTGGTGGGGCCAAGGTAGAGGCGGTTAGAGGCCAAGAGGGGAGGGCAGTTGTGGGTGATCAGGCTGGTGGGGGGCGGGGCTGTTGGGGGTAAGCAGATCAGCAGGGGGGCCATGTGGGGGCAAGCAGGCCGTCAGTGGGGGTCAGTTGGAGGTGATCAGGATAGCGGGGGTGGGGGGCAGTTTGGAGTGAGCAGGCCAGCAGGGGACAGTTGGGGATGAGCAGGCCAGTGGGAAGGGAAGGAGGGACAAGCAGGCCAGCAGGGGGGGAAGTTTGTGGTGATCAGGCTCATGGGGGTCATGTGGGTGCAAGCAGGCCAGCAGCGGGGGGCGAGGGGAGGTCAGTTGGGGTCGAGCAGGCCGGCAGGCAGAGTGATTAGAGGCAACGAGGCAGGCAGGCAGGCAGGTGAGCGGTTAGGAGCCAGCAGTCCCAGATTGCGAGAGGGATGTGTGACTGCTGTAAACTGGCAGTAGGACATCCTTCGAGGGGTCCCAAATTGGAGAGGGTGCAGGCCAGGCTGAGGAACACACTGTCCCCCGTGCATGAATTTCATGCACCGGGCCACTAGTAAAAATATAAACAAACAGATAAAAATAAAGATAACATGCTAAAGACCACAAATTTATTATATGGCAAAAGTCAAGATTCAAAAATATCTCCCCTACTAGCAGAATTAGGTGGGAAATTAACAAAGTAGAATTTAATAGGATGCAAAATAAAGTCTCGTACTAGGGCTTTAAAAAAAAAAAAACCTGCACAACAGGATAACCTAGTTTAAGACCAGTGCATCTACAAAAACACATTTTCGTTTATTGCAAGCTCAACAAGAGGCAGCAGTCTGAAACAGTGGTCCCAAAAAGCTAATGCAATTCTAAGTTGCATTAAGAGAAGACAATGTCCTCTTCACAAATAATATCATCCTGGGGACCATACTCAGTTCTGGGAATCACATTTTAAAAGAATCAATAACTGAACTGTGTGTTGGGAGAAGGGTGGGATCTAGCCTAGGGAATATTCTGCACAAAAGCTAGTGAAGGAACTGGGGATGTTTAAACTGTTTTATTTTGTTTTTCATCTCATCTGTAAAGAGGATATGCTGCATAATGGAAAAGGGAGTGGACTAGGAATGGCAAATGGGTTTCCTTTCCTGAGCCAGTTCTAATCAACTGGTAGTGACTCCCAGGACCTGGTGCTGAGAAAGATTCTGAGAGTAGAAAGGAGGGAGTGAGGGCAGAGAGAGAGACACCAACTGGTTGCCTCCCACATTATCCCAATCTGGGGATTAGGGGAGTAGAGGAGCAAACTGCAACCAAAGTAGGTACCTCTGACTGGGAATTGAACCCAGGACCCTTGGGTATGCTGCAATTCTCTAACCACTGAACAACACCCGCAAGGCTTCAGTGCATCTTAGTTCTTATACCATTCTCTGGCTATGGTTTTATTACTGTGTTAACATAAGAAACATTCAAACCTGTAAAGAATTTTGTGTTTATTTGAGCAAACTGTCGACAAGTGCCTGGAAGCAGTACCTCAATGGATTGGGAAAGCGCTCTGGAGAGTGGCGGGTTTTCATCTATTTTTATACATTACAACCAAAGGAGGAGACATAGGTAGGTTACAAGAAATTCATTGGTGATAGATTAGAGAGGCGGGAGAAACCAAAGGGGTCTTGGGGGTGAGGGAGAGAACCTGTGGGACTGGATAAAAAATAAAATGATAGACACATACTTAGAAGGGTGTAGGATAGCCAACAGTCAACAATTAACATGAGAACAATGAAGGAATTAGTGGTAACTGTCCGGGAGCCCAAGCACATTAGGTTGTGCCACAAGGGGCCCAGAAAAAGGGAAGTTACAAGTTACCCAGATATTTCAAGGGTATCCTAGCTAATAAAAGACAAAAGGGTAATTAACCGTACCTCCGCTATGCTTCCCATTGGCTAATCAGGGTGATATGCAAATTAACTGCCAACAAAGATGGCGGTTAATTTGCATACATAGGCACAATGATGGGAGGCGAAAGGGGAAGGACAGAGGAAGCTGCCTGACGCTGACAGTGATCGGAAACCCAGGCAGCAGGCAAGAGCCGGGTGGCAGGGCAAAGGTGGAGAACCTGGGCCGCCTTTGCCCTGCATGAACTATGCAGCTGGGAGAGGGGTTTGCGGCCGCTGGGAGCAGGGCGGGAACTTCCCGGGGTTTGCAGCAGGCAGCTGGGAGCGGGGCGGGAACTTCTGCCGCATTGTCATGGCAATGCGGCAGAAGTTCCCGCCTCGTAGCTGCTTGCTCATTCACTTACTCGCTCATTCATTCACTCATTCACTCACCCATTATTCACTCACTCACTCACTCACTCAGCAAACCCTCTCAGGTCCCTGGCACCAGGCCAGGCACTGAAGTTGAAGCAGGATAAGACAGAGCAATGTCCTCAAGATGTTAGTAATTCAGTAGGGCGAAGCAGGCACATGAACAAGGCAGTTGTACGCACAGATGCAGTGTACTGGGTTCAGTGAGAGCAGTAACTAATGCCGACTTTGTTCTCTTGATACAATGGGGCCTCGGGAGCCAGGCCGCCCCAAGCCTGTAGGCCTGTGCCTAGGCCAGGAGTGGCTGGGGTCCAGGAACATGACAGAAGGCGCAGGTCGGGCTGAGGGGTCTGACCCCACCCCTCACCCTCACCCCCGAGTGCACAAATTTTTGTGCACCGGGCTACTAGTCTATCTATATAAAAGACTAATATGCTAAGTGTCCTGCCGTCAGGGTAATACGTTATGTCGCAATGCCCAGCTTCCTCTTCCTAGCAACTAGCCTCCTAGAAGTTTCTTCAGCCCAGGAACACAAGTTGCTTTATAGCCAGGTAGAAACATTCACAGTTAACCAAATGTCTGTGAAGTATTTTCCTGTGCCTCATCTCATTTGATCCTGACACAAGTCGTGGAGTAGGTAGATTGGAGACTTGGTAGAATCCTATTTTCTTTTCATTAAACAGAAAATGAAGATTTAGAAAGTTTAGAAACTCGACCCAACTGAAAAGAATTGAGAAATGGTGCCCCCTCCCCTCCACCCCCCCCTTCCCCCACTCAAAAAGAAATAAAGAAAAGAAATGGTGGACCTTAAAAATGACTTCAGGTTTTTTCACTGCACAAAATATAGTCAAACACTGCTGCAAATTAAATATTTTACCCTTTGTTCTCCCTGCGTGATCTACAATAATAATGTGCTTCTTCGTGTTGATATTTACTGCTGTGTTGCTGACAATTACCTGAAAAAGAAGTTGGAGTGCTTCACTGGGCTGGAAAAAGTTTAGCTAAATCAGAAAGCAGCTCTAATTAACAAGTTTGTTTTATATCTATAAAAGGCTAAGTTGACTCGCACATGGGTGATACATATAAAGCTCTCATTGGCAGCAATCACATGCATTTCAATCTGTCATTGTCGATCATGAATTTGGTTGACACTTCTATTATTGAGAAAGGGTGAACAGGGATATTAAAATATTTCTTCTAATTAATTTCCTTTCAATGTGCACAAATTCATGCACCAGGCCTCTAGTGTTATTATAGATGCAAAAAGACAGATAGGCTCAGTGAAGATACTGTCCTAGAATGTAACTACCCACTATTACTGCTTTTGGTTAAAGTTTAATTTCCGATCGTCCTTTGTGGTTACTTCAGGTCTTTGAGTTTGCAAGACCATCATACAGGCCTTCCCTGAGCTTGTCAGGTTACCATGTGGCCCCTTTCACCCACAGCATCTTGGTAAGCCAGCTTACCTTTATCTTCCTTGGTATGCACAAGAGTGGGTACTTGCCATGGCCTGTGTTGCTCGGTGGTTAGAGCATCAACCTGAGCAGCAGAGTCACCTATTGGATTCCTGGCCAAGGGCACATACCTGGGTTGCAAGTCCAAGCCCACAGTGGAGTGGAATGGGGGTGCTGCAGGAGGCAACCTATAGATGTCTCTTTCACATTGGTGTTTTTCTGACCCCCCCCCCCGCCACCCCCCCTTCCTTCCAGTCTCTAAAATCAATGGAAAATATGTCCTTACTCCTTGGGAGAGGTACAAAGAAAACCAAAAACCAAAAAACGATAAAAAGGTAGATACTTAAAGTTTAGCTCACTGATTTTCAACCAGTGACTTTTGCCTCTCCAAGAACATCAGGCAATGTCTGAGACATTCAGTAAGGTCAGAACTGGTAAGAGGCGCTGCATTTAGTGGGCAGAGAGGCCAGGGATGCTGCTAAATCACCCGGCGGTGCACAAGACGGAGCCCCCTACAAAGGGTATTCGGGTCCCAAAAGGAAACAGTGCCGCGGTTACTGCGTGACTTAATGAAAGGCAAAATAAGCAAAGCCCGAGCTGGCGGAGCTCGCTGGGTGCAATGCCTGGGCTGTGATGGGACCAGCTGGCCAGGGGATAGCCAGGTTGGGTCCAGCGCCCTAGGCCGCAACAGGAGGAAGACACAGGGTTAACTACCCAGATCCCGCAGGCCCCGGATGTGGTGCAGAGCACATGGCTTCTCCTCCAATCCCAGCTCTAGCCCAGGGGTCCTCGCGGAACTCAGAGGCCAAGCTCTCGCGAGAAGTGGGCGGAGCTTCCGGCGGTTGTTGGCATTGACTTGGCTGTAAAGCTCTGGGTTCCCGGATTCCCGGATTCCCGGATTCCCGTGCTGGGCTGGCTGGGTCTCGGGGAGAGGGCGGGATCGGCTGTGAGGCCCCCACCCGCCGCGAGGTGCCTCCACTTCCAGGGCCGCGGGTTTCACAGCCTCGCTCCGTATCTCTACTCTCCAGCCGCTGGTGAGAGTCGCGCCCGGTACACAACCCGCTCACCCGTGGCAAGCCGAGGGGAGGAAATGTGTTTATCCGCCATTTCCTAGTTCGAGTGGGCGGGAGAGCCTTGAGGTATACCCGTTCCTCTTGATTCCTGGCCCGCGGTTGGGCTCTGAGGACAGGTGAGGAAAAAGTACCGGGAGCACACGTGAGGAGATGTAGCATCTTGTTTGTTTCCGTTAAAGCACCAACCCGGTGCGCGGGTGAGGAGGCGAACCTTCTTGCTTGTTGTCGTGCAAGCGCCGTCCCCGCTGGGCTTTCGTGCTTTCCCGCTTTCCCGAAGGTCAGCCACTGTTCCGTCTTCAGAAATTCCCGTGCCCGCTGCCTGCCTGGTAACCGTTGGCATCTTCTCTTCCAGCTCACCGTGCCCCCCAAATATGACGTGTTGAGTCAAGACGAACTACGCACAAAGCTGTCCCAGACCTTCAAGCGCCGAGGTATCCTGGACTCCCTCAAGGTGTCGGCTTGAGGCATATCTGTTCTGTAACTTTTACAAGTGGAAGCGGTGACAGGGAGTCCGCATTTAAACCCACTGGGTCTTGGTTTTAAAAATAATATGATATGCAGGTGGTATTGGGGAGTGACGCTTTTATGTTTTGTAGAACTCGTTATCCTGGAGAGCATTCTCAAACGGTTGAGAGTTTGCCCGGTCTTCATATTCAAATAGATTTATTGACTGACATTCAGGTAGGAGCGAGTAGCTGTATAAAATGAAAACATTTTAGCAACAAGGCAAGTTTTGTGAAACTGGTTTGTAGGTTCTTGAATTAATACGTGGTTTTGTAATAGTCATGTTTGGATGAAGGATATTGAGACAATATAATAAGCATTGTGTGCTGCTTACAGTACAATAGTCTGGAGAATGACAGCTTTTTTCTTTAAAATATAATGAAAGCTCTGAAGGTTTCACTTGGGCAGCACATACGTATTAGTATGAATTAACAGCAAGGAGTAGGGTTACCTCAAATGTGTTTTCATTACTATATACAGTTAGACGTGTATTTTACACTTATCAGGGGAAATACTGAGTTTTTCCTTCTCCCCCCATTGTTTTCGTAACTTAAAAAACAAAACAGAACACTTTATACCTATCTGAAAAACCCATAAAAACATAGAGGAAGAGAGTCTTTTCTGATTCAGCTATTATTGGCACAGTGTTGTGTGTGTGTATTCTTAGTTCACTGTTGTATAGTGAGCATTTTCCTGTGACCCGAAAAGTTCCTTGAAACCCTCCATTTAAGTGTCCCATGATTGGATGTATGTGTAATTTATGTAGCAGTCCCTGGTGAATGTTTAATCTTGGCAGAGAATAATTTACTAATACACTTTACATGTAAAGTAACATCAGGAATAGAATTGGTTTAAATGTGTTTTCATTACTACATATATTTCAGAAGTATATCTGAAATATAAATGCTGAATAGGTTATAACCAGGTCTGTGCATCCTTCAGTTGCATTTCTCATTTTTGCCTAGGTTACGTGGCATTCTTACATTCTTGTATGACTTTATCTATATAGAAAAGGCTAATATGCAAAGTGTTTCCTTGGAGGTTAGCCCGGGAGACCGGGAATTCGATTGCTCACTATGATGTGCGCTGACCATCGGGGGGTCGCACAGAAAATTGCAGGCAGCGAGCTGGTGTTGGCGGGGTACTGAGGGAGCAAGGAAAGGGGGAAGCAGGAACAGGGGAGAGGGGAACCGCGTGGTGGTGGTGCATGAGGGAGCAGGAAAGCAGGGAACCTGATCAGCCGTGATTGCCAGCCAGGCCTAGGGACCCTACCTATGCACTAATTTCTTGCATCAGGCCTTTAGTCCTGGAAAATAAAAGGCCATAAGCATTTTTTAAAAAATACATTTTATTGATTTTTTAAAGAGAGGAAGGAAGAAGGGTAGAGAGTCAGAAACATCGATAAGAGAGAAACATCGACCAGCTGCCTTCCGCACACCCCCTACCCAGGTACATGCCCTTGACCAGAATCGAACCTGGGACCTTTCAGTTCTCAGGCTGATGCTCTATCCACTGAGCCAAACCGGTTAGGGCCGTGGTGGCCAAACTGTGGCTCGCGAGCCACATGCGTCTCTTTGGCCCCTTGAGTGTGGCTCTTCCTAAGCCTTAGGAGTATCCTAATCTACACTAATAAAAGAGAACAATGGTAATTGGCATACGGCGATACCGTTTTTATTGGCTAATCAGGGCCATATGCAAATTAACTGCCAAGAAAGATTGGCGGTTAACTGCCAACAAGATGGCGGCTAACTTGCATATGTATGCACAATTCAGGGAGGCGAAAGGGAAAGCAGGAAGAAGCCCCCTGCCACTGACAGTGGTCGGAAACCCAGGGGGGAGCTAAGAACTGGGGGGCAGGGCAAAGGCGGCCCTGGGGCCGCCTTTGGCCTGCCCCCCAGCCATGATCGGAGAATCAGGCGCCTTTGCCGCCCTGGCCAGTGATAGCAGGAAGTAGGGGTGGAGCCAGCAATGGGAGCTGGGCACGGTCAAAGCTGGTAGTCCCGGGAGCTAGGGGTCCCTTGCCTGGGCCTAATGCGAAGCCCACGATCACGGCGCCCCCCGCTGCCACTGCAGGTCCCCGCTGCCCGGGACGGACGCCTAGGCCAGAGGCGTTAGGCCTGGGCAGGGGCGGAGCCTGCAACCGTGGGGAGCTGGGGTTCCCCTTCCCAGGCCTGACACCTCTGCCGGAGGCCTCAGGCCTGGTCAAGGGGCCGATCCGGTGATTTGTGATCAGAGGGTGATGAGGGTCAACTCCTCTGGCTGAGGCGTCAGGCCTGGGCGGGGGGTGGAGCAAGCGATCAGAGGGAGATGGGGGTCCCCTGTCCAGGCATGATTCCTGGGCCAGAGGCCTCAGGCCTGGGCGGGGGCCAGAGCCAGTGATCGGGGGGCAATAGGGGTCCCCTGTCCAAGCCTGACACCTCTGGCAGAGGCGTCAGGCCTGGGCAAGGGGCCGATCAGGCGATCGGAGGGTGATGGGGGTCAACGCCTGAGGGCTCCCAGTATGTGAGAGGGAGCTGGCTGGGCTGAGGGACACTCTCCCCCCACACACACACCCAGAGCACGAATTTCATGCACCGGGCCCCTAGTTACGTTAATAACAATGTACCTACCTATATAGTTTAAGTTTAAAAAGTTTGGCTCTCAAAAGAAACTTCAATCGTTGTACTGTTGATATTTGGCTCTGTTGACTAATGAGTTTGCTGACCACTGGGTTAGGGCAAAGCATTTTTTTAAGGCTCTTTGGCAGAGCATGTGTATTCTTCTCAGTATAAATGTCTTTTGTACTATAGGATTTTTGATGTGTAAGTACTGTTCTGAACTTGTAGTTATATACTCTTGTTCTTTTCAGGTGTAGGGTAGAAGATAGAGGTATAGCAACTCTATTTGTTTCCTGCTTGTATAGTATTGATATGAATACGTTGCGTGGATATAGGCAACATAGTCTTGAGCTCTGCTCAGTTAATATGTTTCCAGATTATATGCAAAGTAGATTAGGACAATATTCAGTAGTTCAGTTAATTTAGAGGTTTTCTTAAAACTCAAAGGAAAACTTAACACATTATAACCTTGAAGAAAATTACCCACTTTGAACCTACGTTTTCATATTTATAAAATGTGGGAAAATTACTGTATTTCACAGTGCCTTGAGATGTAAATAATATATATGGAAGTGCATTTTTAAAAATATATTTTTATTGATTTCAGAGAGGAAGGGAGAGGGAGAGAGAGATAGAAAAATGAATGATGAGAGAGAATCATTGATCAGCTGCCTCCTGCACACCCTCAGCTGGAGGTGGTGTCCTGCAACCTGGACATGTGCCCTTGACCAGAATCGAAACCAGCACCCAATATTTCTTCCAATATTATTTTCATATTCTTCATCAATCCACAGAGAGTTGAGGAAGCAACAGAATTTTCTCTTATACATGCTATCTGAATCAAAGACTGCTGAAATGGACTCATAGGGAAGATAGTTAGAGTCTTCATGTGTTCTGACTAAGCAGCAATTCACTTGGAAGCAGGTGAAAACAGCTCCTCTGGCCAGAATCCATGGGCTGCTTGTCTCATAGAGTAAGACAAAGTGTGCAGCAGAGTAGTACTAACTTTTGGCCATGGATCTAAAACAACTCCCCCATCAGACCTGCCTTGAGTGTGACGGGGGGCGGTGCCCCAACCCCCCAATCGGCCCTACCCTGAGCATGACTGAGGGTGGCATCACAACCTCCCAATCCACCCTGCTTTGTGCATGACAGGGGGCGGCGCCCCAACTCCCAAATCAGCCCTGCTCTGAGCCGGACCAGGGACTGCACCTAGGGATTGGGCCTGCCCTCTGCCACCCGGGAGCAGGCCTAAATAAAACGATTCTAATAAAACGATTCTAATTTGTGTGGCAAATCTGTGTATTCCTAGTGCAGCAAACCTGAAAGTTTGTTCCCATTTGTTTTTTTTTGTTTTGTTTTTTTTCTTTTTTGTCATTGAGCTAGACACAACTGAGAAAGCAGGTCATTCACGAATTGATGCACCCTGTATTGAGTGGAAGTCCTCCACCATTTCAGTGGAAGGGAGTGCCCTCTTCTTTTTAAAACATATTTTATTGATTTCAGAGAGGAAGGGAGAGGGAGAGAGAGAGAGAAATATCAATGATGAGAGAGAATCATTGATTGTCTGCTTCCCGCATGCCCCCCTACTGTGGATTGAGCCCACAACTTGGGCATGTGCCCTTGACTGGAATCGAACCCGGACCCGTCAGTCCCCAGGCCAACGCTCTATTCACTGAGCCAAGCCAGCCAGGGCAGGAGCACCCTCTTAATAGGCAGGTATACCTGTGTCCCACATGAGAAACCAGAGTCTGCAGAAGTGGGTAATTTGCTTAAGGTCACAGGATTTCAAGATGGCAACACAGGGCAGTAAATCTAGATCTCTAAAATGTGCTCTTTAGATAAGAGAAATAAAGAATACATTAATTTTTTTGAAACCTGTTTTAATCCTCAAGTATTAAAACATATGTTTACCACTTCTTAATTATTTTAACTGTATTCCTACACCATTGCCTTTGAACATATTAGTTACATTTTATCTTAAAGGCAGATATAGCAAACTTTCCATATATTTTTTAAATTGACTTAATATTTTAGAGCAGCTTCATAGCAAAATTGAACAGAACGGAGAGTTTCTGTATGTCTCCTCCTCCTTCATGCACAGCCTTCCCCATGATCAACATTTATACAGTCAATGAGCCTACATGGTGGCATCATTGTCACCTAAAATCCATAATTAACATTAGGGTGCACTCTTTATGTTGTCCCTATGTTTTAATTCTCTTTCTATTAGCTGTAGTTGTCCAAAAGTTTCTTATTCAGAAGTTTTAAGAAATCTTGAACAGTGTTAGTATTTGAAAAACTTGAAACTTAAATATGCTGTATTTAAGTTTGCCTGAGCATTAGTCAATTACATAGTTACTAGAGGCCGGATGCACAAAAATTTGTGCACTGGCGGGGGTGGGGGGTGTCCCTCAGCCCCACTTGTGTCCTCTCACAGTCTGGGACCCCTCGGGAGATTACGACCTGCTGGCTTAGGCCCACTCCCGGGTGGCAGAGGGCAGGCCCAATCCCTAGATGCCTGCACCGCAGCTCCTGGTCGGGCTCAGAGCAGGGCAGACAGGGGAGTTGGGGTGCCGCCCCCTGTCATGCACAGAGCAGGGCAGATCAGAAGGTTGCGATGCCACCTCTAGTCACGCTCAGGGTAGGGCCGATTGGGGGCTTGGGGCACTGCCCCCTGTCACGCTCAGAGCAGGGCCCATCAGGGGGGTTGGGGCTCCGTACCCTGTCACACACAGAGCAGGGCCCATCAGGGGGTTAGGTAGCTCCCCCCTGTCATGCACAGAGCAGGGCCGATTGGGGGGTTGGGGAGCTCCCCCCATCATACACAGAGCAGGGCCGATCAGGGGGTTGTGATGCCACCCTCAGTAACGCTCAGGGTAGGGCCGATTGGGGGGTTGGGGTGCTGCCCCCTGTCACACTCAGGGCAGGGCTGATGGGGAGGTTGCGGCTCCACCCCGTCACACACAGAGCAGGGCCCATGTGGGGGTTGGGGCGCCGCACCCTGTCACACACAGTGCAGGGCCCATCAGGGGGTTGGGGCGCTGCCACTGTCACACTCAGGGCAGGGCCAATGGGGAGGTTATGGCTCTACCCTGTCACACACAGATTAGGGCCCTGCTCTGTGCGTGACAGGGGGCAGCGCCCAAACCCCCTGATTGTCCCGGCTCTGTGCGTGACAGGGGGTGGCGCCGCAACTTCCCCATCAGACCTGCCTTGAGTGTGACGTGGGGTGGTGCCCCAACCCCCCAATCGGCCCTGCTCTGAGCCGGACCAGGGACTGCACCTAGGGATTGGGCATGCCCTCTGCCACCCGGGAGCAGGCCTAATCCAGCAGGTTGTTATTTCCCGAGGGGTCCCAGACTGCGAGAGGGCACAGGCCGGGCTGAGGCATCCCCTCTTCCCCCCCACCCCCCCCGAGTGCACTAATTTTTGTGCACCGGGCCTCTAGTACTAATATAAGGGTAATACGCTAATCAGACTGGATGTCTTCCAGACATCCTTCTGGACAAAGCCATGTTGGTGAGGGCTGAGGCAGAGGCAATTAGGGGCAATCAGGCCAGCAGGGGAGAGCAGTTGGGGCAATCAGGCAGGCAGGTGAGCGGATAGGAGCCAGCGGTTCCAGATTGGGAGATGGATATTGGACTGCCGGTTTAGACCCATTCCTGGCAGTTGGACATTCCCCGAGGGGTCCTGATTTGGAGAGGGTGCAGGCCAGGCTGAGGGATCCTCCCTCACCACTCCCTTACCCCACTCTTTCCCCCTACCCCGTGCATGAATTTTGTGCACCGGGCCTCTAGTATTATATATTTAAATGAATTAATCATGAAGAGCATAGTTAATTAAGCACCTGTTGATTGAGATTTTGTTGTTTTATTGTTTGGGTTTTGCCATTAGAAGCGGTGTGCAGTGTACACTCTTTGTTTCCCTGTGGAAGTGTAGCTGTGTGAATTCCTAGAGGTGAAAAGACTAGGTTAAAGAACACATGTCTTTTTGAATACACAAACACTAACAAATTTCCCTCCTGAGTGATTGAACCTGCCGACTTCCCCGCTTTCTTGCCAGCACTTCACGTATGATCAGAGTTTTAATCTTAGCAGTCTTATTGGGAAAATAGGACCCCTTTGTTTTAGTATTAACTTGCATTTTCTTAGGATTTTGTTTATCGACATTAAATTGTCTTACTGATTTATTAGATCTCTTTAATATTATGAAAGTTAGTGTGCTTTCTCCTCATTATAGCAAATATTTTCTTCCAGTGTGTCATTTGTCTTTTGACTTTATTTCATGCCATATATAAGTTCTTAATTTTTATGTTATTAAATATTTCTCTTTATCACTTCTAGATTTTTGTATCATGCTTGGGAAGGACTTCCTTCAGAAATTATTCTTAAGAGATATATAACGTACAACAGGATAATGTTATAAGTCCAAAATTTATAAAGTGACTGAGTAATGGTTGAATGAAAGTTGTGAGACAAAACTATGTACATTGTGTTTTTTAGGTTTTCTCGTGGAGTTTTTAAAAGAAATGGCAGAATATCATCAGGCTAAAGAGACTTGTGACATGGACCCTCAGACAAGTGCAATTTTGCCTAGCAAAGACTCTCTTGGTAATTTCAGGCTTTTTTCCTGATTCCAGGTTTCTATTTTCTTTTTGAATGAAGAAAAAGATCTGCTTTCCTATGTTGTGTGTGTTCCTAAACTGTGTGCAGGTGGAGTGCTCATTTCCCATTGTGTCAGCACAGTCCTACCTTCAGTGCTGCCCCTCCCTCTGTGATCACCAGGTGGATGCAAAGGCCCATGTTCTTGTTTGTTGGGTCAACCCCTCAACTGGGAGGCTCTTCCCTGTGACTCATCTAACTTTATCGTATAGCCATTAACGTGAGAAGATCCTAGACTATTTGCATTGCGGAAAACTAGAGAAGTCAGTGGCCCGTCACTTCATGTTATTGTTGAGGAAACCAAGGTCACCAGATGAAGGAAAAGTGATACTGGAGTCCAAGTTTTCTGGTCCATGATCCAGATCCTTTTCCATGGGACAGCCTTTCTACATACAGTACCATCCTGCCTTTAGGCGTATGCTCAGAAGGGAAACAGGTGGCTAAAATGCTGTGATTAATCCTGGCTCCTCCTTACTCATTAAAAGCAATAACTTGTTAGACAATAAATTCAAATATCTTAATCTGATTCTGCCAGTCTTTTTTTCCTGTGCATACTTTTTAGTGGGCACTGGTGTTTACATGATTGAGATTGCACTCTCGTGTGGGTTTTGCACTCTGTTAATGTTTGATTCTAATCCACATTTGGTTTGAGGGCTTCGGGTCTGCTGCAGAGAGCACTGGAATGAGAGAAATAGCAGACCTGGCTTTTGTCCCAGTTATGCCATTGTGTAGTTGCTAAGCCCTCTGGGAGTCACCTACACTGTGTGGGCACCTGTGTCCTCTGTAAAATGGAAGACTTAAAACTAAGAATCTCTGATTCATTTTAAGATCAGTGTTTTGAACATGTGACTCAGCTTTCACCAAAGACCATAAAAGAACTCTTTGGCACTTGGAGACTGGAAAAAGATGCCATTTTTTTCTGACCTACCTTTTGCTTTCTTTTCCCCTGACTTTTATGATGGAAATTTTCCAGCATTCAAAAAAGTTGAAAGTTTTACAGTTCACCAGTAAGTTTGTATTATGTTTGCTTGATCACTTTCTGTACATCCAGTAATCTATCTCAATTTTTTGAATTGGTTCAGAGTAAATTGCAGATGCCCCCTGTCCGTATCCCTGTACTCTTTGCTTTTGAACAGACTTCTTGCTCACCTACCCTGAGTCCTCTGCCCTGTTTGTGTTTTTTTAATAGCTGAGAAGCTTCAACATATTGATGATCAGTTTCCAGGTGCTTACCCTCAGCATCCAACATTAGGAACTTTAGAAATAAAGTTAAATGAATATAAGAGAGAACTAGAACAGCAGCTTCAGGCAGAAATGCATGAAAGGGTAAGTTTATCTTGTTGCTGTTAACAAAAGTGATATTTTTGCTTATCTTTTCATTCTTAATCTTAGGTATATAGGAAAATATCTAGAATCTTTAATAAACTAGAGGCCCAGTGCATGTGTAGGTTCCCTAGTAGCTACCTGCTGGTGGGGCCTCCCTTTCCCTGGCCACCTGCTGCCAGGTGGGGCTGGTCTCAGGGGACAGGCTGCAGGTGGTTGGCCAGCCCCGCCCCTGCTTGAACTCCCGGTGAAGGGGACAATTTGAATATATGGCTTTTATTATATAGTTAATATGATATGTACTCTTGTGCATGTTATTATTTTTCTTTCCACTTGCTGTTGTTTCTTTTTGCCTTTTGAATGAGTTTTACAGGAACAGTTAATGAGACCAAAGATGAATTAAACTATAAATATAGGGTGTCCCAAAAATATATAAACACACCTTGAATAATTATAAAGGCAGTGTATATTAAACAACATTTTCACAATTGAGCTATCGGCTGTTAGAGTGTGTATACATTTTGGGGGGGATACCCTGTATAATTAATGAATATTGAACTTAAACATGGAGAATTTGTTACTGATTGTTTAGTATTATTATTTACAATGATTTGTAGTCAATTTGCAGTTGAAGCATTTTAAAAATACTGAAGTAGTACAAATTAAAATGGAAGAGAAAGGAAAGTCTGAGGAGTTAGTGGTTTGGGAATGATGTTGGAGAGCTTGTCAAGCAAGATCGGAAGCCTTCTTGGGAAAAGATGTTCCTTGAGAGAATTCAAAAGCACCAGAAGGCAATATTTTAAAATCATTTACTGGATGGCTCCTTCCTGCAGCTGCTTGTAGATTTGCTAAAAGTCCAGGGGTGAGATGAGACATTTGCTGGAACACTTGAGGACCTAGAGCAGTGATGGTGAACGTTTTGAGCTTGGCGTGTCAAAAATTTTGAAAAACCCTAACTTAACTCTGGTGCCATGTCACATATAGAAATATTCATATATTTTTTTGATATTTGCAACCATAATAAAAAAAGATTTATATTTTTGATATTTATTTTATATATTTAAATGCCATTTAACAAAGAAAAATCAACCAAAAATATGTATAAAATGAACAAAAACAGAAAAACAATGTACATTTAAGAAAAAATAATAATAAAAACAATGATAATCATTACCATTTGCAACGTCATGGATGGAACTGGAGAGCATTATGCTAAGTGAAATAAGCCAGTCAATGAAGGAAAAATACCACATGATCTCACTCATTCATGGATAATAGAGACCATTATAAACTTTTGAACAATAATAGATACAGAGGCAGGCCTGCCTCAAACAGATTGTCAAACTGCAGCGGGAAGGCCGGGGAGGGTTGGGGGGCAGGAGGTAGGGGGGTAAGAGATCAACTAAAGGACTTGTATGCATGCATATAAGCATAACCAGTGGACATAAGACATTGGGGGATAGGGGAGGCTAGGGGACTGTCTAGGGCGGGGGAATAAAATGGAGACATATGTAATACCCTTTGGAATACTTTAAGCAATAAATTAAAATAAATAAAATAAATAAATAAATAAATAAATAAATAAAAAATTAAAAAACAAACAAACAATGATAATCAAATGGTACGAAAACTAGAAATTAGTGACTTTTTTGGTGCTGAAGTTTGTCTGCTAATTCTTCGATTGCAGGTTCATACTTGGTGCACTTCAAAGCCAAGCAAGCGCCACTAACATCATGTTAGCCGGTTCCTTTTGTTCATTTTAATATTATTTAATGCTGAGAACAAAGTCTCACAAAAATATGTTGATGAAAAAATTGTTAGCAAAGCCATCGCTAGATTTTTTATATTGCTAAAAGTGTCAGGAACTCTGTTCCAAGCACTCAAAATTTCTTCTTCATAGTTGCACTCTTCATGTTTCAGACGATTTCGTTCCAGATTTTCAAGTTTCGACCTTAAGTCGACAAACACGAGTCCAAATGCTACCTTGAAAATCTGCAAGTTGCATCTCTAAATCATCAATTTGCATCCATTGGAAATTATTCAATTCCAAAGTACTGTAAACTACATCCAGATACTTAATTATTTTAATGGTCTGTTCTAGGCTTCTAAATTGGTTGAATCTTTCGCTGAACTGTTCAAAGAACGTGTTTACTATATTCTGGTACATAAGTATAGACTCCATTACACTTGTAGTAGCCTTCTCGAAATACTTTTTCATCTGAGGAAAATACGAGTTTTAGTTTCAATATCTCGCTTGAAAATTTTAAGTTTACTTTCAAAAGATTTGATGTATCCAAACATAACGTCAATATTTTTGCCAAAACCTTGTAATTTTAAGTTCAGTTCATTCATATGAACAGAGAGATCTGTAAAAAACATCAAATTGCTGACCCACTTATGATCATTGATCTGAGGAAAGTTTGCCAGATCCTTATTCTCAATAAATACCATAATTTCTTCAAAGCACTCCACAAATCGCTCAAGTAGTTTTCCTTGACTTAGCCATCTCACACGATTGAACATCAGTAGTCCACTGTAGGTTGAATCAACTTCCTGTAAAAGTACAGAAAATTCTCGCTTGTGAAGGGGTCGAGAAGCTATAAAATTCACAATTTTTGTTACAACTGACATTAAATCATTCAATTCAGAGAATCCCGATTTGGCACACAACACCTCCTGATGGATAATGCAATGAAAAGGTGCAAGTGGATGTCTAATAGCTTCCATAAACAATTTCAGGAATCCCACTTTTTTCCCACCATCTTTGGTGCCCCGTCTGTCGTGACTGACACAATTTTAGAGATATCAATGTTTAGGACACTGAATGTTTTTATAACAACTTTACATATTTGGTTTCCTGATGTACTCATTGGCACTTATTCTAACTTCATCAACTCTTCTCTCATAGTGAGACCATCAGAGCCTGAGAAGTTGTGCGAATTTGCAAGCCTCCACCTTCCAGGTCTGCGCACAGTCTCCACGCACCCACTCGCCCCTGGCACCAAGCACCCGGCAGACTGGCAGAATCCGAGGCTGCTTTTTTGCATCCAGTCCAGCTATGTGCTTATTTTTATCGTTCCCTTCTGCCAGCAGCCCTGTGGGGCCCCTTCCCCACTTGAGGGTCACGCTGGTCCCAAGGGCCACGGACTCTGTGGGGCGCAGATTTCACCCCGCGCGGTTCTCTCTCCAACCTGAATTGCAAACCGCACCTTTAGGGGAAGTCTAACCTTTCTGTGAGAAGAAGCAGTGCTCGTCTGAGTTCACGCAGTCACGCTGCTTGAGATCCCTTGTTTCCATGTTAGTAGCTGATCTCTGGTTGTCTGTAACAGCCACTCAAGATGGCACAGTCTCCGCTGCTGAGCCGGCACACAGGGAGACGTTTCAGCCGCAGTCTCCAACCGTCCTTTTTTTTCTTGGAGTTCTCTGTCTTTCCCAGCTGCAGACTGTCTCTCAGCTGAATATCCTCTGCCTATTCGGGCTGTATGTTACCCGTTTCAGCTGCTCACCCTTATCTGCTCCAGGACAAGGCACAGGACACGTCCGTTTATACCTCCGCCATTTTTCTCCCCTTATATCTTTTTCTTCTAACCCTCCCATTCCTGTCTCCTAATGAACATGGCGATCAAGTGCGTCCGTTTGCTGAATGCACCCGAACGCACAGGAAGCTTACCCGAGGCACATGTTGACAATAATGAGGCCGTTTCCAGAATTGGGCATTTTGTCACTCGAGTAAAAATAAAGTGTCTTGAGTAAAGATTAATCTCTTTATAGTGCAATTCTTAACCTTTTCATATTAATGCCAATATTGGAACAGTGTATCTTGGATGTTTTCACAATGTATCTTTGCTACGCAACACTGATGTACATGCTTACATCTGGTTTTAGAATTGTGTAATTGATCATGAGTAACATGAGTAATAATATTACTCGAGTGATGCCCAGCTCTGGCCATTGCGAGAGACAAATATATGAATACGCAATTTTTTGTCTCTTTCGATGCGTGTCACCCAAAATGGTACGCGTGTCATAGGTTCGCCATCACTGGCCTAGAGGACTAGTAGGGACTGCGGTCAAGAATACACCTGGAAGAATCAGCTTTGAAAAGGATACTAAGACTTCTTTTTTCGAGATTACTGGAAGGAAGAGTGGAAGTGAATGTCCGAGTCAGGGGCGTGAGACAACCTCACTAAAATTGCAGCAGATGTGAGAATTAAGTGATAAGGAGAGGACCAGAGGTATGGAATGGCCACTGGGTGGCGGGGGGTTGCAGAAGGAGCAGAGCAGCTCTCTGAAGCTGACAGGATTCTCGAGCTGTTTTGAGGGTACTGCTGAAGTGGGCAACCTGGAATTGAAGTAGACCAGACCAAGTGCATGTAGGTCAAGAATTTCAAACACTAACACGAACCAAGTTTATGTGGGCTGCAAAACAAAAGCTTCAATTTTCATAGAAAGGTTTATTTCGATAAAGACATGCTGGATACAAAGGGCTAAAATAAATGAGTAATCGTTAACAAAAAATAATAGAACGTTTTAATAAAAATTAGTATTTTGCATTGAACATTAACTTCCCAGACACTGAATAACTGGACAGATTAATAAGCACAATGCAAATAAACCTACTTTTCTCATTCTCCAAAAGCAAAGTATTTCCTGTTGCACATACCAAACAAGTCAGTACAAGACTAATGATGTGGTCATCGGGTGCTAAAATATTGTCTGCTAGTATTAATGGAGAGAAATGGCACGCCTGTGCGTAAGGCGCACAAGGGAAATGAATGCAACACAATTATAATCAGTCATTAGCAAATGTAGTTAGTAATTAATAATTATGTAAATCAGGTTATTGTAAAAATCAGGTTACGAAATTTTTATTAATACGCTACATACTGTTATATTCGCTGAGCCACAAACATATTCATTGTGGGCCATGTGCGGCCTGTGGGCCATGAGTTTGACATGCTTGTTGTAGGTGATTGTTCTGTTGCAGCTCTTGGGAGGATTTGGAAGGTCATTGAGGGCAGAAAAATGGTCGTAGTTGAGGAGTGTAGCTTTATAGAGCTGAATTTATTTCATTTGAGAAAGGCAGCCTGTTTAGTTGAAGACATTGGGGTTCAGCATGATGGTGAGCGGAACCAGAGCAGAGTGTGGATGACTAATAATCCAGGAGAGAAGGGAGAGCTACGTGGCAGTCTCAGACATCAAGGAGTAAGTCTGGGGATACAGACAGATGGAAGAATAAGGGTGGACCAACAGGACAGAGTTGCAGGTTGGGGTTCTAGGTGAAGTTGGAAACCAAATGCAATGTGCTTCCATCTGAGCAAAGGCAAAGGTCCCTGCAGTAGAAGGGTCTGGGGCTTATAAGTGTCATCCATGTGGCCATTTGATCTTGTCACCCAGAAAATGACTGGACAGGACATGAAGAGGTTGAGGAATGGTGGGGAGTGCATGCCAGCAAAAGAGATTGGATTGTTTCTTTTGGAAAAACAGTTCCTTTCCCAAGGGTTGTCAGACCTAACTAGGTTGGGGTCATGGTTTCCTCAGCCAGGACTACTGATACCAGGAGATGGTTGAAGTTAAAAGGCTTCCTTCCAGTGTCAACCTTTCTTGGAGCTTCTCAGTAAAACCCAGTTATTAATGGTGACCACACCCCCTCTCCAATTTTTTCTGGCATTTCTGGGAATTGGGTTAATTTTAGCTATAAAAATAAATGGAAGCACTGGTCTTTGAGATGATGGGTTGTGTTCAGACTAACACTTTGAACCTTAAAATGAGTGAGTGACTAGATCAGATCAACCAGTTGACAGCCTGTCTCCATTCAGTCAGATTCTCTGAAGGCACTGGAGAAGCTTGGCATCCTCATAAAAGGCACCATACTTTTACTCTGCCACCCAACTGTTCACCCCCTTCTCTCCCTGATAAAACTGTCCTGTCCTTCAAACTTTAGCTTCAATGATGCTTCCTGGTGACGCCTTCCCTGAATCCCATTGATAGACTCATTTAGGCGTCATTCCTGCCGTGGAGACTGGACTCTGGTTGTGAAATTATCACATTGTAGTATTATTTCTCTCTCCCTCAGTAAATTGTGAATTTTTTAAAAGATGGGGACTGTAGCTGTTCATCTTTTCATATCCAGCTCACTGTGCTTTTTGACATGATATTCAGTAAATCCTTGCTCAGTGAACACGCAAATGTAAGTGTGATCTATTTTTCACAGTTTCATTCCAGCTTGTTCATTCTGAGTCAGAACCGCCCATGAATTGAAACTTTCAGACGACTATTGAACCATGGGGATTCTACTTTGTTAAGTTCCCCCATTTTGTTTTTTGTTTTTTTTTTTCTGGAGAACTTACAAAAATGTTAAGGAAGTGTCAGGATATTCTGCACAAGGGATATTAGGGTAATATAGCGTAACAGTCATTGGGCTAGGGAAGCCATGGGCAAACTACGGCCCGCGGGCCGGATCCGGCCCGTTTGAAATGAATAAAACTAAAAGAAAAAAAGACCGTACCCTTTTATGTAATGATGTTTACTTTGAATTTATATTAGTTCACACACACACTCCATCCATGCTTTTGTTCCGGCCCTCCGGACCAGTTTAAGAACCCATTGTGGCCCTCGCGTCCAAAAGTTTGCCCACCCCTGGACTAGGAGGTAAATTCTTGTGTAACTAGAATAGGCAAAATGCATACCTTGAGATGGAATGTTTTAAAAGTGAAATTGTTCCTCTAATTGTCTGTACTTTGTTCTCTGGAATGTAGGAAGCAGTCCATTAGTTCAAATCAGTCTTATTTTCCTCAGCTTGCTTGCTACAATTAATGCTTTCCTCTACAGATGGAAACAAAAGAAAGTTATGCTCAAATACAGCTTCTACTGAAAGATATCGATTTCCTAAAAGGCAGAGAAGCAGAACTGAAGCAAAGAATTGAAGCTTTTGATTTGTAAGTAATGTTTTCATTTTGACTATTCAGAGTCTGTGAGTTTAAAACAAATACTACTAATTATTCTAATGCTAATTGCCAAGTAGAGTTCTTGGATGTAAAGGTGCATTCGGCTAGTTTTAAAAGGCATAAGTTGAGAGAAACAAAGACTAGGATTTTGCTTTTGAAATATTAGTTATTGGGATGAAAAGCAGTGAGACACCATCATCAGGCTACAGTAAAACCAGACCAGTACTTTGAAGAAGCTAACAACTGTTAACAAATTATGTTCAGTCACACACTTATGTTTAGTCATTGAGATCTAACGGTTCCATGTGCATGTAGTAACTCAATGCAGTGGCTCTGACTTGATTTGTACTGGGTGATGGATGTGTGTGTACTAAGTGCTCACCACTATTTCATTCTTCACATTGTACCTGCCATTAATGGCAAGCTCACCAGTCTAGTTTATGAAACAGGTTTCATTTCCATTAGGTTCTACTGTTAGTTGACTCTTACTTCCTTAGTGGATTTGCCCTGGTCTTCATTAATGTGGTTAGATCATTTATATAGGCTTTAATTCATTTTATTTTTCATCTCTGCTACATTACTCTGTTCTAAGCAGTACTGAAGTGGTAAATTGATCATGACAGAAAAGGAAAGTGACAAATAAGCCATCGATTTTCAACTGGTGTGCTGCAAGAATATATAAAACATGACATACCTGACTGTAGTCAAGGGCGTTAACCTCTTTTTCCTTAGATTTTCAAATAAAAAAAAAAGACAACAGTCAACACAAAATAGCGGTTCATTGTGAACGATTCAAAAATATACCTGTTGTGTTTTTTTTAAATGGGCAAATATATTTTTGGCATGCTGCAGAATTTTAGTAGTTTATGTGTGTCAGAGATAAATAAGGTTGAAAATCGCTGATATCTTACGTAATAAAAGCCTAATATGCAAATTATTCCCTCTACTGGAGTTCCACTGTGAGTTTGACCACTGGATCAGTCGATCAGTCACTATGACGTGCACTGACCACCAGGGGGCAGACGCTCGGACCAGTAGGTTAGCTTGCTGTGGGCACTGGTGGGCTGGACTGGAAAGTGAGATGTGAGGTGAGAGCTGTCAGGAAGTTCCTGGGGTTTGTCTTGAGCCCTGGGCAGAGGCAGGTGGGGGCGGGAGCCAGCAGGGACCGGGTGGCTGGGGAGGCTTCTATGCTGAGAGCCTGGACTATGCAGCCCTCCGCAGCCTGTGGCCTTCTCAGTGCTCAATTTATAATCTTCAGAGCTGCTTATATTTATTTAAGTTTCACTAACTACTCCAGGAGAGTGGGTAACACCATTATAGGGGGCAGGCCAGGCATAGCTGCCCAAAGCCAAGGTGCAGCCTCAGGCTCCTGGAACGCAGCTGAGAGGGGGGTGGGGCTGAGTCAAAGAAACTGAGTCCAAAACTTGAGGCGGAGGCAGCAAGAGGTGGAGGATGATAGCTGTGCAGGGGCCTAGAAAAGCTGTTGTGTGGGGACAGCCAAGGAACCCAGTGCCTCTCCCACGGGACAAGGTCTACATCCCTCCCTCCTCCTCCCGGTGACCTGTCACCCCAGCTCTTCTCCAAAGGTTGGACTTGGCCCACAGAGCTCTCCACCACTGCACACCCTGTACTGCCTTGTCTGCCCCACCCCACTCTGCACAGCCCGCTCCATTCCCACACAGCCTTTGGAGAGCTCTGCCCCCAGAGGAGAAAGTGGGAGGCTGCAGACAGGAGGTCACATGAGGAGGGGGCAGAGCAGGGCCCACCAAGTTAGATGGAGGGGAAGGAGGGAGAAACCCCACAGGACTGGGGGCAAAGACAGTCGGGGAAGGAGGGCCATGTGGAAGCTTTGCCCTTGGTTGAAGTAGAAATCCTGACCCCATTTTACAGACCGCAGCAGAGTGTGTGTGTGGGGAGGGTCAAAGCAAAAGAGGGCTTGAGGGGACTGGATGGAGAGCAGCAACGTTTGATTAATGGCCTACTTACTATTTTTATTGATTTCAGAGAGGAAGGCAGAGTGAGAGAGAGAGAGAGAGAAACATCAATGATGAGAGAGAATCCATCGCCTCCTGCATGTGCTCCATACTGGGGATTAAGCCCGCAATCCAGGAATGTGTCTTTGACCGGAATCAAACCTAGGACCCTTTAGTTCGCAGGCTGCGGCTGTACCTACTCTACCAAACCATCTGGGGCGACCCATGGCCTATTTAAAAACCACTGCAGTAGGCTGAGCAGGGGTCTTACCATGATGGTGTTACCTGATAATGAGGGTGTCTGTCTTTATGTTGGAGTAATTGGAACTGCAACGAAGTAAAGACACAGCAATGGAGCCTACAAAGGGTTTCCACGCACACAATGCAATTTACTTCATGTGGCAGCTGAATTTGGTGAGCAGAGCCTTAGAAGAACATGCGGTCTCCAAGACCAGGGGCAGGGGAAAGTTCATGCTGAACATTCTGTGCTGTGAGTTACAACCTATATATATAAAGGCATGATATGCTAAGTGTCTGACCGAGTGGTCAACTGACTGGTCGCTACGACTTGCACTGACCACCCGGGGGCAGATGTTCCAACCAGTAAGTTGCTTGCTGCTGGGGTGGGGCCCATCAGGACCAGGCAAGACAGGACCAGACTTGCCCTGGAGCCCTCCTGTGATCCCACCCCAGCCCCAATTGGGACTGGGTGAGAAGATCAGGACTGTGTGAGACCACCGTGATCAGCCAGGTGGAGGGACCCCTGCCATTCATGAATTTGTGCACCAGGCATCTAGTAAGCTAATAAGTATAGTTTACTGCTCCTTTGCTTTACATGTTAGTCAGCAGAGGGTGCTAACACATAGAGCTTTTATCCTTTGCTTGGAATGGTCAGCATTCCCTAGCACTTACCTGGCTCGATCCAAGGGAAGACCATTCCATTCTTCAGTATTTGGAAGTTCTGATTGACCTATCTATCTTTTTCTATTGTTCAGCACTCTTCAGTATTCAATCACTAGATTATTAAATATCAGAAACAAATCTTTTGTCTTTCATACCTATGGGCTGATCAGTTAAACCTCACAGAAATAATCTTACTGAAGAAATAAGTACTAAAGCAAAAGTACACTAACTTAAGTTTGGTATGTAGCTTTTCTCTGAATTTATTATGGCCATTTATTACCTGCAATCATTTTTTAAGTGTTCATCATCTTCTATGAAAAGCACTTTGGTCTTGAAACTTGCACACTCCCTGCAGCCTGGTGCACCATGCTGCTCCATCTGCTACTTCAGATCCCACATAACTTGGTCAGTTCATAAAATAGATGGAGAACTCCAGCTCTTTCCAGTTACTTCCCAGCAGTGACAGTCACATAACAGTTTTAGCTTGTGGAGCTAAAATTATGTTATTTTTTTCTCCTAAAGTCTTTACTTCAGCAATTACAGTTTTATTTTTTTGCTTTTTATATTTTTGCTAATATCAGAGGCTACAGAAGAAAATCATAAAAGTGTGGCTGATGCACTTAGGAGACAGGATCCTGAATATAAAGAGCATGGAGGAGACCTGTGACCAAAAGCTCAAGAATGAAATTCTAAAGAAATTGTTTGGTGTTCTTAAACAAGTAATAGATTTGGAATAAGTTGATGGAAACACAGCAATACTAGTGAAGTAGATAAGACTTAACATTTTATGGTGATAGTGTTTAAAAAAATACGTTTTTTATTGACAGTCAAGCCTTTCCCATGAATATTTAAGATAACAGTATAGGGAATAGCATCCTCTGCTCTTTCTTACTCATAGCTTTTCTAACATGTATTGAGGGTCTGTGATTTGCTTTCATTTTATGGCACATTGTGAGTTGCTCAGCTCACATTGTAGATAAACTATAAAAGTGGTTGATCTAAGGCAGTTATTCTCAACCTTCTGACCTTTTAAATACGGTTTCTCATGTTGTGACCCAACCATAAAATTATGTTCGTTGCTACTGCATAACTGTAATGTTGCTACTGTTATGAATCGTAATGTAAATAGCTGTTATGCAGGATGGTCTTAGGCGACCCCTGTGAAAGGGTCGTTCAACCACCAAAGGGGTCGCGACCCACAGGTTGATCAACTTTTTAAAAATTCACTTTTTTAAAAAAAAAAAATAATTTTAGGGAGGAAAGGAGAGAGACAGGTAAAAATCAGCATGAGAGAGAAATATTGATCTGTTGCCTCCTGTATGTGCCCTGATCAGGAATTGATCCCATGACCTTCCAATGCACTGGACAGTGCTTCAACCATCTGAATCAGGCTGACCAGGGCTGGAATTATAATCCCTTTTAGTTCTCTTTTCCTCTCCCGCCTCATACTTGCCACTACGATGGAGGTATCTATCAATTTATAAATTATTCTGCCTAGTGGTTTTAGTGCTTATCAGGTAACATGTGCCCTGTATTCCTTCAAGATTCTGCAAAGCCAGAATCAAAAGAAATAAATGGAAATTAACAATGGAGCAAAAAAATTATACAGGAAAAGGAAAATATGATAACTATGGTTACTATGACTTCCCTATAATCTGAGTTTTAATGTGTTGCAGTGATTAACTACTCAGTGCAGACATCAAGCCCATATGGTAACTTTTCTCTACAGTGCTCAGTGTAGTGTCTAGCACACAGGTGTTCATATAATATTCATTGAGTAAATGAATTTGTGGTGAAGAGATGACTCAACTAACTTTTGGTATGTCTTAATAAGTGGTCTCTTTTTACTGCCTTGCCCGTAATTTGTCATGAGATTACATTACATAGTACTTACATTACATAGTACTGAGCTTATTCTTTAAAAGAATTCTAATTAAAATATAGTACCTTTCCATGTATAGATTTTGAAATGATGACATACATATAGTATGTCAGCTTCTCGAGTATAATAGCAAATGCTGACATGTCTGTAGTTGTTAAACCCTTAGGACTAAATGAATGAGTAAATGTGTATGTTAATTTTCCCACTGCTTCGCAGATCATGTACTGTTTGATGTTGTCTGGTTTGGGTATCCTCTATGACTTGAGCAAGGGTGGGAATTCACAGGATACTCACCATCTATCTCAACTGAAACGTCTGCTAGTGGCAGTTGGTGGAGATAAGTAAAACTTGAAAGTGTGCTTTTGGTATTGCTAACCCAGATATGAGGGTGGTCGAAGTTGGCCCCGAACCCTATGCCCAGCCCTTGAGGGCAAAAGTTCTTTGGGGTGGGGATGGGGTGCAAGGCAAGGCAGGTGGATGTGACTGACTTCTTGTTCTTGGGATTTAGAGTCAGTTGTACCAGTGTAAATTGAACTTAATTTACTTTTGTGTGCCAATCCAGACCACCATGGAATAATTGTTCTCAATAACCTCACAATAACGAGTTTTGGGGACCAAATTAAAGGATTGTAGCAGGTTTTATATTCAGAATTTGGATCTCTGGGCTTTGGTACTGATAGTCCTTGAAGTTATGCATGGCCATGTTCATGCCCTTAGGTGCCTGGGTGCCACAGAAACCCATACATTGATAGGAATCTGTTCAGGAAAGTGACAAGAAAATCATTTTGGTCATTCTAATTCTCAGGTATCAACTTGAGCTAAAGGATGACTACATTGATAGATCTAACAGACTGGGTGAAGAGGACAGGAAGAATAAAGGTGATTCTTGTGGAGAAGAAAGCTGCATTTGTAAATTTCTGGTATAGGTTATTAGCTTCCTAAATTGGGCCTGTTCTAAATTTATATGTGTGTGTGTAGCTTACATTTTACTTTTACTACAAAATTAATCATTATTTTGTTCTTTTAATTTTACGTATCAAAAATGACCTTAACCTGAGAGAGGTAGGGTATTCAGGAGGTTTTTCTTCCCCCATCTACTTTCCTCCCTCCCCTTTGACCACCACTTGCTTGTTATCAATATTTATGGGCCTGTCTGTTTTGTTTTGTTTATTTTTATTTCTTAAGATTCCACATGTAAGTTAAATCATAAGGTATTTGTTTTTCTCTGTAACTTATTTCATCATAATATCCTTTAGATTCATCCATGTTGTCACAGGTGGCAAGATATTATTCATTTCAGTGGCTGAGTAATATATCACATCTTCTGTATCCACACATTCATTTATTGATGGTAGTCTAGGTTGCTTCCAAATCTTGTCTGTTACTAGTAATGCTGCAGTGAACATGTGGGTGCACATGTATGTCTTTTCAAATTGGCATGTTGTTGTTTTTTACATATACTGAGAAGTAGAATTATTAGAACATATGGCCGCTCTTATTATTATTTTTTTGGGGGGGGTGGGGGTGGGGAGAGTGACTTCACACTGTTTTTCCATAGTGGCTGCACCAATCTGCATTCCCACCAACAGTGTATGAGGGTTCTCTTTTTTCCACATCTTGGCCAGCACTTGTTATTTATCCATTTATTGATGATAGCTGTTCTAACAGGTGGGAGGTGATATCTCATTGTGGTTTTAAGCATGAGAGACTTCATTTTTTACTTATGGAAAATTTTAACTTCTCCATTCCCTGTGACCTCTTTCCTTATTTCTTTTACTTGTAACATATGTTTATGCCTCATGATATTTTTACCTGACATATAACTTCCTAAACTGTTTTATAACTAACCCAGGAGTAGGAAAGTTGAATAATTTTTCAATCTCTTGATATTTTATGTCTCAGTATATTTGTAGAAACTTGTCTATGAAAAGAAGTGAACTTAAGTAGAAATTTCAAAGGAACCAGAGCTGGGTACTTGATAAGGACCCATAAGGTCACCCAGTGTGTGGCTGCTCCTCTGTGACTATCTTGTGAAAACTAGACTAATACTTCTTAGGAATTAGTACCATCATGTAGTCAGCTAATTTTTTTTTAATGATATATCTGCATAGACTCATATTGAATGAAGTGGAAATGATGAAATAGACATTAAAATCATAAGACAAATCTTTGTATTTAAGGAAATTCAGATCTTTGTGTATGAGGGCTCTGAGCAGCTGGTGCAACTGGTTGGTATGTGTAGTGGAAGAAAGTTCACAATATATGTGACCATTAAGACTTCCCATCACCTGTTGGGTAATAGGACTTATTTCTTACTTTCCCTACTGATTTTTGACTATGACACCTGCTATTTTAGATGATGAAATAATCGTCATTAGGTCTGACATTGTACATAAATTCTTAAATGAGTTTTTATTCACTAGAAAAACATCTTTAATTGGTTGGCTTTCTCTTTCAGTAAAACCTATTCTTGTGCAAGAGCAGTCCATGGCTACCAATTCAAAACAGGAAGAAGAATGCAATCATTCTGCAACTCGTGTGAAAGAACTTGAGGTAATTGCTAAGCCTATTGTTTTTTGAAGTCGATAAAACTTCAAGGCAGTAGATGAAATTTTAGTTTCAGCCATACATTATTTAGCTTGATGTGTTTAGACTGTTTATTTTATGACTAAGAAGGCCCAACTTAAGTTAATTTAGTAGTTCTTCCTTTTAGTCCTTCCTGCTTGTTGCCTGGAACAAGTTCCTTAATCATTGGGGTGGTTGAGGTTCCGTGGTGAGCTGACCTATGTGCCTAGCCCATAGCAGGTGGCCAGTGCTTTTAGTTTCTGCCTTAGCCTCTCCTTCCTTCCCATCAGCAGAAGGTGAACATTCCTGTCATTACATTGGGATCTTACAGGATAAAACAGAATGAGATGTGTTTTTCACATGCCATTTATTTTCTTGCTGTTCATCACGTGTGCTCTCTGAAGGACAGAGCTGGAACTTGATGTACCTGGATATATCCTGCACATAAAATGTATTTTTGCAGCTGTAATGATCTATTTATTTGAGAACATTGTAGACTTTTGTATGTAAACATGAAATGTATAAAAAAAGGAAAGCACCACAGCATGTTTGTGATAGCTCAGCTTTTCATTTTTATAAACATTGCTGCAGTCTGTGATTGCTATTGGGACCTTAGTTGTATCTGGAAAATGGGCAACAAACTTAATCTGAAGCACTTGCTTTGTAGGCCAGGGTTCTTCTGCATAAGTATAAGGTTGGATGAACTTCCCCCGCCCCTTCTAGGGCAAAGATGAGCTTCCATGTTGGAATCAGGTTCTTCTTACTGCAGAGAATGAGTCCTCTGTCCAGTGACCTTACTTACTATGACACCCAGTTTATAGCAGCCTGCCAGTTTTTGCATAAGAAGTACTGCAGTAACTGTTCAAATGCAAGTTTTTTTTTTCAATTCCAGCTTGAACTCGAATCTCTCAAGGCCCAGTTCTTGGCAATAACCAAGCAAAACCACCTGCTGAATGAAGAGATGAAAGAGATGAGTGGCTATTTGCTTCTAAAAGAAGAGAAATTAGAGCTTCAGGCTCAAAATAAATTACTTAAACAACAACTGGAAGAGAGCAGAAATGAAAACTTGCATCTTTTTAACCGTATGTCTTTTTCCTGATTTGCATGTCTTTGTAATTCATATTAGCTTAATATTATGACACTATGCTTTGTATCTGTAAGGAAGGCTTCAATCAGGAAAATTTTTATAAAATTAAGATTCTCAATTTGAAGTTACTTCCTTTTTTGCTTGCTATTACTATAGTATATTATTAGTGTCACTAAGAAGTATCTTTAAACTACAAATCTGCCTTCTGGGTTGTACAAATCTCCCCTCACTTTCTGCTGCTCAGATTTGGCCATTGAGAAGGAGGAATGAGAGTGAGGTTGAGGTTATTATTCCCTCTCCACCATTGCATCCTCACCCCCACTGTATATATTGGCTGTGGGCTGGCCCTGTGCCTCTCAGCAAGGCAAGATCCAGTGCTTACAGGATGACCTCTCACCATTGCTCTGTGCCTGTGCCAGATCTTTCTCTCCCAATTCTGGGAATTCTTCCCTCCCTGATGGTTTAGGCCAAGTGTGGAGACTGTCCTGCCCACAGGCTATAGAAGACCCATAAAATCTTTTGATCTGGCCCTGCCAAGGCATTAGGGGTGAGTTAATTAAATGTTTGACCAAATATAGGAGGCTAATTAAGTTGATAATTTTGTATGACCTGCAAATGATGTTATAAATATCCATGTCAAAACCGGTTTGGCTCAGTGGATGGAGCGTCGGCCTGCAGACTGAAGGGTCCCAGGTTCGATTCCGGTCAAGGGCATGTGCCTGGGTTGCGGGCACATCCCCAATGGGGGATGTGCAGGAGGCAGCTGATCGATGTTTCTCTCTCATCGATGTTTCTGGCTCTCTATCTCTCTCCCTTCCCCTCTGTAAAAAATCAATAAAATATATTTAAAAATAAATAACTAACTACAAATAAATATCCCAATGGCCCTTGGCAGAAGAAAGTTTCCCCACTCCTACTTTGGGCCCACGGAGTTAACAGCATGGCCCGATTACTAGCCCAGAGAACTATACCACCCTTAGTGGCTAACCTACATGAATCACCCTTTAGTGGTTCTTCAGTGACTGAAATGGTGGAACTCCATCTGATGTCTGCTTGAACCCTGAGTGTTGCTGACTGGTGCACAGATCAGATTAGACCTAGGGGTACTTAACAGGTTTTGATGGAGAACTCCTTTTATGCCTCCTGTGTGTGATAGAGGAAAGAGGTGGGCTTTCAGGTTAGTTAAAGGATTTGAAAGAATTTCTTTCATTTGCATTAGAAAAGAGTAGTGAACTTTGCCTCTGCATGCATTAAACTCTTCTGAAATTTGTGCTCTTAGTCCATTCCATAGAATTAATATGGTATTAACTACATGTGTACAAAGAAAAGAAAGAACAATTTAAAATATCTTTAGCTGCTTTTGCTAAGTGAGATGGGAAAACTTACTGTTGATAATCACCAGGCTTTTTTACCTTCTTCGTTATAGCTCAACCACCTCCTGAACTGGTAAATTTGCAGAAACAGTTGAAGGAAGCAGGAGCTGCTTTCGTGTTAGGGCATAAGAAGTTTGAAACTCACAAGGAGGCTCTGCAGAGACAGCTGCAAAGTGAAGTGAGTACTGATCTTTATTTGGTCGGGTGTTAGTCTGATCCACTGTGTACACATGTAAGCTTGGTGTGTGTCACACCAGTGTAAATCAGATTGGTTTTAACATCAAAAATTATCCCCCCACTATTCTAAGGTAACCTTCTCACCTGAGAAATTCTTGGGTGATGATATAACTATATTTATAACAGTAATAAAATCCCAAGGAAAGCGCACTCATAAACAGAAATTGTCCCAGTCTCGGTTGTGCCCTCTAGTAATGTCTCTTGATTCTTGCCCTGTGACTTAGAATTGTTGACACTCTGGTGTCTGCCTCATACCTTATAGAACTGTTCTTAGAGATGAGTGCAAATGGAGGTGGCAAACTTGTTTGTGTGCTCTATTGTTTTCTAGGGACCTGTGGACCACAGGCATGAAGCTGCTCAGAATGGGCAAAATGGAAAAGAGAATAAGCCCTATAAAAGACTTGTTCCTTTTGAAGTGAACTGGGATTTCTTTTACATTGATTTCTTCCCTTCTTTAAATCTTTTCAGACTGAGCATTCTGCAAAGCTGAAGGCCCGGATATTAAATTATGATGCTTCTGTAAGGAGGTTAACTATGCAGGTGGCTGATTTAAAATTGCAACTGAAGCAGATTGAGACAGGTTAGAGAGATTTTTAACTTACAAATGTGTATGTGTAAAACTTCCAGTATATATGGAAATGTAATGATCACTACTGAAGTTTCAGTAATTCTCATAGTAGGGGAAAAGCCATAGAAATATGTCATCTTAGAAGTAAAAACTCTGTCCATTTCAGGAATACCAACCAGTCAGTCATCAGCTAACGTGACTTGCTTTTATAGGTTCCTTTGGCTTGGAAGAGCCTTGTACCCCAAATAAGAAAGGTGTAATGGCACAGAGGTTCCCAAATTCATGGACCTTGGTTTTTCTTTTATATTTGTTACCTTGATAATAAGATCAATCTGACCCTTCAGGGTTTTTACGTGTTCCTTGAGAGATGAGTAAAATATGTGAGAAGCAGGGTGACTTATGTCACACTAGAGGCCTGGTGCATGAATTTGTACATGGGTGGGGTCCCTCAGTGTGGCCTGTGGGGATTGTGCTGAAACTGGCAGTCCAGCGCCACCTGCTGCTACTGCCTACCACTCTCGCTCATCCTGATCCTGCTGCACCTGCCACAGGCTCACGCCCAGTCAGTCCTGATCAGGAGAAGCTCGTCTGCTGCAGTGGCACTTGCCTGCATCTGGCGCCTGTCCCAAAGGGTATGGGATGGAGGGGTCGGTGGGGGGAGAACGCAATCTGCCCTTTGGGCAGGTGGTGGGATGCCCTTGCCTGCCCAGGATCCAGATCTGTCCCTGACGTTCGCAGGGATTGTCAAGATTTCTTCCTTGCAGAGTGTCTAGGGAGGGGAAGCAGCTGCGGTGCCTGAGGCCAACTTTCAGGAGGCTAGTGGCCCTGTGCTAGTGGTACTGGTCTGTTGGTGCCTGGCCTGTTCTCTAGAGATTGGACCTGCAGGACTACTGAGGGAGTGAGTGGCTACTGCTGCTGGCTGGTGGGCCTCCAGGAACAGGTCAGTCAGCAGAGCAGCACTCCCCCTGTGGGAGCGCACTCACCACCAGGGGGCAGCTCCTGCATTGAGTGTCTGCCCCCTGGTATCAGTACATGTCAGAGTGACTGGTGGACCTGTCATTCAGTTGCTTTAGATAGAGGTTAGTATATATCACATTGATTATATACAATGTTTATGTTTTTGCACCTCAATTTTGAAGTTACTGATTAACCTTGGATGGACACATTTAACTTCTTTGTGATAACCATTATAATAACCTGGTTATTAACAGGGAAGGAGTAAAAGGAAGATTAGGTAATAGAGACATGCCATTTATACAGCTTTGCCAGGGAATTGCAGTTAATAGTCTCCAAGTTTATTACCTAAAGATCACTGTGGGAAGGCACTAGACAATGGACCCATGCCCAGTGAGGTCTGCATGACGTGGGATGTTGCTTATCTGTTAGTCAGTCACACCAGGGAATAAGTCAGTAGCCAGAAATAGGCATGCCACCGCAAGTACAGGAATATTTAATTTTTAAGCTCCTGAACAAAGAAGCCCCTCTCTCTCGCTGCTCACCTCAGATTCCCAGCTTATGGTGTTCTTACCTCCCTCTACTCACCCTGTGACCCACAGCCATGTAGACTTCACACAGTGTACTGATGTACTAAATGTAGCCTGACACTAAATCATGCCCTGCTCCACCATGGAATGGACACTCTGGATACTGGCCCTACTCTTTGATTCTGCTGGAGCCCCGTCTGCACTCTTTTCAGGACTAGGCTAAGGGACATTGAACCCTGCAGACCAGAAAATATAATTACACACCAATAAAATACATTCATTCTCCCATGGGAGTCTTAGAAAAGTCTTTTTCTAAAGATACTGCAAGAGCCACCCACTACCACTAAAGTCGGAAAAATTTGACCCAGTGATTTCTCCAGCTACAGTTGGACCTCAGTTTCCTCATTTGCAATGGGGATATGAATATCTACTTTGCCATGGTGAAGAAGGCAAAATGAGATGGCTCTCAGTTGAGTGCCTGCAACACATCAGATACTCAGAAGGATTACTGCTATCATGTTACTGCATGTTTGCCCTGAGGATGCATACTGCCTGCCTCTTCTTCATAACAGGTGTACTGAAGCTGAGATACAAAGCTCAAAAAGAAAGTTTCTGTGTGTTAGCAGTTGAACTGGTTTCCACATTTCCTGGCCTGGAGCCTTCCTCAGTTCCTATTTGTACTCACTCCTCCTCAGTTCCTTTTCCCATCTTCCACACTAGTTTCATTTTTATCTCTTGACTCCTTCCCTGTTCCTTATTTTCTCTCAAGCCTATTTGCTAAACTGCCCACAGCTGAAATCACAGTGATCTCGAAAGATGAATAGTTTGAGGATGGAACCTTTTCAAACGCATGCATTGCCCTGGAGGCATTGCTGGAGAGTAGCGGCCACAAGACTGGCTATGCATGTTCAGGTTTTGCTTAGGGAGTCCCAGCATCTGTACACCTCCCTACCTGTATGACCTAGCCTTAGCTCCCCAGGTGTAATGTGGGAGGAGCAGAGTTGTTAGTCTTGTTGTGGCTGCAGGTCCTCATACCCTTATCTGAAAACTAGAGGCCTGATGCATGAAATTTGTGCACTCACCTTCGGTGGCTCGCCTCAGACCTCGCAGCTGTGGCTTTGTCTGGAAGGTTGTCCAGAAGGATGTCTGGAAGGTCATTCGGCTGTCCGGTCTAATTAGCACATTATGCTTTTATTATCGACTAGAGGCCTGGTGCACAAAATTCCTGCAGTCAGGCGGAAGGGGCCCCCCAGCCTGGCCTGTGCCCTCTCAGTTCTGGAGCCCCACGATAGATCGCCCCAAAGATGTAGGCTCCTGGATGAATTGCCCCAAAGAGGTAGGCTGGAGTAGGGTCCCTGCCTGCAGGCATGTAAAGCCTCGGGACCCCCAGTGCTAGAAGCTAAGACCAGCAGGTCATAATAAATGCGAGAAGTTCACCAGAAGGCTGATGGGCTTCGATATTCAGCAGGGCTGAAAATCTGCAAATTATTACCTGCTGCTAGAGGAAAGGCCAAAAGCAGTTCCTCTAACCTGATAATTTTTTCCTGTTTATCAAACCTGACCTTTGATATGTGTGTTTATTTTGCTAAAGGGCAAAATGTGTAAATAAAAAGCCATGGGTCCAGAAATTCGGCAAGCCACTCCACTAGAGAGCTGGTTTCCGCCTGGCTTTCCCCCATGCCTTCCAAATTTATACTTCTTGTCCAGTGTATCCATTTATGTGTCAGCCCCTTCTCCAAATTCCTGAACCCTTGATGCAAAAAGACTGCGGCACCCCAGGCCACGCCATGTGGAGCTAGCTGCCAGGCCCCACCTCCGTGCACACAGCATCAAGTCTGCGCCCACCTGTGCACGCAGCCTCCTGATGATGGATGTGATGGGCATGAGGGCATTGCGGCGTGAGGGCTTAACAACCACATAAACTTATATTAGCATAGATAGATTGGGCCCTATAGTGGTTTTGCCACAGCCCTGGGAGTTCTGGGGCAGCATCCTTTAGTGAACCATGTTTGCAGTCAAATATGTGACTATCCATGCTGGGTAGAATAAATAAAGGTAATGAATGGATTTGCATCAGTTCAGGTAAAGTTTATCAACAGTGAATTCAGGTCTGCTTAGGCTTTGTTACCAAATTTATGAATATGATTGTGGATCGTGGGTTGTGAAATAATATCATGCATTAAGAAGGAAGGCCTAGCTCTGGCTAATTTTGTTCAGTGGTTAGAGCGATGGCTTGCAGACCAAAAGATGGTGGGTTCCATTCCTGTCAACCACATATACCTCAGTTGTGGGTTTTCTCACCATCTTTGGTTGGGGGTGCATGTGGGAGGCCAAGTTGAGGTGTCTCTCACATCAGTGTTTCTCTTCTCTCTCCCTATTCCTCTACTCTTCCCTTTCACTCTTCAATGGAAAATACATCTTTAAATGAGGACTAAAAAAAAGGCCTAAAAACAAGGTCTGTGAAGTTATAACTGGTACATAAAGCTCTCAAAAAAAATGCTAATAAATAAGAATTGGCTTCAGAAATTGTTTAGTGTGCATATTTGTTCTTATTAATACCTCTCTCTTCATTTAAAAAAAAATATCAAGCATATTTGAATTTTTTTTCCTGCTCATTGGTCACATTATTTTCATTTAGCCCCCAGCCAAAGCCATCTCTGTTTCATCATTCTGCCAGCAGATTTATGGTGTCTCCTACTGGTGAAACAAGCAGGGATTTCTTGAAAAAAATCATCTCAAACAGGAAAAGCTGATGGGAGAGACAGTTACACCAAGGATCATAAATCATCCAAATACAAGCACAGTTGTTTGCTCCCACATTTCTGATCTTTAGTTTGTAATCACACCAAGGCAAGAATGAAAGAGCTAGAGCAAGAGATTGATTGCTTAGAAAAAGCTTTCTTCGGTATTCTGTTGCTAGAAGCCCACTAGCATCTAAGAGTCTGCCTCCACTCATTTAGGTAAGCTTCTGCAGAAAGGGTTTCAGGACTTTCATGGTCCTTTTATCTGAGTACGAGTGAGTGAGCTGTAGAGAGCAAGAAGGAGGAGAAGTCTATGCTTGCTGTACCTGGGAAATCTTTAGCCTGAGTAGCTTCATCCTCACTGCACCTATGGTTGCCTGCTTACCAGAGACTTCTCCCCTGTGACATAACATTGTGGGAGGCAACGGCTTAGAGCAAGTTCAGCATTTTGCTTGACATGCAGACGTGTTCAGAGAATGGTAATCAATGGCTTTTCCCTTACTGCTGATTAGTTTTATTATTAATGCTGAATCCTTAATAATGTGGGTCAGTTATACATCATAGTCAACTATTTGCAAGGATAATAGAATTTCTTTTCAAATTAAACTCCTTAGGAAACATGTTGCTGTTTTCACTGTGTAATTTGTAATATTCTTGTCCTGATACCTTTTGCCCTTTAGGTCTGGACCAATCCCAGTCCTTTGCTTTTCCCAGTCCTTGTCCTGAAAGAATGCTCCCGCCTTCAGCAACTGAATCTAGGCACAGCCTTTCCATCCATTCACTCTCAAGCCTTCTGGAGCAGAAAGCCAAGTAAGTTCCACATTCTGATTGGCCCAGCCAAGTCTGGTTAGCTGAATGGCCCTGACTTTGCGTTGTTTTAAAGTGACGCTCAAGACCATGTGGAGTGTAGAATCAGATTGTAAGATGATGTGTAATCTTCAAGAATCATCTGAATTATTTGGGGAAAATTCCTTTTAGCAAATAATTAATTTTTCCTTGTTTGCTAAACCTGATGTGTACACAGTGCACTATGGTAGCAGTAAGCATTTTCATAGTTCTATGAATAGACTTGGTTTATAGAAATAAAAAAGCAACATACAAAATCTACAGAAGCAAATTCAGTTTATTTTTAAACTTGAAGTAGTTTCACACATTTTAATTTTAAAGTCCTTCAAAAAAAATAAGTCAGTTAAAAAATATTTGGGCATTTAGTCCAAACAAAAGTCTAATTTGTCTATTGAGATAAATACTGAATTGGTAGTGGGTTGTAGGGTCTGATTGCTGAAGTAGAATGGCGTATGTAGAAGTTGGGTGGCGGGTCACCCAGGCTGGGATTGAGGCGCATAGGAGACTCCTGTCTGTGCTTGATCCATATGGACGGCACTCTGACTCCTTAGTTCTGGGCTCCAGGCTGGACATCTGTCTGCATATTTTGATTCACTCCCAGTGTACAGAGTTGAAAACTGCCACATGTGTCCATCGTGGTCCTAATGCGTGTAATGTGCATTTATTTATATTGCTTTCTCATGATAAAGCCAAGAGGAGAAACAGCACACCCATGTGGGAGTTAGGGCACTTGGATGCACATGGGGCTTGTAGTTTTGCATCTTCAGCTGACTCATACTGATGCTGTGCAGAATTTGTTCTTTTCAAAAACGTTTTGTGGTTCTTGAAAATACAAAAGCATTGAGAGTGCCACATTATTTCTTGTCAGCAATATAATACCTGCCTCACAGTGTAAGGTGGTTCTGCAGAGTGCCCAAGCTAATGTCTTGATTACTTGGAATGATGCCAGTTGCATGGAGCGTGCCCAGTGCAGGACAGCTTTCATTTTCACAGAGCACAGTTCATTCTCTAGAGCAGCGGTTCTCAACCTGTGGGTCGAGACCCCTTGGGGGTCAAATGACCCTTTCACAGGGGTCGCCTAAGACCATCGGCAAACATATATATAATTACATATTGTTTTTGTGATTAATCACTATGCTTTAATTATGTTCAATTTGTAACAATGAAAATACATCCTGCATATCAGATATTTACATGACGATTCTCAACAGTAGCAAAATTACAGTTATGAAGTAGCAACGAAAATAATTTTATGGTTGGGGGTCACCACAACATGAGGAACTGTATTAAAGGGTCGCGGCATTAGGAAGGTTGAGAACCACCGCCCTAGAGCCTTTTCCAGGTCACAAAGGCTTTTCATAGCCCTGTGCTCTTGGTTTTACCTTATTACAACTTCACACTCATGAATTTTATTCTTTCAACCCAGTCTTTATCAAAGACAAACTGAAGTTCAAGACAGACATAAATTTTCAAATGTGGATGAACTATCTTTTGAGGATAATGAGGAATTTGGATCATCTTTTGAACGTAAGTTTAAATGTAAGTACCAGTTTTTAACAGTTGAAAATGTAGAAAGCTAAGTCTTGGTGAAATATATCCATTGTTAAATCAAAGGCCTTTATAAATTACAACATTTGTATTTTGTGATAAAAACATGGATACAGATGTATTACCTTTTTTATATCACAGATTTTGATGGGTCTATTTGAGTGTTACTTTTTTTTAATTTTCAAGATAACCAATAATTTCAAAGTTGGAGCTAAGCTCACAAGTGAACCCTTAACTTAATTTACCAAGTTTGGGATTGCCTCAGATTAAAATACCTGATTCTTAATTTTTTTTTCTTTTTATGGAATATGAAGATGCTAAGTTATTTAAGTTATACAGATTCTGATGACTGCATCAGATGTAGAAACCTCATTCTTAGTGAATGAGTGGAGGTGGAAGTATATTAGCTTCCTTATCTGAAAACTGGAGGCCTGGCTCTGGCTCTGCCTTAGATTGTTCTCTGGGAGCATACTGCTTAAGTATAAAATTAGGATATAGAAGTCAGTCAGCTCTAAGGTTCTCTCTAGCCTAGGAAATCTTTATATTTGTATATAATCTGTAGTTTTGCATTGTGAGCTTCATTGTCAAATCTGAAAGTACTCTACTTTGAACAGTTAAATGAAAGAGCTTAGTAAAATTGGTAAATTCTTTGCAACTAACTTTTTAACAATTTTGTTAAGGCTTTACTATCTAAATGGAGTTCATATAATGATCAGCAAGTCAGGTGAATTCTGTCACTTTCCTGTTGGGTTATAAATCTAGTTTTGGAAACAAATCTAATTCTTTTAAGTGTAATAACACTTTGAGAAGCAAATAGATTGTCAAGTGGTATGCTGAAAGTCTTAGGATTAATTCTGTAGGAAAAGATCTGGCTTGGTTGCTTTGGCTGAGACTTGAGCGCAGCCAAAGTTACCCCCATACTGCCCTGCCTTCTTTTGCTGTTGTTAAGGACTCCTGGGACACTCATTTGTACCTATTATAGATGCAGCAGACATGCCGATACAGTTTGAAGTGAATGGCCTCCATCCTGCTGGTGACATGCCTCTCTTGGGAACTGCCTTGGGTGCTCCTCCTGCCAGACCTATCTCCTCTCATTACCCAAGTAAGTTTTCCTTGGTTGTAACTACAGATAGTATGATAGCTACTAAATGCCAGCCTGTTCCTAGTGAGTTATTTCATTTATTGAGGGAGGACCTTTATAAGCATAAATTATTCAAAGTCTTAGAGTTGAGTATTGCCATTGTTAATACATTTCTGAAATAAATTTGAACATGTAAAGAGGAGAAAATTAAAGGAGTTGCTTCTCATTAATCTTCCCCAACAGTGGCTTTTTTTAAAAAAAATCTTTATTGTTGAAACTATTACAGAAGTCCCCTTCTTTCCCCCATTGACCTCTTCCAGCCTGCTCCTGGCACACGCCCGCCCCCCCCCACCCCCACCCCACACACACAGGCCCTCACCATCCCATTATTTGTGTTCACTCATTATGCATATATGCATACAAGTTCAATGATTGAGCTCTTCCTACCCACCTCCCCTCCCCTGACTTCCCTCTGAGGTTTCACAGTCTGTTCCATGCTTTTATGTCTCTGGGTCTATTTTTGTTCATCAGTTTATTTTGTTCATTAGATTCTACACATGAGGGAGATCATGTGATACTTATCTTTCTTTGACTGGCTTACTTCACTTAGCATAATGTTCTCCAGGTCCATCCATGCTGTTGCAAATGGTAAGAGTTCTTTCTTTTTTACTGCCACACAGTATTCCATTGTGTAAGTGTACTATAGTTTTTTTTATCTACTCATCTGCTGATGAGCACTTAAGGCTCATTCCAAATCTCAGCTACTGTAAATTGTGCTGCTATGAACATAGGGGTGCATTTATTCTTTCTAATGAGTGCATTGGGTTTCTTAGAATATATTTCTAGAAGTGGGATCACTGGGTCAAATGGGAGTTCCATTTTGAATTTTTTGAGGAAACTATACTGTTTTCCACAGTAGCTACACCAGTCTGCATTCCCACCAGCAGTGTACTTTTCTCCACATCCTCGCCAACAGCTGTCATTTGATTTCTTGATGATAGCCACTCTGACAGGTGTGAGCTGGTACCTTATTGTTGTTTTGATTTGCATTTCCCAGATGATTAGTTACTTTGAGGATTTTTTCATATGTCTCTTGGCTTTCTGTATGTCCTCTTTGGAGAAGTGTCTATTTATGTCCTTTGCCCATTTTTTAATTGGACTGTTTACCTTGTTTTTGTTAAATTGTATGAGTTCTCTATATATTTTGGAAACTAACTCCTTATTGGATGTATCATTGGCAAATATGTTCTCCCATGCAGTAGACTCTCTTGTTATTTTCTTTTTAAAAAAATACTTTTATTGATTTTTTACAGAGAGGAAGGGAGAGGGATAGAGAGTTAGAAACATCGATGAGAGAGAAACACCAATCAGCTGCCTCCTGCACACCCCCCACTGGGGATGTGCCTGTAACCAAGGTACATGCCCTTGACCAGAATCGAACCTAGGACCCTTCAGTCCACATGTCAACGCTCTATCCACTGAGCCAAACCAGTCAGGGCTCTTGTTATTTTCTTGATGGTTTCTTTTGCTGTGCAGCTGCTTTTTATTTTGATGTAGCCCCATTTGTCTATTTCCTTCTTAGTTTCCTTTGCCCTAGGCATTGTATCCATAAACATGTTGCTGTGTAAGATGGCTGAGATTTTGGTGCCCGTGATTTCTTCTAGGATTTTTATGGTTTCCCAACTTAAATTTAAGTCTTTTATCCATTTTGAGTTTATTTTGTGTATGGTATAAGTTGCTCTTATTTCATGTTTTTGCATATATCTGTCTAATTATCCCAACACCATTTCTTGAAGAGACTGCCTCTGCTCCATTGTATGCTCTTGCCTCCTTTGTCAAATACTAGTTTAGTATAGTGGTGTGGGTCAATTTCTGGGTTCTTAGTTCTGTTCCATTGCTCTGTATGCGATACTTGTACCAGTACCAGGCTATTTTGATTACAGTGGCTTTCTAGTATAACTTGATATCTAGTATTGTTATTCCTCCAACTTTTCTCTTTCTCAAGCTTGCTGCAGCTTTTGAGGTCTTTATTGGTATAATTTTTAGAGTATTTTTCTAAGTCTGTGAAATATGCCATTGGTATTTTAATAGGTGTGCATTGAACCTAAAGATTGCTTTGGGTAGTATGGACATTTTGATGGTATTTATTTCTGCCAATCTATGAACATGGTATATTCTTCCTCTAGTTTATATCTTCTTCTACCTCTTTTTTCAATGTGCTATGGTTTTCTGAGTATAGGTATTTTACCACTTTGGTTAAGTTTATTCATAAGTCTCAATTTTTTGTTGTTGTTGCAGTGCTAATTGGGATTGTTCTTTTATTTCTCTTTCTGAGCGTTCAATATTGGTATATAAAAATGCCATAGTTTACTGGGTGTTAATTTTATATCCTGTTATGTTGCATCCCTGTCTTCCTATTCTTAGGGAAAATGGTTTTAGTTTTTAGCCATTGAGTATGATATTGGCTGTAGGTTTGTAATATATGGCTTTTTAATATGTTGAGATATGATCTATTTCTACTTTACTGAAAGTTTTTATCAAAAAAGGGTGTTGGATTTTGTCATGCTTTTTCTGCATTGATTGAAATGATCATGTGATTTTTGAGTGTTGCAGTCTGTTAATGTGATATATCACATTTATTGATTTGTGGATATTGTACCAGCCTTGCATTCCTAGAATAAATGCCATTTGGTCATGATGTATGGTCTTTTTAATGTATTGCTGGATCTCATTTGCTAAAATTATGTTGAAGATTTTAGGGTCTGTATTCATCGGGGATAATTCTCTTTCTTTGTAGTGGCTTTATCTGGATTTGGGATTAGGGTAATGCTGTCCTCATAGAAAGTGTTCCTTTCCCTTGGATATTTGGAATAGTTGAGGAGATTAGGTATTAGTTTTTCTTTGAATGTTTGATAAAACTTCCCTATGAAGCCATCTGGACCAGGACTTCTGTTTGCTGGAAGTTATCTAATTACTGCTTCAATTCCATCAGTACTTACTGGCTTATTCAGGTTTTCTGATTTTTCCTGATTGAGTTTTGGAAGATTGTATTTTTCTTATTTGTCCATAGTCTGACAAAGCAGTTACCTTTTTGCTTAAGACAGTTCTTCAGAAACTATTCCATTTTGGGAAATCATAGTATAAAATTGAAATGGCGGTTAATACCCATATACATCTTCAATGTGATTGTAGTATGTTAATAATTCTTTGTTTCCTTCATGTCTTTAAAAAAAAATAAGGACAGAAGAACCTTTATATTTCAGTTTTCAGAAGAGCTGATGACATTGGAGGAAAACTCGTCATCAAACTTGTCTGGCCCACTTTCTCTTTCTTCTTACTGTCTCTAATTTACACACTTCCCTCCCCTGTGTGGAATCAGGGAGGAAAGCTCTAGGGGGAGATTAGAGCTTTGTCTCATACTCCAGCCAGATCTTTTTCTCCTTGAACTAAAGAGTTTAAGCCTCAAGCTTGAAAGGAGATTTCTTAAGTAAAACCACCTCTTGTTTTTCCAGTGTTTGGATGGGACTATCATGTTCAACGCCTCTTGTAAGTAGTTTCTTGGTTCAAGTCAGCATACTCAGGGAGATGAGGAATTGCCAAAGGAAAGAAGACTTTGAAAGGATTGTTCTCACTGATTCCAGGGTACACCATCCTGTAAAGCACTCATTCAGCGAGACTTCATTGAGAACCTTCACTTCATATATGAAAACTCTATCACCCAATATCACCTCATTGATTTAATTGTGAAAAAAGAAAAACAAACACCTCCTGTGTGCTGGGTGCTGGGCATACTGCAGTGGGACAACCCAAGCCCTTTCTTCATGGAGCTCCTAGTGGGAAAGTCAGCAGTCAGCTAGCCATCACCAAGACCTCTGATGGGATAGATACTGAGTAGGGGCAGTGGCCACCCAAGAGTGGCTGTGATAGGTTGTTTCGCAGAGACCTGGGTGAGTAGGAAATAAAAATAATACAATAAAGGAAACCAACTGAGTTCATAGGTGTTCTATCTCAGAGATAGAATGAAAATTATAACAATGGCTTTTAAAATTATTCTTAAGTAATGTTTACATTGATCATTGAAAAATTCTCTTATAATCATCATTTCCCCTCTTCGTTTGGATACAAAGGGAAGTGAAAAAATCCAAAACTTGATATCTTTGAGATGTCCAGTGGAAATACTAATTAGGTAGCTACAAAGTACAGTCATGCACCATTTAATAGCAGGTATATATTCTAAGAAATGTGTCCTTCGGGAATTCATTGTTGTGTGAACATCAGAGTGCACTTTTGTAAATCTAGGTGGTACAGCCTCCTGTACATCCAGGTAGCCTATTGCCCCTCCGGTGCAAGCACATACAGCATGTTACTGTACAAACAAAGATTAAATCAAGCACAGGAGAAAATGACGCCATCGAGAGATGTAATAAACATGAGGTATATGAAGTTGCTGCCCATATAACATGGGATGCTGTTTCACAGCACACTTTTCTTTATCATTAGAAAAAAAAAAACCACTATAAAACAGTGATTAAAAGGGTAGTGTAGTAAATACATAAACCAGTGACATGGTCCTTTATTATATTTATTAAGTATTAGGTACTAGACGTAGTTGTATGTGCTGTACTTTTATATGACTGGCAGCACAGTGGGTTGGTTTACATTAGCATCTCCATAGACACGGGAGTAATGCATTGTATTACATTACCATGTGGTGATAGCCACACCACTTAGACAGTAGTGATTTTTCAGCTCCATTATAATCTTACCAGAGGCCTGGTGCATGATTTTGGGGGGTCCCTTGGCCTGGCTGGTGAACAGGGCCATCTTGTCCACTCCTGATCGGGGCCTACTGGCAGGGGTGGGGTCGCGGGAGCAACCATGGGAAGTTGTCTGGTCATGGGAGCTTGGCTATGGGAGCACACTGACCACCAGGGAGCAGATTCTGCCTTGAGCATCTGCCCTCTGGTGGTCAGTGCACATCATAGCTACCGGCCAGTCTTAACCGTTGCTTGGACTTTTATATAGAGAGAAGATGGGACCACTGTCATATATGTGGTCTGTTGAACGAAATGTTGTTATGCAATTTACAGCAAAGATATAGTCCTTTTTTCTTCTTTATTGTTTAAAGTCAGCAACCAAACAGCATTTCTATTTTGAGATTGCTATTCCATGTGATAAAGTGATGGCATTTAGGTCTGCAAGCAAGAAGAAGATTGCATTTCTGCCTGTGAAAATGATCAACTGCCTCCTCTGGTATTTGAATTTCATGACCAGGAGTATGAGTCCGAAATGACTGTGTTGTTTCTGTCCTGTTAGCAAAAACCTTCAAAATCCTTTGGTGAACCTATGAATTTGTCTCTTAGCATTGCTGGGGGGAAAGTGTAGCCTACAAAAGTTTAGGCTCTTCCAGAGCCAGAGGAGAAAGGCAAGCATAGCCATCTGTGGGATTGACATTGAGTTAAACCTGTGACAGGTGAGGACTTTTGCTTTGAGCTACAGGGAATAGACAAATAAAGCCTGGAACAATAGATGTAGAACAAACAGATTCATGTGGTTGTGAGAAGGCAGGTACAAAATACTGTGTAAATGTGGTGGTGGAGAGGTGTCACTTTAGGAATACTGTTTTTCTTAGTGGCTGTATCTTGTATTCCTTAGCCAGAAGTGTGCTAAGGTTCCTTCTTATCCACAACCTCACCAGCACTTATTGTATGACTTATTAATGGTTGCTATTCTGGCTGGTTTGCAGTGGCACCTCATTGTCATTTTAATTTGCATCTCTCTAATAATTAGTGACATTGAGCCTATCTTCATGTCTCTTGCCATTTGTATGTTGTCTTTGGAGAAGTATCTATTTAGATTTTCTGTCCACATTTAATGGGGTTGTTTTTCTTTTGGTGGATTATCGGAGTACTTTATGTGTTTTGGAAATTAACCCCTTACCATATGTATTATTGGCAAATATGTGCTCCAATACAGTGGATTCCCTTTTCATTTTGATGCTGATTTTTTTTTGCTTTGCAGAAGTTTTTTTAGTTCAATGTAGTCTCATTTGTTCCTGTTTCTCAAGAATGTTGAGGCTAGGGGACCCTACCCCCCTCCCTATGTGGGAGTCTGTTCTGTGGTACTCTTTCCCCCTCCCTACTTTGGAGTCTGTACTTGTTCTTTAACAAATCTCCGCCTTTGCTATACCGAAGAAAAAAAAACACAAAAACAAAAACGAATGTTGTGGCTATTTTGGGGTCTTTTTCAGTGTTCTGTATCTCATTTGAATGTTCAGAACATTCAAATTTATATGCAAATATAAATTTTTTGCATATTTCTAGATCTGTGAAATATGCACTTGGCATTTTAATAGTGATTGCATTGAATCTAAGGATTGCTTTGGATAGTAGGCACATTTTAATGATATTAATTCTACCAGTCCATGAACATGGTATATTCTTCTGTTCGTTTATCTCTTTTTTCAGGGTCCTGGGCACTTGCTCAGTGGTGGGGTTGTGTGGGAGAGGTGGGAGGAAGTGAGTATTAGGTTAGGGAGAGATTGAAAGCAAAGCACAGAGCAAGGGAGGCACAAATATACCCAGGTAGCATGAGTCTGCTGCTGGAGGTGCAGTGTTCCCAGTGCAGAAGTAGTGTACTATTTCAGGTCAGTCCGGAAAGAAGGTGTGGACACCACCAGAGCAGAGACAGCAACAGAAATCCAGGTCTTCTTTTCAGGAAATGAAGGGTGCTGCTGATGGTGGTTGCTTGAAGGCAGAGAGACTGATGTCAGGGTGAGCACATTGATTAGGTTATTTCAGCTCAGCTGTCCAGGTAAAAGGTGAGAGGTAGTCTTATTGCAGTATCTGGGGGAGTTAGAGCCTGTAAGCCCTGGTGGATGAGTGAATGTAGTGTAGAAAGGCATGATAAAAAGGGACAGGAATGATAACTTCAGGTCTGAAGCTGATGCTGTGGGATTTCCAAGTGTTGATGGTAGGGAACTGGCCAGAAATGCGGATGAGACTCGGGGAGAGATCTGTGCTAGAGAAAAAGATGTGAGAATGATCAGGGCAGAGGTAATAGCTAAAACTCCAGGGCAAGTGGGAAATGTTGGTAAGATGACTAGGGGGGTTCAGGGGCGGGGTGCTGGTTTTGTACTAATTTTGTACTGTTCTGGGCGGGAGAGGCTCGATTGCTTTTGTGGGAATTAGGGGAAGAGTTATACAACTGCTGTATAAATACAGACTAATGTTTAAGTTAGAATCCTAAATAGAGAGTTACAACTGAGGATAGAGGCAGAAATGCAAGGCTTGCGAAGGGCAGAGTACAGAAGAAGGGGTGAGGAAGATAAGGAAATGTGTTGTGGCAGGAGGACAGTTGAAGTTGTTCATGGCAAGGGTGACTTGTTTTCATCTAAGTAAAGTAAAAGGCAGATGCTGTGCCAGGTGTGGGGCTGGAGGCTGCGAGACCATGAAGATGGATCAGCAGGCCAACACAATCAACTGAGAGTTGAGCTGTCTCCCTGGGCCTCTGCTCTTTATTTTCTGTCTCTTTAGGTGCAGATGAGAAAGAAGTTAGAGAAGAGAGTGAAGAAGAAAGAATATGGAACCTGCTGAAAGAACAGAAGCTGAGAGAAGAAAGAAGGCAGAATGAACAGAAAGCTTTGGAAAGAGAACGGAGAAAACTAGAAAAACTGGATCGAGAAAAGGTATAATAAGCATAGCTCAGTTCTCCATGCTAGTAGGTAACTTTTAAAAAGCTTGCTGCAGGCATCCCAATCCTCTCCTGTGCTTAAGCCCACTGAAAAGGGCTGTACATGGGCATAATAGGAGTCTCATAGGAAAAGGGAGCTTTGCAAGTCTGTGAGCATGCATTCTCATGTTCCTGAAAACACACTCGGAAAGGAGATGGACTCTGCTTTGCTGTAGAACTTCCCTGTGTAAGGGGTTTCAAGGTCAGCTGGCTAGGACCAGAAGAAACTGGGGGAGGTGGCTGCCAATCTGGTGGCTTCCTCAGGCTGCCCTGCCCTCCTCCCTCCTCATTGTCTTTGACTTTCTATGTCCTGATTCTGGTCCCAGGCAGATGGATTACCCTGCTACTTCTCATGCCTGCTGGACCTTACGTAGATTAATCTTCTGTATCATGTTCCTTGAATTCCTGGCTCATTTGATCTGGAACACAGACACTTTAGGCACAGTAATTCCTATTCTTCATTACATGATATATTTGTGCCACTTTGATAGTAGCAACGAATGAAACAGTTTTCTGTCATGCACATGTCACATAAAGAAACAGAGTTATAGTACTATGTGTTTTTAAAATGTATATGTGTATCTCCTATTTTGCTGGTCATCTATTTACAGCAGATTATTGAAGAGTCTTTCAAGACAGAAATGGAGAAAGAATTAGAAGTGAGTGCTCAGGAAATGAAAGACAAATCTGTTTGTGGTGAATATGCTTTAAAGAAATACATGCATATCACCCAAAAGGACCAAGACCTGAAGAAGGTGGATAAGGTACTGATGCTATGGACCAGTGGTCTGTATGTGAGGATGTGAGGGCTTCTGTGGTTTGTTAGAAAACCTTGGGACAGGAGTTGGAGACAAAAGGTAACAGCAGAGGAAATCCAAAATTCAAATGGAGCCTCAAGTCGTATGTATATTACACTTCTGACAAAATGTTATCTCCTTTGCTTGGGCCAAAGAGTGAACAGATCTTGATTGGTAAGGTTTGTAAAATTGGAGCTATCTCATTATTTTCAGAACAAGAATGAAAGTGCTATCAATGAAAAACAAATGGATTGGTACTATCTGAGACATGAATTCTATATAATAAAATCCTAATATGCAAATGGTTGAACCGCAGAATGACCAGTCATTATGATGGGCACTGACCACCAGGGACAGATGCTCAATACAGAAGCTGCATCCTGGTGATCAGTGCGCTCCCATAGGGCTCATGGCTGGCGAGCGCAGCGGTGGTGGTGGGAGCCTCTCCCACCTCTGTAGCATCGCGAAGGGATCAGTGGGACATCCCCCGAGGGCTCCCAGAATGTGAGAGGGTTCTGGCCGGGCTGAGGGACCCCCTGAGTGCACGAATTTCATGCACTGGGCCTCTAATATATTACATAAGTCTAGAATACTATGGCTATTGAGAATGCGCACAGGACAGTTAGAGTGCTTGCTAAATTTCACATCTAAAAGTCAACGTTTTGGACTCAAATTATATTTAGGCAGTCCTCGGGTTACGTTGAACTCGATGTATGTTGTTTTGCGGTTACATCACTATCTCCCATTTACAGTGTTAATAAAAAAAAGTTCCGTCATTTCGACATATGTACATATGTGCTTTGTTTTTTATTATCTGCCACAAGTAAAGGTCAGGAATTGTTATCTTGCTTTAATTTTTTTTTTTTTTTTACTCTTTCACTTCATTACTGCTGTGTATGTGCTCCATGTGAGTGATGTAGGTGATTCTATAGGTGGGTTCCGACTTAACGGGGAAAATCGCGTTATGTCGCGATATAACCCGAGGACCTACTGTATATTTCAAAAAGTTTTCAGCCCAACCAGCATGGTCAGTGATTGAGTGTTGACCTATGAGTCAGAAGGTCACAGTTTGATTCCTGGTCTGGACACATAACCCAGGTTGCTGGCTCGATCCCCAGTGAGGGACGTACAGGAGGCAGCCAATCAATGATTCTCATTGTTGATGTTTCTATCTCTCCCTCTCCATTCCTCTCTGATATTTTATTTTATTTTATTTTTTATTTTAGTATTTTTTATTGTTTTATTGCTTAAAGTATTATAAAGAGTATTACATATGTTTTTTCCCGCCCTTGACAATCCCCTGGCCTCGCTTACCCCCAGTGTCTTATGTCCATTGGTTATGCTTATATGCATGCATACAAATCCTTCAGTTGATCTCTTGTCACCCCTCTCCAGCCACCCAGCCCTCCCCGGCTTTCCCGCTGTAGTTTGACAGTTTGTTTGAGGCAACTCTGCCTCTGTATCTATTTTTGATCATAAGTTTATAATGGTCTTTATTATCCATAAATGAGTGAGATCATGTGGTATTTTCCTTTCATTGACCGGCTTATTTCACTTAGCATAATGCTCTACAGTTCCATCCATTCTGTTGCAAATGGTAAGAGTTCCTTCTTTTTTACAGCAGCATAGTATTCCATCGTGTAGATGTACCACAGTTTTTTAACCCATTCATCTACTGATGGGCACTTAGGCTGTTTCCAGATCTTACCTATGGTGAATTGTGCTGCTATGAACATAGGAGTGCATATATCCTTTCTGATTGGTGTTTCTGGTTTCTTGGGATATATTCCTAGAAGTGGGATCACAGGGTCAAATGGGAGTTCCATTTGTAGTTTTTTGAGAAACTCCATACTGTCTTCCATAGTGGCTGCCCCAGTCTGCATTCTCACCAGCAGTGCACGAGTGTTCCTTTTTCTCCACATCCACTCCAGCACTTGTGTTTTGTGGATTTGTTGATGATAGCCATTCTGACAGGTGTGAGATGGTACCTCATTGTTGTTTTGATTGGCATCACTCGGATGATTTCAGTGACTTTGAGCATGTTTTCATATGTCTCTTCGCTTTCTGAATGTCCTCTTTTGAAAGGTGTCTATTTAGGTCCTTTGCCAATTTTTTGATTGGATTATCTCCCTTTTATTAAGTTGTATGAGTTCCCTAGTTGGAGATTAAAAACTTATCGGTGATAACATTGGCAAATATGTTCTCCCATGCAGTGGGTTTTCTTGTTGTTTTGTTGATAGTTTCTTTGCTGTGCAGAAGCTTTTTATTTTGATGTAGTCCCATTTGTTTATTTTCTGTTTAGTTTCCAATGCCATAGGAACTGTATCGGTGAAGAAATTGCTTTGGCATATGTCTGAGATTTTGTTGCCTTTGGATTCTTCTAATATTCTAATGGTTTCTGGTCGTATATTTAAGTCCTTTATCCATGTTGAGTTTATTTTTGTGTGTGGTGTAAGTTGGCGGTCTAGTTTCATTTTCTTGCATGTATCTGCCCAATTGTCCCAACACCATTTATTGAAGGGACTATCTGGACTCCATTGTATGTTCTTGCCTCCTTTGTCAAATATTAATTGAGAATATTGGTTCGGGCCCGTTTCTGGGCTGTCTGTCCTATTCCATTGATCTATATGTCTGTTCTTGTGCCAGTACCAGGCAGTTTTGAGAACAGTGGCTTTGTAATACAACTTGATACCTGGTATTGAGATCCCACCTACATTGTTCTTTCTCAGGATCGCTGCAGCTATTTGGGGTCTTTTTTTATTCCAGATGAATTTTTTGAGAGTTCGTTTTAGGTCTGTGAAATATGCCATTGGTATTTTAATGGAAAGTGCCTTGAATTTATACATTTCTTTGGGTATTATGGACATTTTAATGATGTTGATTCTACCAATCCAAGAACATGAATATTTTCTGAATAGAGGTCTTTTACCTCTTTAGTTAAGTTTATTTCTAGGTAGCTTAGTATTTTTTGGTGCGATGGTAAATGGGATTGCTTTTTAAGTCTCTCTTTCGATAAGTTCACTATTGGTGCATAGAAATGCCATAGACTTCTTGGCAGTAATTTTGTATCCTGCTACATTGCCAGATTCATTTATTAAGTCTAATAGTTTTTTGATGGAGTATTTAGGTTTTTTTATGTATAATATCATATCATCTGCAAATAAAGACAGTTTTACTTCTTCTTTTCCAATTTGGATGCCTTTTATTTCTTCTTCTTCTTGTCTAATTGCAGTGGCTAATACTTCCAGTACACTGTCAAACAGGAGTGGTGAGAGTGGGCATCCCGGTCTTGTTCCTGTTCTTAGGGGAAATGGTTTTAGTTTTTGCCCATTGAGTATGCTGTTGGCTGTGGGTTTGTCATATATGGCTTCTATTATGTTGAGGTATGATCCTTCTATTCCTACCTTGCTGAGAGGTTTTATCAAAAATGGGTGTTGAATTTTGTCAAATGCTTTTTCTGTATCAGTTGATATGACTGTGTGTTTTTTTTCTTTCAATTTGTTTATGTGGTATATCATGTTTATTGATTTGCGGATATTGTACCATCCTTGCATCCCTGGGATAAATCCTACTTGTTCATGGTGTATGATCTCTCTTGTGTACTGCTGGATCTGATTTGCCAAGATTTTGTTGAGGATTTTGGCATCTATGTTCATGAGGGATATTGGCCTGTAATTCTCTTTCATTGTGTTGTCTTTACCTGGTTTTGGAATTAGGGTGATGCTGGCTTCATAAAATGAGCTTGGAAGTGTTCCTTCCTCTTTAATTTTTTGTAGTAGTCTGAGGAGGATAGGTTTTAGTTCTTCCTTGAATGTTTGGTAAAACTCCCCTGTGAAGCCGTGTGGTCCTGGGCTTTTGTTAGCTGGAAGCTTTTTGATGACTCTTCAATTTCTTCCATAGTTATTGGCCTGTTGAGATGTTTAGATTCTTCCTGATTGAGTTTTGGAATGTTGTATGTTTCTAGGAATATGTCCTTTTCCTCCAGGTTGTCTAGTTTGTTGGAGTGGAGTTGTCCATAGTATTTTTTAACAATCATTTGTATTTCTCTGGGGTCTGTTGTTATTTCGCCATTATCATTTCTGATTTTGTTTATTTGGGTCCTCTCTCTTTATTTCTTGGTGAGCCTGACTAGAGGTTCAACAATCTTGTTTATCCTTTCAAAGAACAAGCTCTTGGTTTCATTGATTTTCTGTATTGTTTTTTTTTTTGTCTCTATGTCATGTATTTCTGCTCTAATCTTTATTATCTCCTTCCTTTTGCTCCTTCTGGGCTTTCCTTGTTGCTCTCTTTCTTATTCTTTGAGAGGTAGTTTTAGATGATTTACTACCATTTTTTCTTGTTTGTTGAGATAGACCTGTAGAGCTATAAAGTTCCCTCTCAGGACTGCTTTCATTGTGTGCCATAGGTTTTGGATTGTGGTGTTTTCATTGTCAGTAGTTTCCAGGATGTTTTTAATTTCTTCTTTGATCTCATTGGTAACCCAATCAATATTTAATAACATGCTATTCAGCTCCTAAGTGTTTTTATTTCTAAGTGTTTGAAAATGTTGAGTTGTTTTTATTCTAGTTTATTTCTAGTATTATGCCCTTGTGGTCTGAGGAAATGCTTGGTATGATTTCAATCTTCTTGAATTTGGGGAGACTTTGTTTGTGACCCAGTATGTGGTCTGTTTTTGAATATGTCCGATGAGCACTTGAGAAGAACGTATATTCCGTGGCTTTGGGGTGAAATGTTCTGAAGATGTCAATTAAGTCCATCTGATCTAGTGAGTCATTTAGGATTGCTGTTTCTTTACCATTTTATTTATTTATTTATTTATTTATTTTTGTCTAGAGGATTTATCCAGTGATGTCAGTGGTGTATTAAAGTCCCCTACTATGATTGTATTGTTGTCAGTCTCTCCCTTGATATCTTCCAGGAGTTTTTTTTTTTTATGTATTTGGGTGCTTCTGTATTGAGTGCATATATGTTTATCAGGGTTAAATCCTCTGTATATTCAATCCTTTAGTATTATGAAGTGGCCTCCCTTATCTCTTATTATGGCCTTCACTTTGAGGTCTATTTTGTCAGATATAAGTATTGCTACCCCAGCTATATTTTCATTTCCAATTGCCTGAAAGATATTTTTCCATCCCTTCACTTTCAGTCTGTGTGAGTCCCTGATTCTGAGGTCAGTCTCTTGTGGACAGCAAATGTATGGGTCATGTTTTTTTTTTGTTTGTTTGTTTTGTTGTTTTTTTTATCCATTCAGCCACTCGATGTCTTTTGGTTGGAGCATTTAGTCCATTTACCTTTGAAGTTATTATTGAAAGGTACTTGTTTGTAGCCATTTCTATTTTTTCTGTGTGTTTTCTTTCTGAGCTTTTTATTTCTTCTTTTTACACTGATCCCTTTAGCATTTCTTGCATTGCTGGCTTGGTATTGATAAACTCCCTTAGCCTTATTTTGTCTGTGAAGCTTCTTATTTCCCCTTCAATTTTGAATGATAGTCTTGCTGGATAGTGTATTCTTGGATTCATTGCTTTGCTTTGCATCACTGTGTAAATTTCCGTCCATTCTTTTCTGGCCTGATGTGTTTAGTTGAGAAATCATATGATAATCTAATGGGAGATCCCTTGTATGTAATTTTCCGTCTCTCTCTTGCAGCCTTTAAGATTCTCTCTTTGTCCTGAACATTTGCCATGGTAATTATGATGTGTGTTGATGTGGGTCTTTTAAGGTCACCTTGTTTGGGACTCTCTGTGCTTGTGTGACTCTTTTTTCTTCCCCACCTCAGGGAAGTTTTCTGATATTAGTTCTTCCAATAGGTTTTCTAAGTCTTGTTCCTCTTTCTGTTGTTCTGGCACCCCTATTATTCGCATGTTGTTTCGTTTCATGTTGTTCCATAGCTCCCTTAGGCTCTCCTCCTGTCTTTTAATTTTTTTTCGCCAATTGCAATTCAGTTTGGGAGTTTTGCTTCCCTGTCTTCTAATTCGCTAATTTGGTCCTCCGCTTCTCCTAGTCTACTGTTGAAACTTTCAATGGTGTTTTTTATTGCAGCTATATCACTCTTCATTTCTTCTTGGTTCTTACATAATTTATTGATTTTTTTATCTGTTTCTTCTTGCTTCTTGCATAAGTTGTTGAGTTTTTCCTTCATCCGGTTTATGCACTCTAGGACCCTTAATCTGAATTCTTTTTCTGTCATGCATGCCTCGGTTTCACTTAGCTGCTTTTCTGGCGAGTCCTCCTTCTCTTTCTTTCGGGGGTTTCTTTGTGTACCCATGTTTGATCTCACCGACATATCTAGATGTTGAGTCATTCAGCGACTGCTCCTTGGGTGGCAGTGGCTCCTCGGGCTGTGGTTGCTCCTCTGGCGGTTATTGTAGCAGCTGCTCCTCAGTTGGCAGCAGCTCCTCTGGTGGGTGCTGTTCACAGTTGTGGTGGCTCCTCTGGCTGGTGGGGGGAGGCTTCACACACACAATCTGTTCCTGAGACAGAGGATGTGCTGATCACGAAGCTGCTGTTCCTTGGTTGGGGCTGGCTACGCACGCAGCTGCTACTCCTTGACCTGGGGCGGACTGCTCACGTGGCTGCTGAACCTTGATTGGGGGCTGGCTGCATGCTGCTGTTGTTCCTCTGTGGTGGGCTGCTTGTGGGGCTACTGCTCCTAGTATCGGCTGCTGCTCATCAGACAGGTGCAGGCTGTTGTGGCTCTGCTCCTCCGGTGCATGCTGTGTAGAGCTGCCACTCACCAGATGTGGCCGGTCTGCTCATGTGGTTGCTGTTTCTTGGACCGGGTTCGGCTGCCGCTGCTCCTCGAATGGGGCCAGGCCACTTGCAGAACTGCTGCTCCTCGGATGGGCACACAGCTGCTGTTCCTTGGATTGGGCAGGCTGCTTGTGCGGCTGCTGCTGCTTGGACAAGGGCAAGATGCTTGTTCAGCTGCTGCTCCTCGGACAGGTCAGACTGCTCATGTGGTTGCTGCTCTTCGGCTGGGGAAGCGGGCTGCTCACACAGCTGCTGCTCCTTGGATAGGGGCAGGCCACATGAGGCTGCCTCTCTTTGGCTCGACGCAGGCTGCTCACGGGGCTAATGCTCCCTGGACAAGAGTGCACCGCTCACATGTCTTTTGCTCACGTGGTTGAAAAAATAATGTGTACAGAAGTAGGAAATAAAGGAACAAACAACAAAAAAAGGAGAACAAAGAAAGAAGAAAGAATAAAAGCAACAAACAAAAAAAAGGGGGGGGGAACAAAAAAGAAAAACAAAAGCTAACAAAATAATAAATAAAATTGAAAAATTGAAATGTCATTCCTTTGGCTGGGTTAAGATCCCAGTTTTCTGGAATGTCTGTGATCTTCTGATATTTTCAAAATCATTTTTTTAAGAGTTTCAGAGAAATCAAAATCTACACTAATAAAAGAGAAAAATGGTAATTGGCGTACGGCACTACCCTTTTCATTGGGTAATCAGGGCTATATGCAAATTAACTGCCAACTGAGATGGCAGTTAACTGCCAACAAGATGGCGGCTAATTTGCATATGTAGGCACATGCAGGGAGGCGAAAGGGAAAGCAGGAAGAAGCTCCCTGCCACTGACAGTGATGGGAAACCCAGGGGGTAGCTAAGAGGTGGGGGGCAGTTCAAAGGCGGCCCTGGGGCCACCTTTGCCCTGCCCCCCAGCCATGATCTGAAAATCAGGCGCCTTTGCCACCCTGGCCAGTGATAGCAGGAAGTAGGGGTGGAGCCAGCGATGGGAGCTGGGCACGGTCGAAACTGGCAGTCCCGAGAGCTAGGGGTCCCTTGCCTGTGCCTAAAGCGGAGCCCATGATCGCGGGGCCGCTGCAGCTGCGGGTCCCTGCTACCCGAGCCGGATGCCTCAGCCAGAGGCGTCCTGCAGGGGCAGGGGCGGAGCCCGCGCGATGGCGGCGCCCCCCGCTGCCACTGCGGGTCCCCGCTGCCCGGGCCGGACGGCTAGGCCAGGGGCGTTAGGCCTGGGCAGGGGCAGAGCCTGCAACCACTGGGAGCTGGGGGTCCCCTGCCCAGGCCTAATGCTTCGGCCAGAGGTGTTAGGCCTGGGCAGGGGTAGAGCGGGGGATCACGGCGCTGCTGCCGATGCAGGTCCCCGGTGCCCAGGCCGGACGCCTCGGCCAGAGGCATCAGGCCTGGGTGGGGGGCGGAGCCGGGGATTGGGGGGATATGATGGTCCCCTTGCCCAGGCCTGAAGCCTGGGTCAGAGGTGTCAGGCTTGGGCGAGGGGTGGAGCAAGCGATCAGAGGGAGATGGGGGTCCCCTGCCCAGGCATGATTCCTGGGCCAGAGGCCTCAGGCCTGGGCGGGGGTCAGAGCCAGTGATCGTGGGGAGATGGGGGTCCCTTGTCCAAGCCTGACACCTCTGGCGGAGGCGTCAGGCCTGGGCAAGGGGCTGATCAGGCGATCGGAGGGTGATGGGAGTCTACACCTCTGGCCGAGGCATCAGGCCTGGGCAAGGGGCAGAGCCAGCAATCGGAGGGGTCTGGGGGTCCCCTGCCCAGGCCTGACGCCTGGGCCAGAGGCATCAGGCCTGGGCTGGGGGCAGAACCAGTGATGGGGGGAAATGTGGGTCCCCTGCCCAGGCCTGACGCCTCTGTCAGAGGCGTCAGGCCTGGGCAAGGGGCCGATCCTGCGATTGGAGGGTGATGGGGGTCAACGCCTGAGGGCTCCCAGTATGTGAGAGGGGGCAGGCTGGGCTGAGGGACACTACCCCCACACACACACCCGGTGCACGAATTTCATGCACCGGGCCCCTAGTTGTTTAATAAAATTAATACATTAATACACCTCTAATTTCAAAATTATTCTTTCTCCTCTTTTCAGAGCTCAATAAAGAGTGTCAGAGAAGACTCACAAGTGGACAAGCTGCTCCCTAGTGATAAAGATTAAAGGTATGCTTTCCCCAACATTGTGTTCTTATGCAAATCATTCATCACATTGCTGACTTTGTTAGCCCAAGAGCATTGTTCATATGTTGAGGTCTGCCTCTAAGAAACTATTGAATTAATCAAAATTACTGACTGCCAAAAGAATCTTTTACATTTTGAAGTTATGATATGGCTACTGATTAGGAAAGGAATGAGAACAATAGAAAGGTCCCCTAATGAACTGACAAGAATTTAACAAATTTTTAAAATTTTTGTCTTTCTCTAATTTAGTTTCACAGGGCTGTCTCATGAAGAACCAGATGACTTCTGGTAACCACCTGTGTTGCCCAGCTTTTTTCTCATGTAACACAATGTAATAAATACAATTCTCAATAAAAAATGTTTGTTTAATACAGGGTGGTTTCTTTTTCATCATTTAATTTGGTACTCTAGTGTATAAAATTAAAAATAATCAGAATTCCTCATACTTAGACCTTTCATTACACTAGAATGAGCTGTTACGTGTTTTTTTCCTCATCTTTGTGTTAGATATTTCTTTGAAAATCATGTTATTGGTCAAATTTCCGGACTGCATTTTGGTCGTTTCTTCTGTGTTCCTTGCTCTCCAGAGTTGGGCTATTGCCTGTCAAACCAGAGGCCATCTTCCCCAGCACCATCCTTCTGATTTGTCCCTCAAAATAAAGACAAAGGTTTTTCATTCTAGGTGCCAGAAACAGCGTAGTACACTGGGCTTTATTTCTGACATCTTTGTCTTGAGAATGAACCCAAACCCTGAGAAGAAAAGGTAACAGTTACTGAGCACTTACTGTGTGTCAGGTATTCTTTAAACTTGTACCTGTATTAACTCACTTAATGCTCATATCAGCCATATGAAGTGTGACTGCCTGCATTTTATAGATTAGGGAACGTGGGACACAGAGGTTAGAGACTTGACCAAGGTCTTGTGACCATCCAGTTGTGCAGCCAGGACCCAGGTGTCTAGACCAGCATCGCTGCCTCTAGCCTGGGCTGTGCTGGAGCTGCTTCTATGGAATACATCCCAGGACTGGGAATGGCTCAGCCCCTAGAAGCTCTTCCAGAATGGCCTTTAGAAAATGCACTTCACCCAAATCCAGCCTAACACAGGAAGGATTTATCTGGTCAGTCCTTCCATGAAAATCCTGGAGTGGATCATCTTCCTTTACAAATACAAGCTAAGCTGAATTGTTTTTGCCATTAATACTTGTCTAGCCCTTGAGTTCTACAACAAAATGATAAGGCTTTTTAGTGTTATTCTTTAGGCTTTAAGAAATTTATCTTTGAAGTATTTTTAATCCTTGACAATATGTTTTTCATTTCTTAGTTTTTTTAATTTTAGAGACGGGGACAGAGAGAGACATCAGTTTGGTTGCCTCCCCTACGTGCCTGACCAGGGATCAAATCTGCAACCTGGGTATGTGCCCTGACAAGAAATCAAACCTGTGACCTTTTGGTGCACTCCAACCAAGTGAGCCACACCAGCCAGGGCTATTGAAAAATATTTTGGAAAGTAATTGAAAGAATTTAAGCACTATTTTTTTTGTCACAATTAGCATAAGCAAAACATTTACTCATGTTGCCACCAAGAATTTGACATCTCTTGCAACAGCTCTTAGATAACATTATTTTTCTTCCAGCTTTATTGAGATAAAATTGACAGAAGATTGTGAGTTTAAGGTAAGGTATATAATGTGTTCATTTGGCACACTACTGCAGAATGTTTGCCACCATGGAATTCAATGACACCTGCATCATGTCATATAATTATCAAATATTTGTGGTGAGAACATTTAAGACCTACTCTCATCAATATTCAATTATACAACATAGCATTATAACTATAGTTACTATAACACATAATAGATTTCCCAATCTTACTCATTCCCTAACAGGGAGTATATGCTTTTTGGCCAACATCTCTTTTTGCCCACTACTCAGCCTCTGGTAAACCCTTACTTTAGTCTCTGTTTATATGAGTTCTTTTTAAGATTCCACATATAGAGATTTAGCATTTGTCTCTGTAATTTATTCACTTAGCATACGAATCATCCGTGTTGTTGCATATGCGAGGATTTCCATGTCTTCTCATGGCTGTGTTTCTAGGAATTTATCCAGGATGTTCAATTGTTGGCCTATAATTGTTCATAGTAGTCTCTTACACACACCCACACATATTTTTCTCCATTCATCCCTTATAGACACTAGGCACTTAGGTTGTTTCTATATCTTGGCTATTGTGATTAATGCTGCATTATATCTGCTAACATTGGAGTGCAGAGTCTTCAGTATTCTGTTCTCATTTTCTTTTGATAATACCCAGAGGTGGAATTGCTGATCATATGGTAGTTCTATTTTAAATATTTTGAGGGACCTCCATATTGTTTTTCATAGTGGTTGGACCAATTTACATTCTTACCAAGAGTGCACAAGGGTTCCCCTTTTCTCCATATTATCACCAACATTTGTCTTCTTTATGATAGCCAACCTAAATGTGTGAGGTTATAGCTCATTGTGGTTTTGATTTTGCATTTCCCTGATGAGTGATTTTGAACACATTTTCATGTACCTGTTAGCGATTTGTATGTTTTCATTGGAAAAACGTCTTCAATTCTGCCTATTTTTTGAATTAATTGTTTTTTGTTTGTTTTGGCTTAGGTGCATTTTATTGGTTTTCTGTCAGAATCCTTCTACAAAAGGGCAAAGTTAAAATCCAAGTCCCTAATAAGGCAGTGAGAACCCTCCCCTTTACCCAGAGCCCTCCACCCTTCTCATGTTCATGGAGGTGGAGAGGGGGCTAATTCCATCCCACTTAGTGGGCTCCGTTAACGTCATAGGTAACATACAAGTTTTACATTTGTCACAGACGTGTTAGAAACCCCAAAAGGGGAAAGACCTTCCCCCTAACTCACCCTGCCCCTCAACCCCACCCCTCACACGTTGGTCCTGGCTGCAGGAGCCTGTCGTTAAGAACTGGTGCCATCCAGCAGGAGTTCTAACCCCAAGAAGGCCGCGGCCAGGTTATAATCCAGGAACATCCGTCCTCCAGCAGCACTGCGGAGCCCAGCACCATCTCACTCCCGGAGGCCGGCTATGTGCAATCTGGGCCAGGGAGAAGCCGAGGATGGGCAGGGAGAAGCCGAGGATGGGGCCGTGTCCGGGAGCTGGTGCAGGTAAATGCAGTCAGACTTGAAGGGGCAGCGGTCATTCCCCCGCGCAAAGTACCAGCATCGGATCTGGCTGGTCCGAGCCTTGAAGTTCCTGATGATTTGCACCTTCTCTGCCCCCCTCACTCACCCAGAATTTGTGGGGGATGATGTAGCTGGAATAGACACGGCACTGGGGACAGGCCTTGATGACATTCAGCGGGAAGTGCTGGCGGCTCATCCGCCAGGTGCTCAGGCAGCCCAGGCAGTGGGCTTGTGTGCAGTTGGGCAGGATGCCGAAGATCCGCTTGCCCTCCGGCTTGTCCCACACCTTGTCCATGCAGATGCCACACACGACATCGCGGCTGTCTTGCTCCCTCGCAAGGTCCGTGCTCTGAAGTGGGGCCAGAGCCCCTGGGCAGGGTCTGACTTAGGCCGAGACTTCTGGGAGTAGCCGTGATCTCCATCAGGTGATGTCAGCCACCAAGCTCCTCATTCCGGCTGGCCAGCCCCTCGAGGCCAGGCTCCGTGTCCCAGATGGCCTCAGCCTCGGCCTCAGCCCCTCCCCAACTCACAGCCACTGTGGGCAAGTAGGTGGGCTCGGAGCCCCTGCGGGTCAGCCCCAGCGGGAGTCCTGGCTGGGTGACAAGCGGCTAGGAATGGCGGCGGCCCCCACTGCAAGTGGCCCGGGGGCTGCGGGTGCTGATAGCTGCAGCAGTCTCCATGGAAGCAGAATCCTCGCTGAAGTACCTGCAGTCCTGGGACGCCTTCCTGTCTTGAGCAAAATGGCAGCTGGATCCCGAGTGATGGGCCCGTCAGGTAAAGGTCCTGAATGGCCACTGGGAGTGGGGTCTGTCCTCCTCACCATGGCTGCCGCCACCGCCACCGCCATCCAGCCCTGCAGGGTCCATGCCAGCTGTAGCTCCTAGTGCCTGGATTAATTGTTTTTAATGTGTTTTGCTGTTGAGTTGTATGAAAGGGACAGAATATATACTTTGGATATTAACCTCTTATCATATAATAGTAGATGAATTGTGAATACTTCCTCCCATCCTATCTAGTTTGCCTTTTTATTTTGTTGATGATTTTCTTTGCTGTGCAGAAGCTTACTTTGATGTAGTCCCACTTATCTGTTTTGGCTTTGTTAGCTTTGCTTTTGGTCTTAACCCCCCCCCCCCAAAAAAAAATAATAATAATTGCCAAATCTGTTAAGGAGCTTGCTTATGTTTTGTTCTAGGAATTTTACTGTTTCAGGTCTTACATTCAAGTCTGTATTCCATTTGGAGTTGATTTCTGTATAGGGTGTAAGATAGCGGTCCAATTTTTATTCTTTTGCATGTGCCTACCCAACTTTCCCGATAAAATTTGTTGAAGAGACTTCTTTCCTTATTGTACATTGTTGGCTGCTTTGTCATAACTTAATTGACCATATAAGCGTGGATTTATTTCTAGGATCTCCATTTTGTTTCATTGATCTATGTATATTTTTATGCCAATACCATACTATTGATTACTATATCTTTGTAACATATTTTGAAATCAGAAGTGTGATGCTTCCAATTATGTTCTTAACATCATTTTAGCTATTCAGATTTTTGTTGTTTTGTGATTTTATACAAATTTTAGGATTTTTTTTCTATTGCTATGAAAAAAAATGACTTTGTAATTTTGATAAGTGTTACATTGACTTTTTAGATCTCTTTGGGTAATATGAACATCTTACCAGCATTCTTCCAGTTGAGCATGGAATATTTTCCATGTATTTGTGTCTATAGTTTCTTTTATCAGTGTCTTACAGTTTTCAATGTATAGATGTTTTATCTTTGTTAAATATACTCCTAAGTATTTTCTTATTTTTACTAGAGGCCCAGTGCACGAAATTCTTGCACTGAGGGTCGGGAGACCCACAGCCCAGCCTGCCCCTTCTTATAGTCCGGGAGCCCTAGTGGATGTCCTACTGACAGGGAGTGAGCCTAAGCCACAGTCTGGCAGCAGAGGCTCGGAGCAGGCCCTCTGTGTGTGTGTGTGTGTGTGTGTGTGTGTGTGTGTGTTTGTGTGTACGCTGGGGGCCTGCCCCCAGCCACACTGCTGAGGATTGGAGCAGGCACCCCTCTGTGTTGATCTCTCAGGCTCCTGGCCGCGGCTGCGTGTTGTTTCCTCCCTTGAGCGTGGCCAGGGTAGGGGGGAAGCTTGGCTTCCTCCATCACCGGGGGCAACTCAAGCCTCCTGCTCCATGGCTGCTGGCATCTTTGTTGGGTTAATTTGCATACTCTCCTTGATTGGCTGGTAGGTGTAGCTTAGTAACACCAATTTGCATGTTTCTCTTTTATTGGTGTAGATACTGTTGTAAATGATAGTTCTCTTAATTTTTCTTTCTGATTTTTCCTTGTTAGTGCATTGAATTTTATATATTGGTTTTTCATTGTTTACAGATTTTTCTTATTGGTTCCAACAGTAGTAGGGTACTTAGGGATTTCTATATATGATACCATGTCATTTGCAAATAGAGACACTTTTACTTCTTTCTGATTTGGATAGGTGGGTTATTTATTTCCTAATTGTTTTGGCTGGGTCTTTCATCCTGTGTTGCATAAAAGTTACAAGAGTAAACATCCTTCTGATTTTAGAGGAAAAGCTTCCGGCTTTTCACTGTTGAGTATGATGTTAGTTGTGGATTTGTCATATATAGCCATTGTTGTGTCTCAACAAACTGGTATTGGCACAAAAACAGGCATAGATCAGTGGAATAGAATAGAGAGCCCAGAATTCAATCCACGCCTTTATAGCCAATAAATATTTGACAAAGGGGGCAAGAGCATAGAAGGGAGTAAAGACAGTCTCTTCAGTAAATATTGGGAAAACTGGACAGATACATGCAAAAAAAAAAAAAAATGAAACTAGACCACCATCTTAAGCCAATCACAAGAATAAACTCAAAATGGATTAAAGACAAATATAAGTTGTAAAATAATAAAAATCTTAAAAGATTACAAGTAGTAAAATTTCAGACATCTCTTGAAGCAATATATTTTCTTATTTGTCTCCAAGGAAAGAGAAACAAAGGAAAAAGAGACAAATGAGACTACCTAAGAGCAAAAAGCTTCTGTACAGCAAAAATGTGGCAGAAATCATGGGAGAACAATCAGTTAACACTCTGAGGGAGGAAAGTTTAACCTTTATTTCACAGATCTGCTAGTCCAAGTAATTCCAGATTCAAAGCCGGAACTGAACTAGTGGGGAGGCTCTGACCTATATATCTCCTCCTGTGATGGGCCCCAGAGTCCCCGCAGCTCTGCCTGTCAGTCTTGGCTCCGCCCAAGTGGGCTGTGGCAGGGACCTGGGATTAGGCTCTGCTGCTCCACCCAAGTTCAATACTCATTCTGCAATCAGAGGCATCAGATACTGAAAGCATGTTCTAGTAGAGTCAATATTAAAAGGCAGAAGAAAAGTTATACAGATATAATGCACTTGGAAAAATGGCCAAAGTTATTAAAAGGCAAATATAAAACAAGAGGGTGCTTTTACCATAGAGTAATTTCATAAACTAATGCAGAAATTAAGAAACATTGTGGTTATTTTCAAGTAACTGTAGAGCAAATATCTTTCCTATGAAAGGTCTTTTACACAATAAAAATCAATTACACGAAAGACCTAAAAAATGTAAACAATGTTTATTTTGGGTAAATAATAACTACATAATTAACATAAAATAATTAAGTGAATTTCAAAATCAAACTTAAAAATTACAAGCAAAGCATGCAGTCTGTGTTAACTAATTTCTAGTAGTAAAAATACATTTTTCATTTTATAACTATTTCATTCCAAAAAAGTAAAAATTCTGATTGGGAATTTTTACAGTTGATGTGGCAACACTTTTTCACATTTATTTCCCTCATCTTTCCTACAAAATCTACATTTCAAGTTCCTTATATTTCAACATATTTAACACTTTCAGATCCAGGAACAGTTTTTCTTCCCATAAAAATCTTACATGTAATTTGAGAACTGGCTTTGATAAATCAGCTACTACTCAAAAAGAATTTACAGTTACCAATTTTGTGGGCTCTGCAAGGAAAGACTGTGTTGGGGGAAAAACAGGCCCGCCCATAAAAGTCCTTTATCACAGAAAATAAATGGGTGGTCTTTATTTTACTTCAAATCTTTATCTGATTTATTCAAGGGGCATTTATTTGGTAGTGATCCATGTAATCAAAGAGCTAAGTAATATTGAGGCAAACAACTTATCTGACAGTTCAGGAAAAGGTTATAAGGATGCTCAAAGAACTTAGAACTACAAGGTACTTAATGAAAACTACAACCACATGAAAGAGAATATAGAAACCATAAGAAATAACCAGTCAGAAATAAAGGATACAATATCTGAACCTGGCCAGTGGCTAAATTAGTTGGAATATTGTCTCATAAACTAAAAGTGGGTTCAATCTCCAGTCGGTACATTTGAAGGAAATCAATTATTTTTCTTTCACACTGACATTTCTCTCTCCTGAAAATACATTTAAAAATACCTCACTTTTAACTGCTCATTAAAAAAAAAGAATACTAGTATGATATTTGAAATGAGGAATACACTGAAAGGAATAAATGGTAGGTTAAATGAAGCATAGGTTTGATTCACCAATTTGGAAGATGGGGTATAAAAAAACACAATCAGATGAACAGAAAAAATGATAATTAGCCCAGGCTGGTTATCTCATTGGTTAGAGCATCAACCTGCACACCATGTTCCTGGTTGAGGACATGGGCCTCGGTTGAGGGTTTGTCCCTGCCCCTGTTTAGAATGCATGCAGGAGCAATCAGTTGATATGTCTGACATTGATCTCTCTCTTTTCCATGCTCTGAAAAGCAATGGGAAGAATACTATTAGGTGAGGATTAACACAGAGAGGAAGGGAGGGAGGGAGGGAGGGAGGGAGGGAGGGAGGGAGGGAGGGAGGGAGAGAGAGAGAGAGAGAGAGAGAGAGAGAGAGAGAGAGAGAGAGAGAAGGAGGAAGAGGATAATTCAAGGGAACTTAGGGACAATATAGAATGTACCAACATCTGCATCACAGGGGAACCAGAAAGAGAAGGGATTGAGTAAGGGAATGAGAACCTATTTTCAGAAATAATGAACAAAAACTATACTAGCCTGGTGAAGAAAAACAGCACAGTCATGAAGCACAGTCCCAAACAAGAGGAACTAAAGAAGCCCACACCAAGACATATAGTAATTAAAACTGCAAAGGTTAAGGACAAATAGAATATCTTAAAAGCTCCAAGATAAAGATAGTTACCTAAAAGGAGGGTCTCGTAGGACTATCAGCTGAAACACCAGGTCAGATGGGATTGGCATGAAATAGTCAAAGAGATGAAGATAAAGGACCTACAAACAAGGCTACATTATCAAGAAATGCAATTATTTAAAACTAGTGGCCTGGTGCACGAAATTCGTGCAATGAGTAGGGGGTGTTCCTCATCCCAGGCTGCACCCTCTCCAATCTGGGACCGCTCGAAGGGATTGGGCCTAAAATGGCAGTCGGACATCCTTCTCACAATCCAGGACTGCTGACCCCTAACTGCTCACCTGCCTGCCTGCCTGATTGCCCCCAACTGCCCCCTCTGCCAGCCTAGTTACCCCCAACTACCCTCTGTGCCAGTGTGCTTGCCCCCAACTTCCTGCCCTGCCAGCCTGCTCACTCTCAACTTCCCCCTCTGCGGGCCTGCTTGTCCCCAACTTCCCTCCCCACTAGCATGCTTGCCCCCAACTGTGCCCCTGCTGGTCTGCTCACTCCAAACTGCATTCCCCCTCCCCCCGCACTGTCCTGATCACCTCCAACTGACCCCCACTGATGGCCTGCTTGCCACAACTGGTCCCCCTGCTGGTCTGTTACTCCCAATATCCCTGCCCCCCACCAGCCTGATCACCCACAAATGCCCTCCCCTCTTGGCCTCTAACCACCTCTACCTCAGCCTTGCCACCATGGCTTTGTCCGGGAGAATGTCCAGAGGTCTCCTGGAAGGTCTCCCAGTCTAATTAGCATAGTACCCTTTTATTAGTATAGACTAGAGGCCCGGTGACAAAAATTTGTGACCTTGTGGGGGGAGGTCCCTCAGCCTGGCCTGTGCCCTCTTGTAGTCTGGAACCCCTTGGGGGATGTCCACCTGCTGGCTTAGGCCCAATCCCCAGAGGATCAGGCCTAAGCTGGCAGTCAGACATCCCGCTGGCAACCCGGGAGCCCTAAGGGGATGTCCATTTGCCAGTGGGGAGCAGGCCTAAACTGCAGTTGGACATCCTTAGCGCTGTTGAAGAGGTGGGAGAGGCTCCCACCACCACCGCTGTACTGGCAGCCATCAGCCTGGCTTGTGGCTGAACAGAGCTCCCCCTGTGGGAGTGCACTGACCACCAGGGGACAGCTCCTGCATTGAGCATCTGCCTCCTGGTGGTCAGTGTGTGTCATAGTGACCAGTCATTCCCAGTCATTCTGCTGTTAGGGTCAATTTGCATATTACCCCTTTATTATATAGGATAGAGGCCTGGTGCATGGGTAGGGGTTGTCTGGTTTGCTCTAAAGGGTGTCCTAGGTCAGGGTGGGGGTCCCTATGGGATGCCTGCCAGCCTGGGTCAGGGGCTGAGAGCCGTTTTTAGGCTAGCCACACCCCCTTCAGGGTGGGGGTCCCCACTGGGATGCCTGGGCAGCCTGGGTGAGGGGCTGATGGCTGTTTGCAGGCTAGTCAAGCCCCCCAGTGGGGACCTTCACCCCATGGGGGTTTGGCCAGCCTGGGTGAGGGACTGATGGCTGTTTCCAGGCTGGCCACGGCCATGGCTGGAAGCAGGTATCTGGGATTTATTTATCTTCTAGAATGGAAACTTTGTAGGCTTGAGCAGAGCTCAGGGCCGGCAGGGCAGGCTGGAAGCTTGGCTTCCTCCATTGCCGGGGCCAACCCAAGTCACCTGCTTGCCCCAGCTCCGTGGCCGCTGCCATCTGAGTCGGGTTAATTTGCATATTTGCTCCTGATTGGCTGATGGGCGTGGCTTGTGGGTGTAGCAGAGATACAGTCAATTTGCATGTTTCTCTTTTATTAGATTAGCTAGAGCCCTGGTGCATGGGTGGGGGCCTTCTGGTTTGCCCTGAAGGGTGCCCTGGATCAGGGTAGGGGTTTTCTTCGTGCATGGGGCAGCCTAGGTAAGTGGCCTGTGGTGGTTTGCAGGCCGGTCATGCCCTCATGGAGTGAGGATCCCTGCTGGGGGAGTGTGGCCAGCCTGGGTGAGGGGCTGAAGGCTTTTTTAAAGCTGGCCACATCCCCTTCAGGGTGGGCGTCCTCACTGGGGTGCCTGGCCAGCCTGGGTGAGGGCCTGATGGCTGTTTGCAGGATGGCCATGGCCCCAGTGACCCAAGCTCCTAGCCCCTTCTTGCCGGCTGGAAGCAGGTATCTGGGATTTATTTATCTTCTATAATTGAAACTTTGTAGCCTTGAGGGAGGCCAGGGACTGTCAGGGCAGGCCAGAAGTTTGGCTTCCTCCATCACCAGGGGTAACCCAAGCCTCCTGCTCATTCCAGCTCCATGGCTGCCACCATCTTGGTTGGGTTAATTTGCATACTTGCTCTTGATTGGCTGCTAGGCGTGGCTTGTGGGTGGAATGGAGTGATGGTTAATTTGCATGTTTCTCTTTTATTAGATAGGATTAAAGGAAAAAGAGCTTCCCAGGCAAGGAAAATCAAAAGGAGTTTATTACCACTAAGTATTACAAGAAATGTTAAAGGGGCTGCATTAAGAAGGAGGGGAGAAAGGGAAGAGGAAGAGGTAAAGAAGAAAAACAAAGGAACATAGTTAAAAGACTAAAATGGCAATATACATGAAACATAGTATTTACTTTAAATGTAAATAGCTTAAAAGTTTCAAACATAAGACATAAGACAGCTGAATAGATAAGAAGAGGAAAAGTATACATATGTTGTCTACAAAAGATACATACACTAAAAGCAAAAAAAAAAAAATTAAGATATTTCACACAAATAGAAAAAATTGCTGGGTGGCAAAACTTATATCTGATAAAATATATTTTAAAGCAAAAGTTATAGTTAATACAACTAAAACACTATAAAATGATAACAATAACAATCCAACAAGAGGATATAATCCTTGTAAATATTTATGTACCAAACATAGGAGCACTAAAATATGTAAAGCAAATCTTGATGAACATAAGGCAGGAGGTTACCAGCAATACAGTCACAGTAGGGGATTTAAACACCTCATAGATATCAATGGATAGATATTCCAATCAGAAAATCAGTAAGGATATGGTGGCTTTAAATGACACACCAGATCAGATGGATTTAATTGATATCTTCAGAAAATTTCACCCAAAGCAGTACAATATACATTATTTTCAAGTGCACTTGAAATATTTTATAGGTCAGACACATGTTAGGACACAAAATAAGCCTCAATAAATTTAAGAAGATTGAAGCATATCAAGCATCTTCTCTGACCGTAATGCTATGAAACTTGACATTAATCACAACATGAAAACTAAAAAACACAAAAAGATAGATGCTATAGGCCTACCTCAAGAAACAAGAAAAAACACTAATAAACTCTTTAACCCGCAATACATAATTAGAAAGAGAACAGCAAGAAAACCCAGTGCCCTGACCGGTTTGGCTCAGTGGATAGAGTGCCGGCCTGCAGACTGAAGGGTTCCAGGTTTGAATCCTGTCAAGGGCATGTACTTTGGTTGCAGGCACATCCCCAGTTTGAGGTGTGCAGGAGGCAGCTGACTGATGTTTCTCTCTCAACAATGTTTCTAACTCTCTATCCCTCTCTCTTCCTCTCTGTAAAATATCAATAAAATATATTTGAAAAAGAAAAGCCCAGTGGAAGTAGAAGGAAGGAAATAATAAAGACCAGAATGGAACTAAATTATGTAGAGAATAAAAAAAAAAAAAAAACAGTACAAAAGATTAATGAATATAAGAGCTGGGTGGTTGGTGTTTTTTTTTTTTTTTTTTTTACAAGATAAACAAAGTTGATGAAAATCCTTAGTCAAACTCATCAAGAATCAAAGAGAGAGGATCCAAATAAATAAAATCAGAACTGAAAGTGGTGGTATAATAACAGACACCACAGATATACAATGAATGGTAAACAAATACTACGAACAATTATATGCCAACAAAATGGACAAATCCCTAGAAACATACAGTCTTATAAAATTCAATCAAGAAGAGCCAGAAAAGCTGAGTAGGCCAATAACTATTGATGAAATAGAAGCAGTAATAATAATAAAAACACTTCCAGCAAACAAAAGTCCTAGGCCAGATGGATTTACAGAAGAATTTTCCCAAATGTGCAAAGAACAAACACATATCCTCCTCAAACTATTCAAAAAAAATTCAAGAAGAAGGAACACTTCTAAGCTCGTTTTACAAAGCCAGCATTATATCAATTCCAAAACCAGAAACTACAAAAAAAGAGAATTATAGGACAATATCCCTAATGAACACGGATGCTAATATCCTCAGCAAGAGGAGAATCAAGATGGCAGGTTAGGTAAATGCCTGTACTTGCTGCCTCCCACAACCAAATCAAAATTACAGCTAAAATACAGAACAACCATCCTCCAGACCATGAGAAAACTGGCTGAGTGGAAATACTACAACTAGAGAGGTAAAGAAGAAAGTGCATTGAGACTGATAGGAGGTTCAGAGGCATGGAACGGGCTGGTCTGGCACCTAGGTGTGCCACTTTGTTAATCAGGAGGGAGATTGCCTCTGCAGAGGCCACCTGAAGGAGCAAGAGGTCCCAGCCCCATATCAGACACCCAGCTCAGGGTTCCAGAGCTGGGGAAAGAGGTCCCTACAGGAAGTAAGAAATATGGGCTGTAAAAACCAGTGTGGATTGGGGCTGAGTAACATACAGGTTGCTGGAGACCTAGCTGCTCCTCTTAAAAGGCTGACACCACAAACTGAATTTATAAGCTCTGAGCTCCTCTGCTGGATGAGGCTGTCGTGGTCCCAGACATATACGGAGAGAAATGGGACTGTTTAGCAGCAGGGCAGGAACTCAGAGGTGGCTTTCTTCCAGATGGAGGAGCTCTCAGTGGTCATTGTTCCCAAGCTGAGACCTCCCTGGTGCAGAGCTGACTGGCAGCCATTTCTCTTTGCTCCACCAAGGTGAATACCTAAGACCCCACCCCACCCAATTTATAACACCACCCAAGCTCTGTGCAGCAGCTTTTGCATATGAATGGCCTGTTCTTTCTCAGGCTAAAACCTGTCAAACAAGCTGCAGCTGGGTCAGGGAGTCCCAAACTTATAAATAAAAGGCATCAAAACTGGCATCAGAACCATCCTGCCTTGCTTCACAGCTGGGCCTCCTCTGGACACTTCCAAACCTGACTCAAAGAGGAGGAATCTGCATATGTCTCTGTAGCTCCTGCTGGATGGCTCCAGGCAGAGGCTGTCTTTGCACCGCCCTGGAGACCCAAGAACCAGTGTACCCAGTAGTCAGTGTGAGACCATACCAGATTACAACGTTTCACATCCATAAGAGATACACTCAAGGGGCAGACTCAGTGAGCACCAAAGTCCCACTAAAGCAAGTCCTGCTCCATAAGGGTGTCTCCTGCACACCAGCTCTCCCACTCTAGTCACAGCTGGTCCCTACAGCCAATTGGCCTGGAGGTCAATTCCTCTAAATAACACCAACAGCAATTAAGGCTTAACTGCAACAAAACTGTGCGCACAGCCTACAAAGGATGTCCATATCAGGTGATTGGGTAGGCTGAGCCACTGGGCCCTATAGGACACCTACTACACAAGGCCACTCTACTAACTCAAGGAGACTTAGCAGCAACCTAATACATAGAAACAAACACAGGAAAGCAGCCAAAATGCGGAGACAAGGAAACATGTCACACATGAAAGAAATGGAAGAAAACAAACTACTAGATATAGAGTTCAAAACCACAGTTATAAGATGACTCAAGAATCTTCTAGAAACCTCTGAGGAACTTTGCCAGAAGCCGGTCCATCCTTGCTGCTTGACACAGTCGCTACAGGATAGAAACATCTGCACAGCATATGTTTCAAGGGACCTGGCGTACATAGCATACTGTTCTTAATATGTTTGCTCCCCTTAGCGCTGTGTGTTTTAACCAAGGTCACCTCTCCAAGACAGGTTGTTTCCCCAGGTAGGGATTTTTCCCTGAAGTTAGGGAGGGGATGAAACTCCTTAACTAAGTGCCGGGCGGGTAGTTAATCACTTTAACTACAAACAATCATGCTTAAGCTACATAATCTTTACTCCCTGGAATGGAGATAAGAAACACCCTAACCTTTGTAATAGAAATTGACAGGATTAAAATCAACTGGTATAAATACGGATGTAACAAGACAATAAACAGCAGAACCTCTCTGGAGATCCAGACCAGAAGTTGGCTGGAGATCCTGGCTGGAGATCCTGGCTGGAGATCATGGCTAGGCTGCTGATCAACTGAACACCGTCGCTGTGTCCTTCCGTGTTCGCCGACTCCGTCTTCGCCGACTCCGTCTATGCCTTTGGGAACCCCTGGACCTGCTGGGGATGGACCTCGGCATCTGGCGCCCGAACAGGAACCCTTAGGTAATTCCCCCTATACTTGGGACGGATAGGACTGCACCTTAGGGTGCTGCAGACCCCCCACCCCCCAGAGGATAAGTAGGGTAAGTGGGTAGTTAGTACAGAACTTAGATTGACAGGATGGGTCATACTGAGTCTAAAGAAAAAAGACTCTTTATTAATCTTTTAATGCATATGCTTGCTAGCAGAGGAGTTAAGGTTACTCCCAGTCAGACAGAAAGTTTTATAGAAGACGTATGTCAATGGCTTCCTGAGGATGGAACTGTTAATTTAGAAACTTGGACTAAAGCAGGAAAGCAATTAAAGAACTATTACAGCTACCATGGATCTGAGAAAGTCCTGCCAAATGTCTTTTCCCTCTGGAATTCAATCTGTGACACCTTGGCACCAGAGGCAAAAACGGTTGAACTTTCTCAAATTTTAAATAGTCCCTCGGCTCCACCCAGAGAGGACACATCATCATTGTCTTCAGCTCAATCTAAAAGCAATTTAGCTATGCCTACTGATCGGGAGGAGAATAAATATCATAAACATGACCATTGGTCCTTTCCAGTCAGTAGAGAGGAGAGAGGCCCTCCCATTCAAAACAGGCTCCCCAAATTAGAAAGGAAGACTGTGGCTCCTAGGAGCTCCATGTCTAAATTTCAAAGGGCGATAAGAGAAGCTGAAGCTAATGGGGATCTTGAATTCTCACTCTGCTTCCCAGTTGCATATGAGAATGAGTCTGGTGGGGACGGAAACCCCACCTGGGAGCCTATACCTTACATAGTACTTAAAGAATTAAAATTGGCCTGCTCTGAATATGGACCTCTAGCTCCTTACACACAAACCTTGGTAGAAACCCTAGCCAGTAAATGGATGACTCCTTATGATTGGTCACAGGTTTGTAAAGCCTGTCTCTCAGGAGGCGATTACTTATTATGGAAAACTGAACATGAAGATCTTTCTAAGAAAGCTGTAGCCACTAGCAAAAAGAAAAAGAATAACCCTAGACATGATATTAGGAGAAGGTGATTTTAACATGGCTCAGGAGCGAATGAATATGCCCACAGGGGCACTTACCAAAGTAACCAGTTGTGCAGGAAATGCCTGGAAATCCCTACCTTATACAGCAGGAAAAACAACCACCCTTACAGAGGTTAAACAGAAGGTCGAGGAACCATATCAGGATTTCCTTTCTCACCTCATACAGGCAGTCAAGAGAGTAATCAATAACAAAGAGGCAGCCGATATCCTAATCAAACAACTGGCTTTTGAAAATGCTAATAATACCTGTCAGGCTTTATTAAGGCCGATTCGCAGAACAGGAACTATAAATGATTTTATAAAACAGTGTGCTGATGTAAGTCCAGCATTTATACAGGGTGTAGCTATAGCTGCAGCTCTCAAAGGGGAGACATACCCTCAATATGTACAGGGTATAGGACAAGCCAGCAATACTACAGGTAATAAAAGAAATATGAACTGCTACTCTTGTGGCTTATCTGGGCACTTTAGCAGAGAATGCCCAAATAAAAATAATAATACTCAGGCCAGATGGCAAGCTCCTCGACAGCCTGGAAATACATTTGGGAATAATATTAACCCTCCAAAAACCGTTTGTCCCCGATGTCAGAAAGGATTCCATTGGGCAAAGGAATGTAGATCAAAATACCATAAAAATGGTTGGCCAGCCGAAACCGGTTTGGCTCAGTGGATAGAGCGTCGGCCTGCGGACTGAAAGGTCCCAGGTTCGATTCCGGTCGAGGGCATGTACCTGGGTTGCGAGCACATCCCCAGTGGGAGATGTGCAGGAGGCAGCTGATCGATGTTTCTCTCTCATCGATGTTTCTAACTCTCTATCTCTCTCCCTTCCTCTCTGTAAAAAAATCAATAAAATATATTTAAAAAAAAAATGGTCGGCCTTTAAACTCTACAAATAGCTCCCAAGGAGGTTATATCCCATCACCTCAATTGGGAAACTTGAGAAGGGGCCAGCCCCAGGCCCCTGCAATAAAAGGGGCATCAACCTTCAACCCCTCTGCAAATTTCGATCAGTCAGTGACCTCTTCAGGGCAACCCCAGGCAGTGCAGGATTGGACCTGCACTCAACCACCCATGCAATACTAACCCCAGACTCACCAGTAGCAGCCATTCCTACAGGAGTGTCTGGGCCGCTGCGTGAGGGAACTGTAGGTTTATTATTAGGACGGAGCTCCACCTCGTTACAGGGGATCTTAGTCATCCCAGGAGTTGTTGATGCAGACTACACAGGAGAAATACAGATTTTACTTTCCCCACCCACCACAGCTATACAGATTCAGCCCAACCAGAGAATTGCCCAATTACTCCTGTTACCAATACATAAAATAGGGACAGCTGTTACCCAGAAAGCTAGAGGGGCCAGAGGCTTTGGATCTAGTGATGCAGCATTTTGGATACAAGAAATCCATGCTACTAGATCTACAAAAATTTTACAAATTCAGGGAAAACCAATTGAAGGTCTATTGGATACAGGAGCAGATGTGTCCTGCATAGCAGGGAAGGATTGGCCCTCTTCATGGCCCACGCACACCACCTCCACTTCCCTAGTAGGCCTAGGCAAGGCATCTAATGTAAAAAAGAGTTCTCAGATTTTAACTTGGGCTGATGAAGATCAACATTCAGGAACATTCTGTCCCTATGTAATTACGACTATCCCGTTTACATTATGGGGAAGAGATATCTTATCTCAAATGGGAGTTCTATTATATAGCCCCAGCGGTGTTTGATTTACTCCTGTTACAAAATATTACAAGAAAATGAGTTTAAATATTCCTCTCCTCATCATGTTCTACAACATACTCTATTTGTAATTAATATACTAAATGTAGATTCTGAGGGAAATTCCCCGATGTACAGGCATTGGAACCCTGATTTAACTAAACCTAAAGCCCTCGTCAAATGGAGAGACTTGCTTACAGGAACCTGGAAGGGACCTGATGTACTTTTAACCTGGGGGAGAGGATATGCTTATATATTTCCACAGGACGCAGACTCACCTGTGTGGATTCCAGACCGTCTAGTCCAACCTTATGTCTCACCGCCCTCCATCTCTGCCTCACCATAGCACACCTGACCAGTGCCCGTCTGCAGCAGATGTGCAGCCCTGAGCTGGAACAATCTGTCTGTTGGGAGGATCACATGTGCCTCCTTTTTGTCTTTCCACATGTCCCAGCTTTGCCCCACATCTCCTTTCCTTTTTTCCTTCTTTTAAAATCTAACTACTTGTTTGATGGTTCTTTGGCCTTTCTCCTTCTTTCCTGAACACAGCCTTTTCTAGAATCGCCCTACCCTACTGTTCCAGGAAGGGCACCTCTCTTTTACGCCGTGACTAGGGGTGTTTGGTATATGTCCCATACATGGAGTTGCCTTGTGCCAAGAGCCTGACATCCTGGGCTGAGAAAGCCCTGTTCCTGGACTCTCCTTTGTCCTGTATTGGCCTCTCTTACCCTTGTGCCAAGAGGGACCCTCTTCTTATAATCCAATTGCCCATAGCTATTGCCTGAGCTCTCTGTTCATGCTGAGGTTGAAGCCTCATGGTGGCTGGTACCGTGGATCTGTCTCTCACCCAATAGCGTGAGCTGGGCCCTCCCTGGAGAAGTAACCCGGGTTCCCCAAGATATGTGATCAATGTCGGGGCCCCACCAGCAGGCAAGGGGATCCCAAGGCAGTTGCTGGGCATGGAGGCCAGAGGGACATAGGCTACCAAGGAGACAGAACTGAACCTCACATCACCTTACTTGGCCCAGAGATGGCTGGTAGTCAAAGACGGGTAAGACACCAAGGGGTGAGGCAACCTAAGACAGGCACAGTTCGGAGGGCCAGTAGGAGAGAACTTGGGGTTCAACAGAGGTGGGGCACAGATCCTCACCCCCCCAATGGTTCAGGGGCTTGAACACTCGCCCCTTCTGAGGAAGGTCTCCTGTCGCCATGGCTGCTTCCTGCTTCCCACACCCAGCTCAGATCGGGACCCAGGTAAAGACAGAGACTGGCTGACAGCAGCTGCCCTCTCACTGCAACAGGACTTGTTTCCCATTTCTACCTTGGACCACGGGGAAAGGGTCAGCTGAAGGAAAGGGCTGTGTCAGGATGCTGCCTTCTTCCCTGTCTTCTCCCTCTTTTTTCTAAACACTTCCATGCCTTGTAGTTCTTTTGCTTTCTCTTCTTTTTCTCTCTATTGCCCTCCATCTTCCATATCAGCTGACCCAGAGGGCACAGCTTACTCCTCCTCGGACACCGACACCACCATCAACCACGGCCCTGATGGACGCTTTGATGCAGCCCTTCAACTCGCTGATGCTTCGGGAAGCCCGTCGCCAGTGACGCCGCCCGCTAGCCAGACCAACAAAGACAATCAAAACAACAACTTGAAGACAGCTGAAATCCCTTGACTGAAGAGGCCGGCAACCTTCTACAGGAATGGGGCTCCTTGTGCACTCCATCCACTATGTTTATAGTTATGCTCACTGTCATTGCTTGCCAGTCTTCTTCCGAGTTTTAAATGGCCCAATCTGAGAGGTGGCCAGTGATTTGCATGTGCTATCATTTGAAAAACAAGAAAGGGGGAATTTGCCGGAAGCCGGTCCATCCTTGCTGCTTGACACAGTCGCTACAGGATAGAAACATCTGCACAGCATATGTTTCAAGGGACCTGGCGTACATAGCATACTGTTCTTAATATGTTTGCTCCCCTTAGCGCTGTGTGTTTTAACCAAGGTCACCTCTCCAAGACAGGTTGTTTCCCCAGGTAGGGATTTTTCCCTGAAGTTAGGGAGGGGATGAAACTCCTTAACTAAGTGCCGGGCGGGTAGTTAATCACTTTAACTACAAACAATCATGCTTAAGCTACATAATCTTTACTCCCTGGAATGGAGATAAGAAACACCCTAACCTTTGTAATAGAAATTGACAGGATTAAAATCAACTGGTATAAATACGGATGTAACAAGACAATAAACAGCAGAACCTCTCTGGAGATCCAGACCAGAAGTTGGCTGGAGATCCTGGCTGGAGATCCTGGCTGGAGATCATGGCTAGGCTGCTGATCAACTGAACACCGTCGCTGTGTCCTTCCGTGTTCGCCGACTCCGTCTTCGCCGACTCCGTCTATGCCTTTGGGAACCCCTGGACCTGCTGGGGATGGACCTCGGCATCTGGCGCCCGAACAGGAACCCTTAGGTAATTCCCCCTATACTTGGGACGGATAGGACTGCACCTTAGGGTGCTGCAGACCCCCCACCCCCCAGAGGATAAGTAGGGTAAGTGGGTAGTTAGTACAGAACTTAGATTGACAGGATGGGTCATACTGAGTCTAAAGAAAAAAGACTCTTTATTAATCTTTTAATGCATATGCTTGCTAGCAGAGGAGTTAAGGTTACTCCCAGTCAGACAGAAAGTTTTATAGAAGACGTATGTCAATGGCTTCCTGAGGATGGAACTGTTAATTTAGAAACTTGGACTAAAGCAGGAAAGCAATTAAAGAACTATTACAGCTACCATGGATCTGAGAAAGTCCTGCCAAATGTCTTTTCCCTCTGGAATTCAATCTGTGACACCTTGGCACCAGAGGCAAAAACGGTTGAACTTTCTCAAATTTTAAATAGTCCCTCGGCTCCACCCAGAGAGGACACATCATCATTGTCTTCAGCTCAATCTAAAAGCAATTTAGCTATGCCTACTGATCGGGAGGAGAATAAATATCATAAACATGACCATTGGTCCTTTCCAGTCAGTAGAGAGGAGAGAGGCCCTCCCATTCAAAACAGGCTCCCCAAATTAGAAAGGAAGACTGTGGCTCCTAGGAGCTCCATGTCTAAATTTCAAAGGGCGATAAGAGAAGCTGAAGCTAATGGGGATCTTGAATTCTCACTCTGCTTCCCAGTTGCATATGAGAATGAGTCTGGTGGGGACGGAAACCCCACCTGGGAGCCTATACCTTACATAGTACTTAAAGAATTAAAATTGGCCTGCTCTGAATATGGACCTCTAGCTCCTTACACACAAACCTTGGTAGAAACCCTAGCCAGTAAATGGATGACTCCTTATGATTGGTCACAGGTTTGTAAAGCCTGTCTCTCAGGAGGCGATTACTTATTATGGAAAACTGAACATGAAGATCTTTCTAAGAAAGCTGTAGCCACTAGCAAAAAGAAAAAGAATAACCCTAGACATGATATTAGGAGAAGGTGATTTTAACATGGCTCAGGAGCGAATGAATATGCCCACAGGGGCACTTACCAAAGTAACCAGTTGTGCAGGAAATGCCTGGAAATCCCTACCTTATACAGCAGGAAAAACAACCACCCTTACAGAGGTTAAACAGAAGGTCGAGGAACCATATCAGGATTTCCTTTCTCACCTCATACAGGCAGTCAAGAGAGTAATCAATAACAAAGAGGCAGCCGATATCCTAATCAAACAACTGGCTTTTGAAAATGCTAATAATACCTGTCAGGCTTTATTAAGGCCGATTCGCAGAACAGGAACTATAAATGATTTTATAAAACAGTGTGCTGATGTAAGTCCAGCATTTATACAGGGTGTAGCTATAGCTGCAGCTCTCAAAGGGGAGACATACCCTCAATATGTACAGGGTATAGGACAAGCCAGCAATACTACAGGTAATAAAAGAAATATGAACTGCTACTCTTGTGGCTTATCTGGGCACTTTAGCAGAGAATGCCCAAATAAAAATAATAATACTCAGGCCAGATGGCAAGCTCCTCGACAGCCTGGAAATACATTTGGGAATAATATTAACCCTCCAAAAACCGTTTGTCCCCGATGTCAGAAAGGATTCCATTGGGCAAAGGAATGTAGATCAAAATACCATAAAAATGGTTGGCCAGCCGAAACCGGTTTGGCTCAGTGGATAGAGCGTCGGCCTGCGGACTGAAAGGTCCCAGGTTCGATTCCGGTCGAGGGCATGTACCTGGGTTGCGAGCACATCCCCAGTGGGAGATGTGCAGGAGGCAGCTGATCGATGTTTCTCTCTCATCGATGTTTCTAACTCTCTATCTCTCTCCCTTCCTCTCTGTAAAAAAATCAATAAAATATATTTAAAAAAAAAATGGTCGGCCTTTAAACTCTACAAATAGCTCCCAAGGAGGTTATATCCCATCACCTCAATTGGGAAACTTGAGAAGGGGCCAGCCCCAGGCCCCTGCAATAAAAGGGGCATCAACCTTCAACCCCTCTGCAAATTTCGATCAGTCAGTGACCTCTTCAGGGCAACCCCAGGCAGTGCAGGATTGGACCTGCACTCAACCACCCATGCAATACTAACCCCAGACTCACCAGTAGCAGCCATTCCTACAGGAGTGTCTGGGCCGCTGCGTGAGGGAACTGTAGGTTTATTATTAGGACGGAGCTCCACCTCGTTACAGGGGATCTTAGTCATCCCAGGAGTTGTTGATGCAGACTACACAGGAGAAATACAGATTTTACTTTCCCCACCCACCACAGCTATACAGATTCAGCCCAACCAGAGAATTGCCCAATTACTCCTGTTACCAATACATAAAATAGGGACAGCTGTTACCCAGAAAGCTAGAGGGGCCAGAGGCTTTGGATCTAGTGATGCAGCATTTTGGATACAAGAAATCCATGCTACTAGATCTACAAAAATTTTACAAATTCAGGGAAAACCAATTGAAGGTCTATTGGATACAGGAGCAGATGTGTCCTGCATAGCAGGGAAGGATTGGCCCTCTTCATGGCCCACGCACACCACCTCCACTTCCCTAGTAGGCCTAGGCAAGGCATCTAATGTAAAAAAGAGTTCTCAGATTTTAACTTGGGCTGATGAAGATCAACATTCAGGAACATTCTGTCCCTATGTAATTACGACTATCCCGTTTACATTATGGGGAAGAGATATCTTATCTCAAATGGGAGTTCTATTATATAGCCCCAGCGGTGTTTGATTTACTCCTGTTACAAAATATTACAAGAAAATGAGTTTAAATATTCCTCTCCTCATCATGTTCTACAACATACTCTATTTGTAATTAATATACTAAATGTAGATTCTGAGGGAAATTCCCCGATGTACAGGCATTGGAACCCTGATTTAACTAAACCTAAAGCCCTCGTCAAATGGAGAGACTTGCTTACAGGAACCTGGAAGGGACCTGATGTACTTTTAACCTGGGGGAGAGGATATGCTTATATATTTCCACAGGACGCAGACTCACCTGTGTGGATTCCAGACCGTCTAGTCCAACCTTATGTCTCACCGCCCTCCATCTCTGCCTCACCATAGCACACCTGACCAGTGCCCGTCTGCAGCAGATGTGCAGCCCTGAGCTGGAACAATCTGTCTGTTGGGAGGATCACATGTGCCTCCTTTTTGTCTTTCCACATGTCCCAGCTTTGCCCCACATCTCCTTTCCTTTTTTCCTTCTTTTAAAATCTAACTACTTGTTTGATGGTTCTTTGGCCTTTCTCCTTCTTTCCTGAACACAGCCTTTTCTAGAATCGCCCTACCCTACTGTTCCAGGAAGGGCACCTCTCTTTTACGCCGTGACTAGGGGTGTTTGGTATATGTCCCATACATGGAGTTGCCTTGTGCCAAGAGCCTGACATCCTGGGCTGAGAAAGCCCTGTTCCTGGACTCTCCTTTGTCCTGTATTGGCCTCTCTTACCCTTGTGCCAAGAGGGACCCTCTTCTTATAATCCAATTGCCCATAGCTATTGCCTGAGCTCTCTGTTCATGCTGAGGTTGAAGCCTCATGGTGGCTGGTACCGTGGATCTGTCTCTCACCCAATAGCGTGAGCTGGGCCCTCCCTGGAGAAGTAACCCGGGTTCCCCAAGATATGTGATCAATGTCGGGGCCCCACCAGCAGGCAAGGGGATCCCAAGGCAGTTGCTGGGCATGGAGGCCAGAGGGACATAGGCTACCAAGGAGACAGAACTGAACCTCACATCACCTTACTTGGCCCAGAGATGGCTGGTAGTCAAAGACGGGTAAGACACCAAGGGGTGAGGCAACCTAAGACAGGCACAGTTCGGAGGGCCAGTAGGAGAGAACTTGGGGTTCAACAGAGGTGGGGCACAGATCCTCACCCCCCCAATGGTTCAGGGGCTTGAACACTCGCCCCTTCTGAGGAAGGTCTCCTGTCGCCATGGCTGCTTCCTGCTTCCCACACCCAGCTCAGATCGGGACCCAGGT